>NW_004524860.1:1126570-1143180 GCF_000260255.1 Octodon degus
TATATATATATATGTGTGTGTGTGTGTGTGTGTGTGTGTGTTTATTATGAAATTAAACCTGCTTAGTTGATTTTAATATATAAATTGATGTGACAGAAGCCAATAAAACAATTTTGTCACATTAATTATTACAGTACACCTTACTACTACTAAATTGAAAAGCACTCCAAAAGTAATTGAAGACTCTAGTATGACATCCAAAGAATGTAGGAAATGAAGCCGACCTCTGAGACTCTGACACTGAGGAACTAACACGCGGGACTCCCAGTGGTGAGGGGAAGCTGTCTATGGTGGTCAGCATGGGGTCGGCTCACTGGACCACAGATGTAGAGGCCCAGTGTGAGGGAAACCTTGAGTCTGCAGAAGGAAACGCTGCCTGTCTCAGAAGTGATGTAATAAACGCAGCAGAGAAGACCTAGAGGGCTGGCTCAAGTGTAGGCATCAGTGTGCAGCCTCTGTTCAGTGTCGATTTCTGGGCATGTAACTGCCATTCACACGGAGGACTTGGCCAGCATAGACTTCAGGACACAGTCTCAGCCACCTGAGCAGGGCCACACAAGATATCAAGATATGCACCCTGCTCTGGTCCAGTGAGGGTGGAGGAACAAGAGTAATATGCAAATCTCTGGGGGTCATAGAGTAGAAAGCTGAGGTTCCTAAACTCACACAGCAAGAGCTGCACCCCATCTGTCTCCCAGACCCCTGAGTTCAAACTCCCTCAGCATGGAGTGGGCATGCAGGCTCCTTTTCCTGCTGGTCGCTGCCCCAGGTAAGGACCAAAAACTCAAGATTGCAGAGGAAATTCAGCCAGCTCCACTGTGCCCAATGCTCCTGTGTCCTCTCCACAGGAGTCCACTCACAAGTCCAGCTGGTGCAGTCTGGACCAGAGCTGAAGAGACCTGGAGAGTCAGTGAAGGTCTCCTGCAAAGGCTCCGGGTACACCTTCACTGACTATGCTATACACTGGGTGAAACAGTTGCCAGGGAAAGGCCTACAGTGGATGGGCTGGATAAACACCAATACTGCAAAGCCAACACACGCTGAGGGCTTCACAGGACGATTTGTCTTCTCCCTGGACGCCTCTGTCAGCTCAGCCTATCTGCAGATCAACACCCTCCAGACTGAAGACACAGCCATGTATTACTGTGCAAGGCACAGTGAGCAGACCACATCCTGAGAGTGTCAGAAACCTGGGGCTGAGCTCACTCTGGCTGAGGAAGCAGCAGGGACAACTAACTCTGGTTTCTTTGATTTAGATTATGATTTCACAGGAGAGACATTGAGGGACCTGATTTCTGGTGGTCTGTTGCACAGGATTATTTGAATTTTCTTCTTGAGTTTGCGAAGGAATCCAAGAGAAAAGATTGGATCACTGGTTTTCTGAGGAGAATGTGGTGTTGGGAAGTGGGGTGTAGTTGGAGGAGCTGGTTCATTGGGACTTTGCCTTTAACATGTGTCTATTGCTTTCCCATTCTCTTCCCCTGTGATCTGCTGTGCCCGCAAAGTTGGAGTGCCTCTGCTACATGCTTGTACCTTGAACTTTCTCATTTGGATTCACCTGAATGATGTTTCAATGCTCTGAGTTCAAGGACAAAACCATTCACCCTTTATGTGTTACTGTTTAGAATGAGATTCATAGGAGTGCAATTTGTCCTAGCCAAAACCTAAAAACAATCAGATATCCTTCAACTAAGGAATAGATGAAGATGCGGTACTTTTACACAATGGAGTATAATTCAGCTATAACATAGGACAAATTTGGAACTTTTGTTGGTAAATGGATACAAATGGAGAACATACTCTTAAATGAAATAAATCAGACAGGCGTGTGTAAACATAATATTGTCTCCTTCCTGTGACAACTTGATAGAAAAAATGGAATCGAAAGGGTACAATTGATACTGGGAAAAGGGAATGAACTTATTCAATGGGAAAGAGTTACTGAGTTGAAAAGAAATAAGGGAACTCTTTAAAAACTAAGAAATGACAAAACATAATGTGATTCATGAAGGACAAGGAAGAATGAGTGTCCAATGATATATGAGTGGGATAAACAGAGGAAGCTGTGGCAGTTTCCTGAGCAGGTGTCTCTGTGTTTGCAGGTGATCAGGGTTGGCTGCAGCAGGTGGGGCTAGGAGGTGTGGTATAGTCTCAGAAGTTCCTGCAACTGTCCTGTGCAGTCTCTGGATACTGCATGGACTGGGACTATCAGACTACAGGGAGGGGCCTTGAGTGGGTTGATCTGGTTAAAAATGGGAAGAAAGATAATAGAGAACAGACTCAATATGTCACATCTGTGAAAGGAAGGTTCACCCTTCCCAGAGAGATTGCAAAGGCAGGACCTGCAAGGCCACAGTCTAAGGTCCCAGGATTTAGACTTGAATTAGTGAGAGAGAGGCAGTGAGGGGACATCAGGGTAAGTACAGACTTAATCCTTGTATGAAGGCCCTCATGAGCAGCAGGGGAGACCTGAGGATCAGAGAATGGGCAGGTGCAAAGGTGAGTACCATTAAAGGCTAGAGTATCAGTTTTTTTTCTTGTTTCTGGGACAAAATATTCAACACCCAAAATTAAAGAAGGAAAGATTTTTGTAGCTAACAGTTTGTGGAGAATTTAGTGGATATTTGGCTGGCTCTAAGGCTGAGTGACACATGACAGAATGTAGCAATTTATAGTGCCAGAAAAAAGCAAAAAAGCAAAAGGGGAGTAGATGCTGCTTCTAGCATGCCTCTCTCTCTCTTCTTTACATGATCAGCAAGCTGTCCTCAGGTGAGGGTGTAGAACTCACACAATGTCTATACCTATCTCTTGCACATCTTGAGTATGTTTACAAAGTAAAAGCCTTACCTCTCTATTCAATCACTTAACTTTTCAGTTTTTCAAGTTGACACACTATATCAACCAGTATAGCTGATTTCCTGTCAGTGCCTGTGATTTCTTTCCCTCTAACTTCTTTTCAGATTCATACATTAATTTTTCTATTTATTTCCTCAACAAAACAACCTGGGGCACTGAGGAGAAGTGGCTTGATTCAGGTCAGGAACATTTAGAAGAGCCAGAAATGAGAAAGATATCACAGTGAAGGATGAGGGTGCAGGGACCTGCTCAGAGTGGGTGGGCACATCTCAGTGCCCAACAGTTAGACTGCAGGTGTATTACAGCGACAGTGAAAGCAGAACCCAGAGGACAATGCTGATAAAATTGCAGCAGTGAAGTATGTATAAGGACACTGGATTCCATTCCCAACTATTAAGTAAATACACATGAGTTTACAGAGCCATAAATTACAAAAGAATAAATAAATGAAGGGCAATGTGTATGAGTCAGAAGTCTGCAGGCAAACAGTGCATTTCTTAACTTATGTGTCTGTGTCACTGCTTGTCTTTTTATCCATCCATCCATCTGTCCATGACATTAGTACTTATCTTTATAAATATAGTTTTAACTTACTCATAAATGATGCCCACTGGTGCCTCAGGGGTCCTCCACTGTACAGAGCACTCTTAGAGTTCCTTTTAATGTGTTGGAGATATCAAAGTGCAAGTAACTCGATGCCTCCAGGTATGGGTAAATGAAAAGGTCATGGAAGGATGATTACCCAACTTCATCAGGGTACACCATATGCTTGTGATGAAATATTGCACTAGACACTCATACTACGTGCAATTATTACATGGAAATAAAATAAGCTTTTTAGAGTTAGTAGTACCAACTCAAAATTCTGAATTTTCAGACATGAGGGCAGATAGTGCAGTCCACAGTGTTGGGTTTCCACAGTGAAAATGCCTGGACCTGAGCTCTAATCTTCACCACCATGTACTCCTGAGATCTTAGGCAGCATCCAACCTCAGAATAAAGGAGATACCTTCTAAGGCAGAGATAATCATTCCTTCTGTAGGCTTTTTATATGATTTTGTGTGTATGCGTGTGCGCTGGCTTGGCCTGCCCTGGGAGTAGGGCTGGCAAAACATGTGATGTCAGTGATGGAATCATGGTCCCGGAGCCTGCCTAAGCTTGCTTAAGCAGGTGCTGTAGACAGCTGAACCATGTCACCGACCCTCTATAAACTATAGAGTGTCCAGGATGACTGTCAGGAATCATGAAGTTTCTTGCTCCAGTGGAGATAATATTTTGCTGAAATTAAAATCTTCCAGTAGTGGTAAAAAATGAGATATTCCACATTTCTCAGATATTCAAATACGATCCTGATGATGAGAGACTTCCCAGTGTATCACCGAGCAAAGTTTTTTTTTTTTTTCCCAGCTGTGTATTAAATGCTCTGAGGATGTATTGGCCATTCTTGTCATCCAGCGAAGAGAGATATACAGGTCTGGGGTGCTCATGTGAACACTCAGTTTTCTATGGGTTGATCAGGACTGAGCACCTGAGTTCTACTTCAACAAGGCTGGGCAATTACATAACTTAAGCAAAATATCTACACCACACTAAAACAAAAGCACATGCTTGCTAGAATGAACATAAAACTCCTCCATGGAAACCCTGGAAATCAGCAGTATTGAATGAATATCCAAGACTCATAAGTCACAGAAGCCAGTCTAACTTATGGCAAACTTGGTGTCAGGATCATTTTAGTCTGAACTAAATGGCAGTGTAACCTTGAGCTGCTCCCACAATATGTTGGAGCACAAATTACTTGATGAAAATGAAAATGGTTTGGAGTTAGAATCCTTCACTTTAGACCAGTATGCATATTATCTATATTTACCTGTAGTGTCTATGTTTACCTGTAGTGTCTACCAGTAATGCCTGCATGCATATGTACACAAACAAATGCCCAATGATAAGCATATTCTCTCCCACTAATAGGTGGAGACTGAGTTGTGGTTACCTTAGGACAAAACACTTGTGAATATTCAGATCCATGAAAGTTTGTCTGCTGCATGTCTCATCCTGGAGTAAGAGGACAGTAGGCCTGGTGCAGTGAAATTCAGAGTCAAAATGGAGCTCAGTGAGGGCACAACCAACAGTACTAGCAAAGGGACCCAGCCCTCTTCCTCTGTGCCTTCTGTAAAAGTGTGCACTTTACCTGAATATATTCAAATAAGCATCTGGATTAAAAGAAAGCCATCATTTTATTACATTCAGGGGCATATTTTAATTTGAAGACTTCAGTAGGATTTATAGAGCTTATATCCAAGCAAATGCAGCAATATTGGTTCCCTGAAATTTGGCTGGTTGTTTACAGAGGTGAGGTTCCAAGAATGAGAAAGGAATAGAAGGGGAAGATGTGTATGACCCAAGACTCACTGTGTTCTCTTCCCCAAGTATTATTTCCCAGGTTCAATAATCAGGGCCTGGAAGAGTGAAGTCTTTGTAGTCTCTGTCTCTTTGGTCACTCCACCACCATCCCTAACACCTGAAGCTGGATCAGTCTGTCCTCAGGCAAAGGACTGGAATGCATAGAATTCAGTGGTAAAACTGGAAGCACTGATTCAAAACCATCTTAGAAAGTCTAGTCAGCCTTTCCAGCTGTCATAATACCATTGTGGCAGCAATTAAGTTTGGTGAAATCTGAGGGCACAGCCCTGTGTTACTGCGCAAGAGAAATAAAGGACATCAGTGTGAGCCCAGAGGAAAACCTCCTGCAGGGCTGCTCCCAGTGGCAGGGGGCGCTGAAGATCCACTGAGCACCTGCAAGGACTCCAGGAGCCATGGCAGAGGAGGACTCTGGACTGTGAGAGCTTTGGTCATCTTTGGGATATTCCCTCTGTCTCACAATCACAAGACCTGAAGACCCTGGACTACACTCATCTAGTACAGTTCACTTAAGAGCTATCCTCTTCTACAGAAAGTAAAGGATCATTTGGGTATTTTGAAAGCCAAGTTCACCTTTCATCACCAAAAAAAATAGATTTGTTATGTTTATTAACAGCAAGGGAGATTATCTGATGCAGGAATCAAAGACTCTGATTGAGAAAAAAAGTCTTCTTTACTCATCTGCATAGGGTTTGAGAAGACACAGCTCTCTCCCCTCCTGGTCCACTTCAGGAGATCTATTCACAAGGCTCAGTCCCAACACCATGTGGAGTCCTGTACTCAGCAGAGGAGGGGAGAGGGACACCTGGAGTGCACTCATGGCTGTGTCCAGGGCCTCTCTATAATCTCTTTCCAGAGGGGCTATGCAAGACAATGATGATTAACAATTACACATATTTCTATTGTATATAGATCTCTCTCTCTGTCTCTCTCTGTCTCTCTGTCTCTCTCTCTCTCTCTCTCTCTCTCTCTCTCTCTCTCTCTCCTCCTCCTCCTTCTCCTCCTCCTCCTCGTCTGTTTCCATATCGGATCACACACACACAACATAAGTTTTCAAGTAATTCTTAGTTTAATTTTACAAAATTTATATTTAAAATGAAATGCCATATTTCACAATATTTACTTTTATGTTCTAAAGAGTTCTCCTAATTTGATTTTCTTCAGTACACTTTGTAATTGTCAATCACTTATCTATGTATGCTTTTCCATAAAATGCAAATTGACTTCAGTTGATGTCCTTCTGGTTTCAGTTTCCTGTGTAGCAGCTGCGTCCTGAGCAGAAGGAAATGCCTCACAGTGCTGACTCCTCGTGCTGTTTATCCCTGAAAGCACAGTGGAGGTGCTGTGCTCTTGCTGAGACTCTTGCCTCCAGAAAGCAACTGTGGACATCACACCCAACTCACCTTGTCATCCAGGGCATGCTCTGTCTATTCACCCTTTTATGATCCTCAGCTGGAACTGAAATAATCACTCATTGATTTGTCAATTATTTAAGGAATGAAATGCTCCCTGTGTCTGGTGTGTTGTCACAGGTGAACCGGCTGATTCTCTCTAGGGTTAAGACACCTCAGTCACCTGGAATGTCCCAGCTCCTCACAGTGGTGCTTTTGGATTCCTGGTTCATGTGAGATCTTTTAAATCTCTCCTGATTTCCTATGGCCATGCTGTTGTGTCCATTTTCTGTTTCATTTTCCAGGTTTAGGGATGAATATCAAGATTAATTTTCAAATTCTTTGGCTCAGATTCTTGACTCTAATAATAGGTTCAGGTTGATCTCTGAAGTTTCTTATTGTTCCTGCTCCAAGCTCACAAGGAACAAAAGTCATTACTAACATCCTCAAAATAGGAAAACATAAAAACCAGAAAATGATTAGATTGTATTGAAACCTTAAGGGTCACAAAATTTCAGAAAGCATGACCAGCCTAAAAGAACAAAGCAGAACACACTGTAAGGACTGAGTTTTGGAAACATAATCAAAAAAGTATCCAAGTTTATGATTTACAATATGTATAACTCATAAAACTATACTGGATAATTAATGGAGTTTCTTTAACTTCATATTAAGAAATCATTTCCCCCCAGTGTGCAATAATTTTCTAACTTTCTTCTGTGCCCTCACATGCAGGACGTTTAATACTTATTTGTATCACATATGCATATTGAGAAATCTATATATTTTTCTGTCAGACTCAATAATGTCTAGCCATAAACTCTGTAATGTAAGGAGATCCATGATTGTATTTGTATTTTAAAAGGTCACTAAAACAGAAATTTCAGTTTAATTTCTAGGCAAAGAAACCTGGATAGATCCCTACGTGTGCTATTCACAATTAAAATGTAAAACCAAGTGTTAAAATAAAAAACATCTATGCTTTTGGGGTTTTGAGCAGACAAATTTCAAACTCAGTTTATCTAGACTGAGAGAAATGTCATTTATAGACTCAATTTAAAGTAACTGTTTTAAGTCTTGGAGATTGAAGCCAGGGCTTACATCCTAAACTAATGCACCCATCTCTTCAAATTTTAGGTAGGGTCTAGCCATGTCACTTATTGCATAAACTGGGGTCAAACATGGTTCTGCCTCAAGGTCCCCCATATGTGGGCCAGCTATTCAACTCCTTGGAAAATTACCCAGATTTCCTCAGAGGCGTGACTTCCAATAAGGACCAGGGAGAGGATCCTTGTGTTCTGTGAACTGAAGTGCAGGGAACACCAGACCATATGGAGAAAGCAAAGCTCATGGGCATGCACCACCTCTAATTCTGGATGACAGCAGGTTGCTTCATTGTGCAGGTACACCCACTTAATTTATTGTAAATTGTTGAAATCAGTTTGTAGGAAGACAACATCCTCACATGCAACTGAAGGATATTACATGTTTCATAGTTTCAGTTCTAACGTTCGTAAGATTTAAGGCAGAATCACACTTGCTGAGGTCGCAAACGTAAGTGGATCAGGAATAAGGAGCACCTGTAAGAGCTGAGCATTCCTAAGGCAGTCATGAAAATACTCAGGGTAGCTGCTCTTGACTTGAGTTGCCTGCTCTGCCTTCTGCATCTCGCATTCTCCTCTCTGAATCTGAGAAGTTGATCATGCACTGTAATCTGATGTCTCTGATCTTATCATAAATTGGACTTTGGCAAGGAAAGCTGCAGAATAGAGAGAAGACTATGCAAGACATCAATAGCAGAGACACAGCTGTACAACCACACCACAAGATACAAAATGATGGTAACTTATAAAATCAGGAAGAAATAAATGAATGACACGTAAACAATGGGCAAAGGACGGACAGATTTGCGTCTGTCTGTCCACTTTGACAGAGAACTGTCCGCTCTGCGCACTACTTTCTGTGGTGTTGAGGACCACCTGTGCTGGAAGAAGGCTCCAAGACCAGCAGAATGAGATCTGGGACAGTGCAGGAGCACAACAGCTGTGAGGGAGCTTGCTGCTAAACAGCTGTGCGCTGGAATCCAGCAAAGCTTGTACACTCCCATCCACCCTTGGTGGAGCCTATGGAAATTTGACTTGGAGTCCACTGTCTCCTCAGTTCTTACTGGACATGAGGAAATTTTGGGTATCATTGAATGGTTCTTGGGGCACGACACCCATGTGGAGACACTGAGGAGCTGACACCTGTACAAACAAGAATTGAAAATGAGTAGTCTAGGGTCACTCTCTTCTGCTGAATAACTTTGTCTTCCATCTGTCATACAGAGGACAGGAGCTTACATTCAGGAACAGCCTCTTGATAAAACCAGGTAAAGGGCCATCTTGGTGTCCTCCCTTGTTCTAAATCTCTGTCTGCAGGGAAATCTCTGTCTGCAGCAATGGGAGCCTCTCAGTTTTGATGTCCTCCAACCACAGGCTTCACCTGAAGTCTGTGTCTCATGTCCTGGATCTGCTTGTGAAGTATCCCCAAGGGGAGTGGATGTGGAAGCCACAGCTGAGGATGAGGTGCTGTGCATCACGGCCTGGTTCCCTCTGTGTTTTCAGCCCTGAATCCTCCCATCATGGTCAGGACCTGGGGTTGGGGGGAGATGCAAATCTCTTCTAGCTCCTCCCCTGCTGGATTGAAAAACCCAGCAGGCCCTGGCTTAGGTCTCCTGTGGCACCATGGACAGTCTTTGTTCCCTTCTCCTGTTACTGACCATCCCTGCCTGTGAGTGCCTGGGTCAGTGTCTGAGGGATCCAAAGGTTCTTGTTCTCATCTGAAAAATATTTCAATGTCATCTGTTTCTCCACAGGGGTCATGTCTCAGGTCACCCTGAAGGAGTCTGGCCCATGGCTGGTGACACCAACTCAAAATCTCAGGCTGGCCTGCTCCTTCTCTGGATTCTCACTGAGCACATATGGTATAGGTGTAAGCTGGAACCGTCAGCTCCCAGGGAAGGGCCTGGGGTGGCTGGCAGTCATTTATTGGGATGATTATAAATACTACAGCTCAGGCCTGAAGAGCCGGCTCTCCATCACCAAGGACACCTCCAACAACCAGGTTTTCCTCACAATGAGCAGTGTGGAAGCTGCAGATACAGCCACATGTTACTGTGCAAGAAGTGCACAGAGACTCAGGCTTGGGATACTCCTGCACAAGATCTCAGACTGTGTCTCATCTCATTTCCGTCTTTGCTCTCCATAGCAGGAAAGTGTAGAGAGTGTGTTCATCCTGTCAGCCTCTTGGGATCCTCTCCTCCACAGAGCTTGGGGTCGTGGCTTCCTGTTACATTGTGCACTGTTTATATCTTATAGCTGTTCATGCACGAGAGATGGTATTTTCCATTCTATAAAATGCATCATAACAGTTGGCTGTTACCTGGGTTTTCATGGGTGACTAATTGGACAAAACCTATGCCCCTATCCCACATAGCATCAAAGAATAACACACCATGACACAGTCCAGTAAATATTGGACTGCAGGATATGAAACTGGACAGATACAGGCTTCATACATCATGCTGCTGGGCCTGGAGAGATAGGTCAGTAGAATAAGTGCTTGCCTGGAAACCACAGGATCCTGTGTTCATTCCCTGGTAATGCAAAAAAGCAATCATGCTGTTATATTTTAGAGGTAAATGTCACTGATGTTCGCTTGTGGAAGCCTTGAACCCCAGTGCAGAAATAGTCAAATATGGGGCTTAGGGTGATGATCAGATCATGGGACCAGCACCTTCTTCATTGAGTTCATTCTTTGATGTGGTCTGAGCTGAATGAATAGCAGTCTTGCCCCCTGCTTTGAGACAGTAGCTCATGAAGATGTGTTCCTGTGGATTGTATCTTACATAAGTTTCTTTCTCTTCCTTGTGTTCTTAGACTTCCTTCTACCCTCCTCCTCCTCCTCCTCCTCCTCCTCCTCCTCCTCCTCCTCTTTCTCCTCCTTCATCTTCTTTCCCATGTAGGTGTGCTTTGACACATTCTCACGCTTCTAAGTGTTCTTTCTCCCAAAGGCCCATCACTATGGAGACTGAAGTACATGGACTGAACCTCAGAAACTTAGCAACAGTAATTCTCCTTAATATAGGTTTTCCTCGGATACTGTTTGCTAAGGAGCATGAATGGCTAAATACCCATCTAGAACTACAGAATCGCAGACAGCAATAGTTTTTGTGATGATAAAGAGCACTGTAATCAAATATGCATGAATAATATAATTTGTGGTATAATGCGACGATGCCTCACCACCTGTGCATGCTTACGTCTGGTAATCTGAGCAACTCGTTTTCAGACAACAGTATGCAATGGAACAACCATTGAAATGCCTATCATTTTGGTCTTTTCAATGCATAATGCTTCTAATATTACATAAATGACTGCTACACTCTCTTTAATGGAAATATATGTAAAAGATGTAATAAAAGGGTCTGATATTGCATTTTTCTCCTTTTTGTTGTCATTTTGTGTACCACTGTCTCCTGACCTTTGTTGTAGAGCTTTGGTGCAGTTATAACCTTAACACCTACTGAAATTCATGTACAGATCTAAAAAGTTTGAATTTATCCAGCTGTGCCTGGCTTGGGTCTGGCTGCTGTGCTCAGCTCCTTCCTGCTGCTGCCCTTGGGAGTGAACCTATTGTGCCTTTCTGCTCCTCTGGCAAGATGTTCTGCTCCCGGACTAGCTGGGTGGTTCTGTCCCCTACTCTCTCTGCCAGGATTGCAGCTGCAGGGTTTCATCCCAGGCCTGTATGCCAGGCCTGAGCTGAGTCTGAAGGTGACAAGCCGTATTAGCGGGGAGAGGAAGCTCTCCCACATACTCACTGGGCCTGGGCTAGGGCTGGATCTGGGGGTCCTCATAATGCAGCAAAAATTCTCCCTGGGCCAGCAGGGTGGGAGGGGTACTGCTGAGTCGTGGGGGGTCCCAAGGGGGTGAAGAGGGTCTCACCAACGTTGCGCCTGGGCTTGGACCAGCAGGTCTGACCGGCGCAGGGTAGCCGGAAGCTCTCCTCACTAAATCTTATGCCTCCTACTTTACAATTATTACCCAAAATTCCTTTTGCTATTCTGGGCCACTGCATGTCCCAAATGATTTTCAAGATGGTTTTCACATGTCTGTGCTGTACACTACTGTTATTTTGATTGGCTCTTCATTTAATTTGTGTTAGAGTTTTGGAGTATGGACATTTTTGATAATATTTATTCTACCCACGTAGAGAAGGGGACATTTTTCCATTTTCTGATTCCCTCTACAATCTCCATTTCATAATATTGTAGTCTTCTTCATATAACTCTTTACTTTCTGTGTGTGTGTGTGTGTGTGTGTGTGTGTGTGCATGCATGCGTGTGTGTGTGTGTGTGTGTGTGTGTGCGCTTTGGGAAGTGTGCACAGGATGTTCAGGGTCTCACTACTAGATTGAACTCTTAGTGATCTACCTATTTACAGCCTCACAAGAGCTGGTATTACAAGTGCACACCACTACCCCCAGTTTCAATTGATCTCTCAGCAGGCCCCAGGGCTGTTGCCAGCCTGGCAGGCCTGGGGTTCGAATCCCTGACCCCTGTGCCTGCTTGCAGATGCTTTAATCCATTGAGCTCTTTGGTTGGCCCTCTTTCACTTTCTTGATTAAGGCAATTCTTACTTACTTCTTGAAATGTTACCATGAAAGTGGTTCCAGGTATAAAAGAAGTCAAGGTTCAGCAAAAACAATCATATAAAATTCTGTGCAAGGAATAATCTATCCTGACTCAGTGCTCTGAAATTCAGGTCACATGAGAGGAGGCCCTCCTTCCTCATGTCCCTTGAGATTCTGGAGCAGGAGAGAGGCTGTTATCCCCTGTGTCTGGGCTCTTATTTACCTGTAGATTTCACCTGTTTGTCACTTCTTTAAGTAGTGGTATGAGTGGTTCAGCCTTTAAGAAATCCTTGTCTTTTTCTAAAACTTCTACAGAGAACAATCAGAGAACTTTTCCACACCTTTGCTGGATAGCAGTAAAATCATCATGTATTCTGTTGAGATGGATTCTGGAATCCTTGATTTACCTGCTTAATTCATGTACTCAGTATTTATTCAAGCATAACCTTGGCCCTTCATGTACAACAATGTTTGTAGGAGAGGAATTTATGCAACTTCAAGTTAAGTTTTCATTTTAATTTTTCTGTTCTTATAATTTGCTGTCAATATGTGTAAACTCCAAACAATACCTCTAAGAAGTGACTTAAAAATCTCCAGGAAAAAATCCTCAAAATTAGTCCTACAGATCATTGTTTCCATGCAATAGAACAGTGTTTGGAAAAGTGCTCTAATACTTTAATGTAAGTCCATAGATTTCGACTTAAAATCTCATTCCAGAAGAAGGACAAGTATAGATATTATTTTTGAAAAGTGAAAATTTGAGAAGACAGCAATGACAGCTAGGAGATTTTTGTTTCCTGCGTGTGTGAGGGAGAGTATTACAAATGTGACAAAAGCAAGGAGCTTTGGTATTGCACTTTACCTTCACATCTTACTATGCAGATCCTAAAATTCCACCTTTTTTCTAAAGGAGGTCCAGAGAGAGAAAGTCTCATCATTAGAATCCTTGAGCAGGGTGTGGCACAACTGGGTTCTGGCCTCCACCTTAATTCTCAGGTGCTTCCTCACAGTTCTGGTATTCAGGCCCTCAGTCAAGGAAGAGGCCTTCCAGGGAGGGTTCACTGAAGTAAATTTTTCAATTTATCCATCCACAATACACACTTTTATCCTGAAAATTATTTTATTTTGAATATTTTCAAAGAATAGTGAAGATTTTCATCACAGCAGTGGAAAATTTTCTATGACCTGAAATTCACATCATGCAATATATAGACCACATAGAGGATGATCTTGGACAATGAAGGTGTAATTGAATATTTGTTTCGTCACCCATCATGTCCTTAGAAACTCACACTTGTCTTACCTATCTCTTTTTCTTTGTGAATGTTTGGCTTTCCTCAGGAATATATGTGGCCTGCTAGGAGACCCTCAGGTACCAGAAAAAGGCAGAGAGAGAGAGAGAAGGGAAAGGACAGGAAAGGGAGGGGGAAGTAGAAAGAGATAAAGTAGAAGCCTGGGTCATATCATCACATTGTTACGTATGTGAAAAGTGAATACCACACACAAGATTATCTGCATTAAAATACTGTGTATTGCATTCCACTTTGGTGAGCCTACCAGAAGGGAGCCCTGGGTCTAAAATGAGCAGGCACAAAAGGCCTATTATATAATGCTGATCCCAGCAGAGCCCTGAACAAGACCCAGAACTACAGGAGTATTTTTGTGACAAGGAGGTGGCAGCTGGTAACTGAGGTGAGTTACTCGACCTGGAAGACTCAAGGTGTACCAATGGAAGATGCCCTGGTGGACCTCGGGGAATGAATTTAGGTACAAATTCCCAATTTAGTATCTGCTTAGTTATACAGCTATAATGTTTGCTCCTATGGTCTAAAGTACAAACCTATTAACTACAAAAGTTTCTCAATTTCTAAATTTCAATACTGTTTATTAGTATAGCTAATTATCCTACTGTAACTAGGAAACCATATCTGTCTTAGCCACATGTTTTCCTTGGGCATGAATATAGGGAAGGTGCTTAAGTAATAACTTCACCAAAGCCCTGCACTGAAGGACAGAGTAGAGTGTCCACCACAAACCAATGTCTCACTCTCCATCAATAGAGAAGGCAAGGGCCGAGGAGATGGCTCAGTGGAATAAGCACTTCCCTGGCAAGCACAAGGGCCTGAGTTCAATCTCCAGTTCCGCAACAAAAAAAAAAAAAATAGAGAAGGCAAAATCTGGGTACACACCCAAGACAAGAATCTCTGAGAGAATAGATACCAAAAAAGCTGACTCTTTACAGAAAGGGTCTGACTCCACTGATACAGGTACGTACTATCAAAGTTTCAAAAAAAAGTTATCATAGAAATAAAAATAAAATGTTCTTTCTGAAATAGAAAATGACAAAAAGAAGAAGCAAAATGCATTCTCAGGTCCTGCGTCCACAAAAAATAAACCAAGGAGACATCAGCATAAAAGAAATTGGAAGGCATGCACTTAATAAGAGCAACTGACATAAAGAAAGAACTGCATAAGAGTATAGAGGAAATCAGATCAGAGATAATTTCACAAGTTTAAAAAAAAGAATAATTACTACAGTGAAAGAACTACTAAGCATTTCAAAAGAAGATGGTGGTAAAAATAGAGAATACTACCAATTTTCTTTTAAAAATTTACTTTAAAGAGAGTATAGCAATAATTGACATAACATTAAGAGTAGTATGCATTTAGAAGACCAAAATAATAGGTATTAGTATTATACATTGCAGGGTTTTAGTATTATACATTGCTATCCTCAGTGTAGTTGCTTAGTTCACAGATATCAGCATATATAGGTAGTCAGGGTAAGAATTCTACCCATTGGACAGCTCCAAATACAGCTTATCTAACATCAATTGAACACCCATCTCTAAGAAAACAAAACTAAAAATGGGGTTGCAAAGAAAGATAATTTTGTAGTGAAAAAAAAAATATATATATATAATAGTGTAGATATACAGATACTTCCTCTTTGTTCAGTGAGAAGAAAGGTTTGTACTAATATTGTTTAGACAAAATGTCATGTCTGCAGCCAGACAAATAGATGAAATAGCTCAGAAAATTAAAGCACCTGCAAGCAGGGACAGGGTCCAATGGTTCGAGCCCTAGGCCTGCCATGCTGGTCCCACCCCTGGGGCATGATGATAGGGCAATTCAGACTGAGCATGGTGGTGCATGCCTGTAATACCAGCTCTTGGAAGGCCTTAAACAGGTGAATCACAACGACTCTGATCTAGTAGTGAGACCCTGAACAACCTACCTGTAGAACCTTCCCTAAAATACAAAAAAAAAAAAAAAAAATAGTATATCAGGTTACAAAGTCAGTACCCAAAAATCAATAGCATTCTTCTACACAGACAACAAACACACTGAGAGAGAAATTTGAGAAAGAGTATCTTTCAAAATTGCACCCAACAAAATGAAATACCTAAGAATTAATCTAAGGAAGTAAATAATGTATATGATGAAAGATACAGTACTCTGTAAAAAGAGATCAAAGAGGATTTCACAAAATTCAATGATATTCCTTGCTTCTGGATAGGAAGAGCCAACACTGTGAAAATGGCCATACTGCCAAACTTGTACAGATTTAATGCAATCACTATCAAAATACCACCAACATGCCCCACAGACCTAGATTAAATATTCCTAAAATTTATTTGGAACCACAAAAGACTTATAATAGCAAAGACAATCCTGGGCAGAAAGGGAAACGCAGGAGGCTCTACAATCCCTGACTTGAAGTTATACTACAAAGCTATTGGGATAAAATCATCACGGTACTGGAAAAAGAAAAACAGACCCTGAAGAATAAAATTGAAGAGAAGCACATACTCAAGACAGTATCACATAAGGAGCGAGCATAATTTCTTGAATGCTCTCATTATTATAAACATTAACAAGCACACTCATATTTGCTATGGTGGTGTTTGCTGTGCATCAGCCACTGAAAGAACTGTATTACAGAAGGCAGACACAGTGCCAGGGAGATAGCCTAATGGATTAAGAGCCTGCTTTGACAAGCACAGAGATTAGGGTTCAATCCCTGGTCCTGAATGCCAAGCTGACCCTGTCCCCTCCCAGAGGCCGCTGAGAGGGCCAGAGGATCTAGGTGTGGTGGCACATGCCTGTAATGCCAGTACTGCGGAGTCTGAAAACAGGAAAATTAATGTGATTACCAAATAAATAAAATGAAAAGAGGGAAGGAAGGGAAGAAGAAGAAAGAAGAAGAAGAAGAAGAAGAAGAAGAAGAAGAAGAAGAAGAAGAAGAAGAAGAAGAAGAAGAAGAAG
>NW_004524860.1:1143375-1153440 GCF_000260255.1 Octodon degus
AGAAGAGAGACAGAGACACAGAGAAAGCGAGAAAGAGAGAGAAAGAGAGAGAGAGAGGACACACAGAGAGAGACAGAGAGAGAGAGAGAGAGAGAAAGACAGAAAGAGAGAGAGAGAGAGAGAGAGAGAGAGAGAGAGAGAGAGAGAGAAAGAGAGAGAGAGAGAGAGAGCAAACAAACATGGCAATAGGGCCTCCCTCTGCTGGTAAGAACTACCTAGGCCCCAAGCTCTGATGCTGGAGTGTGTAGAGCAAAACAGATCTTCAATGTGCACTTGAATTTGCGTGCAATAAATAGGGGATATACGTGTCAGTTTCGTGAGCAGGACGACTCTGTTCGAAGCTGTTGCACGTGAGGTGCACCAGGTGGAGTGCCGGGAGCCCTGCTCTAGTCCACAAGGTTCAAAGGATTCCTTTGCAGACGCTGACACTCTAGAGTAGTAGGTAGCACATATTATGCAGCCTCCATGCAGGTCCAATTGATTATCCCAGAGACAAGACCAAGAATACACTCTACCTACAAATTATAATTCTGAAAACTGAAGATGTGATTGTGCATTACTAGAACAGGGAAATACGCAGGCCAGACAGAAATCGCCTTCAGGGCACCGCGACCAGCAGGGGGCGCGAGGGATCCACAGAACACCAGGAAAGGTCCCAGGACCAGGGGTGGATAAGGAATCTGTGGAGAAAGGGTTTCCTATCCGTGTTTGGCTTCCTGTCTGTCTTAACGTCAAATGACCTGAGCAGATCGCAGATTGAACCTGCATATGATTTATGAAGACGTGCAGTCCCGATTAAAGATATTCTGATATGTTTAATTGCATAATTATATTTATATAATTATTTTCTTCCTCAGCTTAACATGAATTTTATTATTTGAGTAAAGATGACATGCATGTAAATAAAAGTACCTTGTAAATTTTGTGTGTTTAAATTTCTTTTGAATGCTAAATTAACATAGTCTAGTATCAACCTAATAATTTAACCTCCATGACAAGGTACTGTCTATTGTATGAATAGATGCTTCCGATTAGAGAACTGAAGCTTTCACAAGATGACTCACAGGATCTCAGAACAGACACCTTCCTGCTTTGATAGCTCATTTCAGAGAACTTTTCCCCTCAAGCAGCACCAGAAAAAGATGAAGCACTGTGCTCAAGGGAGGAGGGAATAGGGCTACAGTGAACACGGGCTACTGTCCAAGGGCTTCTGTTCACTGTATCTAAAGAGAGACAGGGACTTAATTTTTTGTGAAATTTAGTAATAGAAATGTATACAATACTATGGGTAATATTTGATCTTTTTGTCTCTGTGTCTGTCTGTCTTTCTGTCTATCTCTCTCTCTCTCTCTCTCTCGCTCATGCCTTTCTAAATGGGTCTTTGCAGTTGTGGGTGTGCTTAGTTTGAGAGAATAATAATTAAGGATGTATACTAATTAATGAGATTAGCACAGTTCTAGGTGTGGGAAAGGCAAGCCACACACTGTGTTTCTTGAGGGTTCAAATCAATAAGTTCACATGTCTAAGTCCATATATAAAGGGAAACATGGAAGACCATCTCAGTGCTACCTTTCTGTCAGAGCATGAAAAGTAGTTCTTGTGCCATGTGCCCTGACCATGCTGTGCTGAATCTGTTGGTCAGAGATCAGAAGACTCAAATTCCAATTAGAAGCATGGCCAGTACAGGCTAGGCTCACCAGGGCTCAATTAGGAATAAGGACTACTTTGGTTTTCTGGAAACCAGACCATGTTTACTCTGCATTGGAAGACAATATTTTGTAATTTTCCTTGTGTCCATAAATGTAGATAAGGTTGAGTTTAAGTGCAGGGACCCCTAAATCTTGGAGAAATAATTTTATGGCAATCGAGTACTGTGGCAGTAACTTGGTTATGTTGACTTTTGACCAGTTTTCATCTTCAATATCAAGGCAGATGGCCCAAAATTTTTTTCCAAAGTTTTAATTTTGTCAACCAAACTAAGTCAAGTGAATTTATTGGCAGAAATAGGAACAGCAATGAATGTTATTACAAATATGAAGAGAACAATTAGAAAGATGGCCGGAGTACATCACAGGATCCAGAAGATTTCAGATCCAGATTTCAGTCTCAAATTTGCAAATGTGAGTGAACATATTTGAGAAGAGCTTTGCAAAGCACCATGCTCCCTAAAAATGGCAGAACCCTGGGTGGGATGATGCCCTACATTCTACACACCCTCATCATTTGCAGGTACAGTGTTATGGTTTGTGTATAGTTGTCACCCCCAAAGCCTCATGCAGTCATGGGGCAGGAATGTCTTGAGTTTGAGATTAACTCATGATCCAGTGTGATTACAGGTGTTACTACTATTTGGATTATGGCTGTGAGTGCTACACCCAGCCTAGGGGTGGATAGCCTAAACATAACATAAGAGAGACAGACAGACAGACAGACAGACAGACAGACAGACAGACAGACTTTCTCTCTGTTGTCATTGTTGCCTTTTGCTTTTGTTGCTGCTACTCCTTCACTTTGCTCTCTTGCTCTTTGCCACCATCATGAAAGGTTGCTTTCTAGTATGTGTTGGTCAGCCTTGGACCCAGCTGAACATGGACTGAAACCTCCAGTAACTGTGAGCTAAATAAAATTTTCCTTCCTTCCTTCTGAGAGTCAGGTATTTGTCCCAGCAAAGAGAAGAAAGTAACTAAGACATACAGGAAACTTTGTATAGAGTGTGGATACTATCTAGTCCCAGCATCATGTATGAATTGTGTTGGGAAAAAGCAGTTCTGAAACGTAAGATTCAGGCAGCTTCTGTGTGCAGTGTCTTGTTAATCTAGGCCCAAAATGAACAACAGCAACCCTCTGCTGTGACTTCCTGTGAGGTTTAATGACTGGGGGATTGAGTTGTCCCTGCTGACTGAAGATCCCTTGGCAGGGCATGCATAAAGTGATAAAAAGACCTCTCTCAACACAAACCCTAGCTTTGTTCTTATCTCCCAGCTTGGATATTCTTGTAGCAATACAGTGTCAGTATGAGAGATCCCTGCTTTACTACCTGGGTCAGAAGATTGTGGTCTCCTGGAAAGCCAGTTCACTACTCTCCTCTGCACTGGAGGCACTGTACATATTCACCTGTGTGATATGCAGTGTCCTGTCTAAGGTCGCAGAGAAGGTGAGTGCTCAACTACTGTGCTAAACTGCAGTCAACACTCCTGAAGTTTGGAGCAATTCTGCAAGTGCTAGCTGGTTCCCTTTCAACTTCAGTCCTCTTCTGTCAAAAAGTCATCCAAAATCAGAATGTTATATGAATACACAACTTTGATAAGTATCTGTTTTGACTGGCTGAGTTTATTTAAAAGGCTCATGTCCAAAAAATGACAAATGTGGGTTTTCTGGTACTGTTCATAACTCAGAAATGAGGGTCTGGGACATAGGATGGATTCATTTAAACTGGAATGATGGGAACATGATCCACACCAGCAGGTTCTGGTGCTGACATAAAAAATGAATGTGTGACAGTGTTTAGGGTTTCAGAGCATGTGACAGATATATGGAGCATGCAGACAAATTAAGAGGTAAAGAGCTGGAAGAGTGGATGCCACCATTAATTCTGTGGATCTCCAAACTTCTGCTTTGTTGAATTGTGAATGAGATCCAAAGAAAATCAATGCAAGCTGTTAGGCAGCATGTTAGAAATTACAAAGTTCTGCTCTCTAGAATTTATAAAGAACTAAAACACATTAGAGCTCCAAAATTTAGAGCCAATCCAGAAATAGGCATCCAAAATGAACACATACTTCTCAAGAGGATGAAATTATAGAAGTGAATAAATATGTGAAAAAATGTTCCACCTCACTCGCAATCCGTGAAATGCAAATTAAAACAACACTGAGACACCATCTTACCCCAGAAAGAATGGCTATCATAAATAAATCAACCAACAGCAAATGTTGGAGAGACTAGGGGAAAAGGAACCCTTCTCCACTGCTGGTGGAAATGTAGACTGGTGCAACCATTATGGAAATCAGTGTGGAGACTCCTTAAAATACTAGGACTGGAAATGCTATTCAAACCAGTTATATCCCTATTGGGAATTTTCCCAGATGATCTGAAAACATCATGTAGTGATATATGTGTGCCTATATTTATAGTAGCACAATTTGTGATAGTCAAATCCTGGAAACAGCCAAGACGCCCGTCACCTGAGGAATGGATGAAAAAGATGTGTTTTTTTTTTTTTCCTTTTAGAAACTGAGTTATCATGATTCACATTCAAATATCACCCTTGATGGGATCAGACACCCGGACCTTTACTGTATATATCACAGAGTTTATCTGAGACCCAAGGGTTTTCCTACAAAGCAGATGAGACACTACCAATCCAGATAGGTGCTGCAGATACAATCCCAGGAAACCTGTTTGGTATCATAGTGGTCTCTCCCTCATTCTGAGCACACATATGGGATGTTCCATGATCCTCTCTATGGATCAACACTGAAGGTTGATGACACTTGGTTCAACTACATAGAGCTCAATGTACCATTAAGGACACTGAGAGCTGGAAAGAACCTGATGTGTTTTGTGTCCATTAAGGTTGGATTCACTTAGCAGACACTTCATGTTATGGCTCCATTCTCAGTAATATGATGTCTTCAATATACAAGTTTTAACAAATAGCAGGAGGTGTACCTTTTCAGATAGCAAAAGGATATAGAACCCATCGACCCACTGCTACATGGTCCATAAACAATTACTTCCTCCTTCCATTTGGAGCAGATCTAGAACTAAGAAGTGTCTTGAATCATGAATATGCAAATAACTGGAGCCTGCTGAGTTAAATAAAGAGATCTCTGTGGCCAAGATCATTACACCACCATCTGCACCTCTTGGAGAAGAGAAAAGCTCAGCAGTATGGACTGGACCTGGAGAATCCTCTTTCTGCTGGCAGCTGTGAAAAGTAAGGTGATCCCCAGTCTTAGCTCTAAGGAAAGCGTCAGAGCTGTCAGAGGGCCCTGCCTCCAACTTCAGTCTTCTCTCCACAGGTGCCCATGGCCAGGTGCAGCTGGAGCAGTCTGGGGCTGAGCTGAAGAGGCCTGGGGCCTCAGTGAAGTTATCTTGCAAGGTTACTGGCTACACTTCCACTATTGCATGGATAAGCTGGGTGCGACAGGGCTCTGGACAGGGGCTGGAGTGGATCGGAGCTGTAGACCTAAGAGATGGAGAAATTAGATATGCTCAGAAGTTCCAGGGCAGAGCCACCATCACTGGAGACAAGTCCTCAAGCACATCCAACATGGAACTGAGAAGTCTGGGGTCTGAGGACACAGCTGTGTATTATTGTGCGAAACACAGTGTGGTAACCACATCCTGCATGTGTCAGAAAACCTGAATGGCAACAGCTGCCTTACTGCTGAGATGGGAGAGATGATGCACCTGAAGATTCATTTACAAAACATTATATTTTCTGACTGAAGTATCAGTAGAATGAGAGAGCACTTTGATTATATGGGGAAATCACCTCAGCCCAGTTTGCATGATTAAAAACTTAGAGTAGAGATAATTTCCAATTTGTAAGGTCAAATCACTATGCTAAGAAATTAAGAGTGTGGACATTGAGTTTTCAATCAGTTGCATTAGTAGTTGGCACAAAGTGGGCTGATCATAATACTAGCGCAATTTCAAATTCTAAGGAATTGAAACAATTACCTTTTTTATTTCCACTTAGCAGAATGTGCTCCCAGAGAGAGTTACTGTGGCCAGAGAAAGTGAGAAATCCAGAGAGCTCAGAGCACGGACAACCTAAGGAAAGCCATTAGCTAGATTTAAAAAAGGTAATAAAAGCAGTTTAGACCAAGAAGTAATTGCTATTATCTGCAGCTAACATAATTCTTCACATAGGAGAACCACAAAACTCCACCAAAACATTGCTGCCACTCATAACCAGTTTTAGCAATAGGCTACCCAAGATTAAGAGCACTTCTATACAAGAATAACAAGATGGATTTCAATACATGGTTATTTAATGTGAGTGACCATTACCATGATCTTAAAAGTAAGAGCCACATGGGAGTGCGTGTCTTACGGCAAACTCAGGCTACAAAAATGTTCTTGTATTCACTTCTTAATTGCTCCTAAAATCTGATTCTGTGGGCTAGAAATGAAGCTTGGTGGCAGGTCACTTGAGTAGGTGTGGCTTTGTCTTCAATTTCTAGTGCCACTGGGAAAAAAAAACAAACAAGATTGAGCATGGGATTAAATTCTTGACACATTCAAGTATTTTACAGTTACATACTTTAATATATAAAATGAATTAGGTTTAATATTTGAAATTCTGAAATAAATTAATAAGTAAATTTTTAATCATAAAAAAGTACAACAAGAGAACCAAGATTAAATTAAGAAAATATTAGTATCAAAAGACCAGTTCAAAAATCAAATACTTAGTGTTTAACCAAACCAAGATAGTTCAGGAAGTAAGTATATAGCAAAAGTTCAGCGTTCTCATTAAAAGCAAATCAAACAGGACACCAGAAAATGAAAGGATAGTCTTTGTTCTAGGATAGCAGAGCAAATGTAATTTAAGCAACTTTACCTATATAAATTTTAAATAGATTTAATGCAGTACAGATTAAAATATCAGTGGCCTTCCCTACAGAACTGGAGAGAGAAATCCTAAAATTCATGTGGAACCAGAAAGGATGTAGAATATTAAAATCAATTCTAGGTAACAGTGTCAGGGCAGGAGGCATCCAAATCCTGGACCTCAGGTTATGCTACAAAGCTATGTTGACCCAAACACCATGGTCTTGTCAGAAGAACAGACTCGTGGACCAATAGCAGACACAGAAACAACTCCGTGCCTTCTCAGCTACACTGGCTTCGACAAAGCTGTCCATTCAGGAAAGGTGGCTTCGTTAAATAAGGAAGCTGTGTACCCTGACATCCACGTGCTGAAGGTTAAACTTAGCTTTGAACTTAGCTTCATATCTCTTGTCATACACTAAACTAAAATCAAAATGGATCAAATTTAGAACAGAAACACTTACTTTGTTGGGTGACAAAGAGGTCCTAGTCTCATAGACATGAGTGCATGCACGAACTTCCTTGAAAAAAATCTGGTTGTGAAAAGAAATAACGCCAAGATTCAATAAGTGTGATTCACTGAATTAAAAATCTTTTGCATTTCCATGAAAACAAAAATGTGATGAGACAACTTACATAACTGAAAGCTTTTCTAGCTGCTTCTCTGAAAAGTACTAACATTAAGATATAGAAATAATTCAGCTCTTTAGACCAATTTAAAAAAAGACCCAACACAAAGAAATACAGTTAGGCATTATATTTAATGAAAAAGTTCAACACTAGCCATTCTGTAAATGCAAATTAAAAGAACGTTGCAATTCCATCTTACCACAGGTGAAGATGCTGCCAACCAGAAATTATTCTAAACCTAATGCTGGTGAGTTTATGGGGAAAAATAAAGCCTTCACTGTAGTTGATTGGAACATAAACAGAGACAAGCTCTGAAAATAATAAAACTGGTACGACCCAACAAATAAATAAAATTTGGATTTTATTTAACCCAGATGTTCTGATTTCAGGTATGGTTCCCAAAGTGGTAGAATATCCTGCCACAGTGATGTATGTGAACGCGTGTCACAGCTGCAGTCACTGACAGTTAAATCCTGGAATCAACCTATTTGCCCATCAACAGATGAACGGATTAAGGAAATGTGGTATTTATAAACAGTTGGAACTGACTGTGCTGTAAGGAAGATGAAGTTGTGGTGCTAGCAAGAAAATAGATTCAGCTGGAGATAGTCAAATAAACTGAATGAAACAGACAAGAACTTGACCATCACATGGCTTTCTATCTGTAAAACCTTAACACACACACACACACACACACACACACACACACACATATATGTATATGACAAATGATGTGAGTAGGAGAGAGAGAAAGAGAGATATTGTATCCTATGTGTGATTTGTGGTTCCTAATTTCACTCCAATATGGTGAAAGGGCTCATTTTGCAGAATTTTCATTTGTTTGGATATATGGAAGTCTTTACTGTAACGGATCAGGGTTGATTTGAATTTAAACATTCCAAAGTAGGAACACCTATGAAGACAATGATAGCTCACTGATTCCTTTGATTTGGAGAGGAGGGATTGGTAGATTATACGTAGTAGGTAGACTGTGTTGCTTTGGTATAACAGGAGTTGCATAATTTGTTATGGTCATGGGTGTGCAACTCTGCCATTTACTAAACTCTGCTGAATCATATACTAGAAGTGCAAACATTTTATGGGATATAAAGTTTAATTCAGTAAATCTGTCATAAATTTTAAACTAAGAAAAAGGTGATGAATTTATATCGAGTAAAAATAAAGTACAACAGAAAGAAGGAAACTACAACCAAGATGGGTCCACCCACCCCTTTTGTTCTTCTAGGGAGCGTTCATTTGATCATGAGGCTAAAAATTTGAGGGTCATATCGAATGACTCCCCTAACTTTACCATGATTTTATTTTACTTTATTTATTTATTTATTTATTTGTTTGTTTGCAGAATCGGGGATTGAACTCAGCCCCTTGTGCTTGCCAGGGAAATGCCTATTCTACTGAGCCATCTCTCCAGCCACTGCCATGATTCTAAGTGTATGAAACTTTAAAGTTCTCCAAATGATTGAATTGTGGATCGGTTTCACTATTTATTGCATTCTTTTTGTTTTATAATTTATTATAACTTCCAAGAATCAAAGATGCAACCACTGCACACTATTTGAAATATCACTAACTACACATTTATTGTTCATAAAATATGCAATGTATCAATTGTTGAACTGAATACAGTGAATCTTCCTAACTCACTGAGAAGGATATTTATTCCTCTAGGATTCAATAATAACTCAGATTTTCTTCTCTGTCCTTACCAGCAGTGATTTAACAAAAAATTGTGCTAAAAATATGTTTAAGAAAATCAAAAGTTTTTCTCTTTTGCACCTCAAACATTTCATGTTCTCTATAAATCACCAAATTATCATTTGATTTTCACATGGACAAGTACTGTTTTCAGGCACCAATATATGCACATATTTCTATGTATATTTTTCATCTCTCAGCAGATGCGACTTAAACACAGAATAGTTGATTCATCGGAGTTCTAAGAATACAAGTTGTAAGATAAAATAGGCTGATGCTCAGTTCCCACTCCTAAGTGTGACAGAATTTGCTGCCTCATCAGGTTAAAGAGGAGCTTTCCTTTCCATCTCTGCCTCTTGGTCATTTGCTCCATCATCAAACTCCACAGTTAGGCTTCTTGTCTCAGGCATGATGTCACCTTCCTTTGTCCTGGGCTCTGTCCATACTCTGCCCCTTTCTCATGAGGACATTAGGGATGAAAATGGAGTCACAGTCTTATAATTCATCATGCACTATCATATAAATAACACAGATATGAATCCTGTGCCACAAAAATTGTCATTTACAGACTTCATGGACAATAACTTAGATGAAGTTGTGGGCCAGACAAACACATATGCCCGTACACAAAGGAATGGGTACAAAAAATATAGTATTTCTATACAGGGAAATACTACTCAGAAATAAAGAAGGATAAACTTGGGGTTTTATAGGTAAGTAATTGAAACTTGAGACCATATTCATAAATGAAATAAATCAGACTCATATGTATATGCATCATGTGGACTCTCTATATTTTAAGAAACAGAAAGATTAAATAAGGTCACAAAGCTACAGTAGATATTGCGAAAAGGAAATTAACTGCTCAAAAGAAAGAACAACTGGGATGGGGGAAGGTAGAAAAGAAGGAAGTGAAAAATATACTTTTATATTTGTACAAGATGCCTAAGGTAATTAATTATACTGCTAATTTCTACCCACTGAAAAAATAGTTTGTGCTTGGGCAGATGATATAGCTCAGTGGTCTAAAGTAACAGCTTAGGCAAACTTAGGCAACCACAGAGACTAGAGTTTAATCCCTGGCACCCCATGCTCTGCATCTAGAGTAGGATGTGATGATCTCCCCCAAAAAAAGAAAAAAGAAAAAATAGTTTA
>NW_004524860.1:1153540-1154205 GCF_000260255.1 Octodon degus
TATACCTATTAGGACAGGGTGTACATGGTGTACAGGATCTCACTGCGTGGATCGGACTCTTAGTGATCTTCCTATTTACAGCCTCACAAGTGCTGGGGTTACAGGCACACACCACCATGCCCAGTCTCAATTGCCTTCTCATCTCACCCCAGGGATTGGGCTGGCACTGCAGGCCTGAGAATTGAACTCCCAGCCCCTGCATATGCCTAAGCAGGTGCTTTAATCCACTGAGCTATTTGGCAGGCCCTTGCATACTTATATATTTTAATCTGAGGAAATACTTTGAAGCCAATAATATGTAATATATCAGCCATTGCTAACTTCCAATTATCTTGCTTTTAAAAAGGAAAACTTTATCCTTCTTTACTCTGCATTATCCATTAGGATCTGGGCTTCAGCTGTCACACAGTATCATGAGGATGGTTCCTCTCTTCTGTGGAATGCACAGGGGGAAAAATCAGACTTCCTGGGTTGCTGAAGCTCTGGATATCCAACTCTTCTCAATTTTGGACAACTTTAAGAAGTTTATTTGGGAACCCAACATAGTTTATTCTTTCTTTAATAAAATAAGGGGGCTGGAGAGATGGCTCAGTGGTCTAAAGCACCTACTTAGAACAAGCTTAGCAAAGCATCAGGGACTGCGGTTCGATCCCCCAGCACCACAT
>NW_004524860.1:1154305-1173692 GCF_000260255.1 Octodon degus
CTCTCTCTCTCTCTCTCTCTCGTAAATAAATAAATAAATAAATAAAATTAAAAAAAAATAAGTTTACTCTGATAAAATCATTCTCTGTGTTGAATTGAATGAGCTTATATGGTGCATAAATTGAGTGGATACTAGGGCCACATTCAAGATCAAGTAGTTACTTACTGAGTCCCAAAGAATAAATGGAGTAAACACAGAAGGCATGGATTTCAGCTGAGAATCTATGAAGTCGTGATGAAAACACAGAGCTGATGAACGTGACCTTCAATGTCTGGCTCTGCCCTTCCTGTTTCTCCTTCAGGGTCTTCTCTAAATCCCAGAAAGCCATGTCTCTCAATATCTCAATCATACTGCAATTATTTATCTTTTCTATTATACAGACAACCAAACTTCATAGCAACAGGCAACAATATAAATATCAATAATTTAGCTATTTGTTGAAGATATTGGATAATTAACATGATTCATGAAGTAATTTTAAAATGACTAATTTCTACTTTGTAATGGTTCTTAGGACAGACAGACATGGGTGCTGCATCTCCATGTGTTTCCCAGAATTGGCTACACTTTGAAAAATTTCTGGAATGATGAGGTCAGCTGTGCTAAAGGAAGTCTCAAGGACCTACATGGAACACTGTCCACATTCATGAACACAGTGAGGCTGTCATGGATCTTGCTGTCTCATAGCTATGGCCCTACATTCAGCCCAGTTGACAGAATCCTGGAAGGAAGTTTAAGGTGAAGGTTGCTCCATGCCCAGGTCTGATTGGCAAGGAGGACAAGGTAGCTTCTCATTGAATTATTTCTGTGAGGTAAGATGCACACAATGTAGAGACACTGAGTAGCCAGTACCTGTTAATACAGGATCTGACAATGACTTCTCCAATGTCCCTCAATGAGACACCATCCATCCCGCTCTACCTATCACAGAAATGTCATCACTGAACTTGCAGGAATCACCTCCTGCTCTCTCCATACACTCAGTGCTCTGGA
This sequence comes from Octodon degus, assembly GCF_000260255.1. NCBI lineage: Eukaryota > Metazoa > Chordata > Mammalia > Rodentia > Octodontidae > Octodon > Octodon degus. The sequence goes on from NW_004524860.1 coordinate 1,155,299, forward strand.
AGGCATGAATAACTGTACTGCTTCCTTCTCATCTTGCAGGATAAAAAGCACAGGGAGGATCTTGTTGGCTGCAGTGGGGGTCTCAGTACTTTGATGTCCTTTGAGTACAGAGTTCAATTGAGACTTAGTGTCCTGAGAGCCAGGGCTTGAGTGCTCAGCTCTTCTTGCACAGGGATCAGAGAGAGAGAACTTATCACTGAGTGTCTATGCATTGATCATCATTGACTCAGTCCCCCTGAGACCTGAGTCCTCAAGTTAGGGCTAGGACTTGGAGGGCAGGGCAGATCTCCATCATTTGATATAATCTCATTTGATTCTCTATTAGTTATTTTTACACTTACAGTTCTGTTCAGGAAATATCTCTTGAACGTATGACTTCGAGTATTTTCCATATTATTACCTTCTGATGAGTTGCATATACTATTTGATGTTTAATTAGTTCTTTTAGATTTTGATTTATTACATTATGGGAGGTATGGTCCAAATTTCAATCTTTAGTCTGCTTTTCCTCCAGGGAATGCTTTTTCTCTTTGGCCAGATATCACATACTTGACTATGTCTTCGAATGTCTGTGCACTATCATTTAGGTGATTAAAATTCCGTTCCAGTGATCCACATTTTCCTTGGTGTGACTATTGTAGCTGCCTTTTCATGACATTATGTTTCTACTTCCTTGAGTGCCAGGAAATCTTATGCCTTCTGCTCTGCTAGTGTTGGTTAGAATTACTTTTGCTATTGAGAATTACTTGGAATTGCATATAAATTTCAAGATTTTTTCCCTAGTCTGTGAAGTATGCTATTGATATTTTGATTCAGTCTTCATGAATTCTGTAATACAGGCTTTGGAGTATGGCCATTTCTCTCCCATTTTGTACTCACTCCTGTACTGAGGTGACAGGATCCATATTTGCTGGCAGAAGTGTTCGGCAGTGACGCAGGTAACTAAAGGGGACTGCAAGCTGACACAAGACAGAGGAAGCAGGTTGGGGCAACTCTCCCCCTTCCCTCCCCTCCAGCACATGGTGGAACTCCGGGGAGGCCGCTATGAGCAATGTGCACCTTCCCTGGGGGGAAGCAGCTCTGAGTGCCTTAGCAGCTCTGTTTTCTCATCGGGGCGTCAGTTTCTGGAATTCCTGATGCACATCTTCTGCTGTGGGTTTGGCTGTGCAAGGAGAATACTACATCAATCTTTTTCAGGACAAGCTAAAAACAAGATTCAGGCTATTTTCCTCATTTGAAAGATTATATGCAGATTCCAGAACTGAATGCATGGAAAGTTTGGCATCAGATGACTTTAGCGGAAAGAAGTATGTTCTCTGACTGCTCCACAGCCCTGAGTCATTTGAGCAGTGGACACCAGGTTCTTCATGGATGATCATTTGTGTAGTGTATGGAAGTCACAGAGCATCTAGCACCCCACCTGAGAGGGACAGTTGAGCACAGTGAGTCACCCCGGGCCCTGGAGATCTCTCCAATGTGCAGCTCTGGCCCATCCCAGGGACCACAGCTCTGGAGATGCTTCACCAGTGTGGATCGTCGGGTTCACAGTGTCAAGTCCTAGGATTTTGTCACACTAATTTTTATTTTGTCTTTCACTTCTCATTTTATGAAAGACAGCAAATATTAGCCTTTGATGAAGTTAGACTTGCTTTCTTTTTCATACATTTGATTGTTACAGAATCTTACTCCAAAAGTTGGATTTTTAGTGATCTTCCTGTTTTCAGTCTCCTCAGTGCTGAGATTACAGGTGTGAACTACAACACCTGGTCTCAATGGCCTGCTCAGTGTGCTTGGGGATGGGTCAAGCATGGTATGTGATTCCAGGGATCAAACACCAGTCCCTATGTTTGCCTAAGCAGGCACTTAGTCTGCTGAGCTATCTCACCGGCCCAATAAAGTTAGATTTCAACTGACTTTGCAATGAATATCAAGATTAGAAGACACCACAAGCATTTTGGGTTATGCCTATTTCCTCTATTCATAATGTCTTGCATAAAAAGAACATTTACAATCACACACCTGTTGATAAAACATAATATAGTATTTTGTATTAGTTTAAGTGTTTCATTTTTTCAATAAAGAATTTGAGGGTTGGGGAGATTGCTTAGTGGAATAAGTGCTTGGTTTCCAAGCCTAAGGTCCTGAGTTCAATCCATGGTGAAAGAAAAAAGTTGAGGTTACTTTTAGTCACTTATCTCTTATCCTGTAAGATGTCAGTTTCTGTAAAATTTCCTTTCTAGAGGAAACTGAGGCAAGACCACAACACAGAAGTTCCCAGGGAGAATTTCCCAGACCTGTTGCACAGTGTAGTCTTCTCCCTGCTTCCAAAGTGCTTTCCCCAGGAGGGCCAGATTCCCTGCACCACATGCTGTGCCTGCCCCGCCCCCAGGGCATGCTGAGATGGCAAATGAGATTGGGCATGGTGATGTGCACCTCTAATCACAGCGCTTGAGAGGTGAAAACAGGAGGATCACTACGAGTCAGATCTATGTAGTGAGACCCTGTTAGATCCAGTATTAAATACATAAAAGTAAAAATTTAAAAAGTGCTTTCAACTTTCCCTAAGGCTGTAAAACTCCTGAGTCGTTTACAGCATGTTATAGGAGAATGACGTCCACGCATGTGACCTGTTCCCCTTATCCCCCTGTCACCCCACTGATGCACAGAGGCTTCTCATCCTGGACAATCACAGGCAGGAGTATGCAGGTCTCTGGCCCCTGTCCACATTCACTTTAACACGTCCCTCCTCCAAGTACTGTTCCCCCTAAAGCATGCCCTGTCAAAGATTGTGAGATGGTACAAGGGGAGCTGGATGCTTTAGTGACTCATGGCTGATTCCTCTCTGCTGCTGCCCAGGCTGAGGACCATTTCCTGTAGTAGGATCAGGGAACCTTGTCATCCTTCCAGACAATCAGCCTCATCTGTGCCACCTCCTCTGCTTAGCATCTAAATATTTTGTGTCATGGGTCCAACTTTTGCCAGACAAAGGCCTGGAATGGACAGTTGAGATATGGGCTAAAACGAGCAAGAGCCAAAGCCCCACTCTGTATTCCAGATCCTGCCACTCCAGCGACACCTGCAGGAGCCAAGGACACGGGCTTGTATCAGTGTGCCCAAGCCCAAGCTGTGATGGGAAGCCAGTTCACAGACCTCCCTGCAATGGTGCTGGGGGCCAATAGGGGGCTAACAGTACTAGCACAGCTATTTTTTATTTATTTTATTTTATTCTGTATTTTAGGGAAGAGTTTACAGGATATTCAGGGTCTCACTACTAGATCGGACTTGTAGTGATTCTCCTGTTTATAGCCTCCCAACTGCTGGGTCTATAGGTGTGTGCCACCATGCCCAATCTCAATTGCCTTCTCAGTGTGCCCTAGGGGCAGGGCCAGCACTGGGGGCCCGGGGATTGAACACCCAGCCCCTGCGACTGCTTGCAGGCACTTTAATTCCCTCAGCTATTTACTCAGTCCCTAATTCTAGCTTTAAAAATATTATATACTGTTATCTTAGGGCATGACTACTAAGAAATACAAAATATAAAAAGCAGAAGAAAATATCAATCATAGTAAACAGGGAGAAAGCACTTTTGCACATTGGAAAGAGAACAAGAAAAAAGAGTGGGAATAGAGCAGAGGGGATTAAAAAGAATTGGGATACATTCTGTAAATGCACCAACTCCCCATCAATACTGTGATCATTATGTACTATAAACATGTAATAATAAAATATAAATTAAATAAATTAAACAACAACTGTAAGTGGTGGCAGCTTGTAGTTGGGCAGTTCCCCCCTGGAGTTGGGCCTGAGTGAGCACTGAAGAGTGGGCAGCTCCAGAGGGCTCCTGAGGGCCTCAGTTCCAGAATGTCTACAACCCCAGCACTGCTCAGCTGTGAAGAATATCTTCAGCACATGGCCTTGGGGACCTCTAACACCCATACCGTACACAGAGCTGCGATGTCTGGGTCATATAGCTGTGTCCCTGGATGTTCTTGCTCCCTGATGCAGTTGCAATGTTGTTCCCTGAATTCAGGAGTGTCTTTGGGTCCACCAACTTCTCAGAACAGCAGTGCATTCCCACTGAGGAGATTAGTGTGAAGTGCTGCTCTTCACAGGTTGGCATTGAACCTGGAGCTCTGGACATTGATTTCAGAAAGTCCTAAGTGATGCCTGTCGGTCTGTCCCTCAACATTCCTGTGAACTCAAAAGCTAAGCTGGTACAGAGCATCCAAGGAGTATGGACTCACAGTGCTGCCTGCACACACCGGCATGGCACTGGAGGTCAGTGTACAGCACCTTCACCAAGGAACCAGTGACCCTGGGGGGAAGCACCTCTTTCAAAGGTTAGGCTTGGGGTAGGAGCATTGTGAGACCTCTCACCCCCAGGAGCTGTGAGGTCATTGCCATTCTCCACCTCTTGGAGCATGGGATGTGGAGGAAATGGCTGGAGTGGACACAGAAGTTCGAGGTCAGCACTGTAGCTCCCAAGCCCTAGGGTAAAAATGTCCAACAGGGGAGACAGAAAAGATGCTGAAGCTCATAGTATTTTGCAGGCTCATCCCAATCACGTAGTAAATAAGGACATTTTTACTTTATGAAAGAAAAGCTAAGGTTTTTCCCATAAGGCTTCCAAATTACCCCTGTGGGTATTATCATACAATTGTTGGTTAATCAATACCACATAGTACAAATTTTAAACACAGATCTAATATTATAGTGCTGGAGAGATAGTTCAGAGGCATTAGTGCCTGACTGGCAAGTTCAAGGTCCTGACTTTGATCCATGGTATCAAAAAAGAATCATATTTTGCTGGAAGAATATATATATATATATATATATATATATATATATATATATATATTGGGGATTGAACTCAGGACACTGCTCTTTCCAGGCAAGTGCTAATTCTATTGAGCTGTCTCCACAGCCCCTCCCTCTTTTTTGGCAGAATATGGCATATAATGTATTTCAACACATAATTATTTCAATTTATAAATTGATATGCAGGAATGAACAACTTTGCCATTATTAATTATTAAAACACACTTAATTCTACCCAGTGAATTGTAAAACACCAAAAACAGCTTAAAGACAAGGGTAAACCATCCTTAAAGGCCAAGAAATGAAGCCCATTTCTGGAACTCCGGTAACAAAGGCCTAACTCAGAGGCCTCCCTGTGGTGAGGGAGACACAGACTGCCATGGTCACATGGAGTGACATAACTTGGTCACACACACAGAAACCATATGAGAAGTCAACATTAGGTCTGGAGAAGGAGACGTTGCCACTTTCAGGTGTGATGATTCAGGGCAGCAAAAAAAACCTGGAGGTGTAGACAAGAGTGCAGACTTTGGTATACGGGCTCCGCCCAGTGTAGACTACTGGGTCTGGAATTGGCATCCACAGGAAAGGCATAGACTCCAGGTACTATAGATGCAGCCTGAGACACGTGAGCAGGGTCTCCAAGGACCTCATGATGTGCAGCATGCTCTGGTCCAGTGGAGGTGGAGAATCCAAACTGATATGCAAATCTCTGGGGGCCATAGAGTAGAAAACTGAGGTTCCTTAACTCAAGTAGCAAGAGTCTCACCTTATCTCTCAGTCACAGTCGTGAGCTCAAACCCCACTCAACATGGAGTGGGCATGCAGGCTCCTTTTCCTGCTGGTGGTTACCCCAGGTAAGACCCAGAACCCAGCACTGCAGAGGAAACTCAACCCAGATCTACTGTGCCCAACACTCCTGTGTCCTCTCCATAGGTGTCCATTCTCAAGTACAGCTAGTTCAGTCTGGGCCTGAGATGAAGAGGCCTGGAGAGTCAGTGAAGGTCTCCTGCAAAGGCTCCAGGTACACCTTCACCAGCTATGCTATAACCTGGGTGAAGCAGGTGTCAGGGAAAGGCCTGCAATACACGGGAGGGATAAACGCGAATACTGCAAAGCCAACATATGCTGAGGGCTTCATAGGTGATTTGTCTTCCCCCTGGACACCTCTGTCAGCTCAGCATATCTGGAGATCAGCAGCCTGCAAGATGAAGACACAGCTGTGTATTACGGAGCACAGCACAGTAAGCAAACCATATCCTCAGAGTGTCAAAAACCTGGGCTATGAGCTTGCCCTGGCTGAGGCAGCAACAAGGGAAATTTGATTTTGGTTTCTTTGATTTGGATTATGAATTCACAGCACAGACACTGAGGTGAAAATTTTCTATTCACCTGTTGTAACATCTCATTTTAATTATTTCCCTGAGAGTATAAAGGGGCTTATCAGTTTTATTTAATATTTCAAAGAACCAGCTTTTGGATTCATTAATTCTTTGAATTGTTTTCTTCATCTCCATTGAATTAATTTTTGCTCTAATCTTTATGATTTCTTCCTGTCTTTGGCTTTGTGTTTGGTTTGCTCTTCTTTTCTAGATGTTGGAGGTGCAGAATTAGGCTATTTATTTGTTCCCATTTTGTTTTCTTAATGTGTGAGTTCACAGCTATAAATTTCCCTTTAAGAACTGCTTGTATCACATTGCATAAATTTCAATAAGTTGTGCTACTATTATAGACTACTGACTATTTTGGATTGTTTTGCTGAATTCATGTACCTACAATATATGAATGGCAATGGAATACCCATCTCTGACAAAAGTAAACAAAAAGGGGGATATAAATGAAGGACCATTTTTGTCATGAAAAAAATACAACTGTATATACAAAATAGGACAGATATTTAGCTACTCTCAGTTCAATGAGAAGAAAGATATGTACTAATAGTGTTTAGACAAGATATCATATCTGTATCTTGTACTATGAATAATTGCTATAAGACAATGATATGCAATGAATTAATTATTGCAACTATCTTATTAACCTGTTTAAATATATATATATATAAATGAATATGCAATTGGACACAGGATGATACAGAGTGGAATTACGAACAGTTTCACGAACAGGATGTCTCTGTGTTGGCCAGTGTTCAGTGTGACCTGCAACTGGTGGGGTCCAGGGGAGGCCCTGAGGGTCCCTGAGACTTTCCTGTGCAGTATCAGAGTATTGCTGGACCTGGTATTGCTAGGATGGAGGAAGCTTATAAAAGGGAACAAAGATAATAGACACATGACAGAAAACATCATATCCATGTAAGCAAGATTCACAATTTCCCAACAATTTCAAATCAGGCCCTACCAACAAGTTCACAGGATTTAGTCTTGCATTAGTGAATGAGAAAGCACAGTGAGAGGACATCAAGGTAAACCCAGATCCTACCCTCATACAGAAGCAGTCTTGACTAGTAGGGGGCACACATGACACAAACAGATGGGGGTCAGCCAAGGAGTGGGTGCTTGGGTCAGTGCATAGTGCTTCTTGTATGATTTTTCTTCTGTCTGGACACCTCTGTCAGCTCAGCATATCTGATGATCTTAGAGGCTGATTTCCTGTCAGTGTCTGAAGCTTCCTCTCCATCTAACTTCTTTCCTGAGCCACATTTTCATTGTCAATGTGTTTCTTCTGTAAACAAACCTTTCTGAGGAGAAGTGGATTTTATGAGGTCTAGAACTGATGCAGGAGCCTTTTGAAGTGTCACAAAGGAAGGAAGATCTCACAGTCTGAAGTGTGGGTACATGAAAGTGTTCAGCAGTGTGAGTGTGGCAGTCACAGGGCTCCACAAGGCAGGCATTGGCTCATTGCTGTGCTCTACAGGTAGACTGTGGGTGCACCAAAGGGATGGGAAGAGAGGAGGTCAGGTGGGAAAACTGGAACAGGAAGACTACAGGAAAAATACAAGAGTATTAGGTTTCACTCCCCACTATGAAGAAAATATAGATGAATCCACAGAGATTGAAGTGATCATTTGATCAATAAATGAATGAGAGTGTGTAGAAATTAGACTTCAACAAATAACCATTGTCTTTATCTGTAAATCTAGATGACTATCTACTTGCCTTTTCATCCATGCATCTAAGAATTAAATATTTACTTTTATAAACAAAATATTAATTCATGCATGAATGGTGCAACCTGGGTAGATAAGGTGCCCTCAGGAGTACAGTTCATCTTGAAGTTCCCAGTAATATGCTGGAGATATTTAAGTGTGAGGAACTTGATGCTGCCCAATTCATGGACATAATGAAGAGGTGGAAGTCTGATTACCCAGTTCAACCAGTGCACACTGTATGCCTATGATGAAGCATCACAATGTCCTTTCTTAATATGCAAAATTATTACAGGTTAATACAATAAATTATTAGAGTTACTATTCCGATCCCAAGATTATGAAATTTCAGACCAGAGTCAGATAATATAGTTCACATTGTTGGGTTTTCAAACTGAGGAGTCTTAAACCTTGGCCCTTATATTCACCAACACATAATCCTGAGATCTTAGACAGCTCCAGACCTCAGAAGAAAGGATATATTTCCTAGGACAGGAATAATCACTCCTCCCATAACGAGCCTTTCTCTTTCTGCAAACTATTGAGTGTGTAGGTTGATTGTCATAAATCATGAAGTTTCTTGCTCCAGTGAGGAAGCAAATATTTCACTGAAATTAAACCCTCCAGTACTTTAAAGAAATGAGATATTCCACACTTCTTAGATGTTCAAGTGAGATCCTGAAGATGAGAGGCTGCCCACCACATCACTGAGCAGAGGTATTTTTACAGCTGTGGGTTAATGGGTCTGAGAAAGTGATGGTCATTGTGTCGTTCAGCAGAGTGGTATCTACAGGTCTAGCACAATGATACAAACACTCAGGCTTCCATGGGTGTATTAGGACCAGCTGCTGAGCCTTACTTCACCAAGGCTAGAAACTGACACTATGTGAGCAAATGTATCTACACCATGCTAAAACTAAACCATATGCTTGCTAGAGTGAACACAGTCCCCCTCAGTTGAGACTCTGGAAATCAGTAGTGATGAAGGCACTTCACTGGGACAAATCTAACTTCAAGTGACACGAGTTATTTATTTCCTCTAACTTCTGACAAACCTCATGTCTGGGTCCATTCAGTCTGAACTAAATGGGGCTAAACTATTGAACTGCATCCATATATTTTATCATAAATAAAATTATGAATGTGGAATAGGTTAGAATTAGAATTCTTCACTTTAGACCAATATGCATATATCTCTAATTACCTGTGATGCATGTCATTTTGCGTGACTGCACGTATATGAACATGAACAAATTCCTAATGATAAATTTGTACTGTCTCACTAAGCTCTGGAAGCTGAGATTTTCTTTTCCTATAAAGATTCTTCATTCCTGAATATGTTAAACTCCATGGAAGATTGTCTGCCCCCTGTCCAATCATGGAATAAGAGCAGATGAGGTTTTGTGCAGATGACCTTAGAGAAGGGAAGCTGAGCCCGATGAGAGCACAGCCAGCATCCATAAATAAGCAGTGAGTTCACCAGTGCTGGCCAAGGGACCCAGCCCTCTCCATTGTGAACCTTTCCATATAAGAGTTAGTCTTGCCTGAAAATACCCAACAAGGCATCTCAATTGAAACAAAGACCACAGTTGTTTGCATCCAGGAACTTCATCCTTTTGAAGACCTTGGCAGCACTGTAACACTCACCTACAAGCGTATGGAGCAATCTTGGTTCTTCCTCTTTTTAATGGTGGTTCCCAGAGGTGATGCTCCATAAAACAAACAGAAAGTCAAGGGAAGCTGCTTCTGACCCAGGACTAAGTGTATCGTTTACCCAGTGTGTCTTTCCAAGATGCAGGAATCAGGGCCTGATATAGTAAAGCCCTTGAAATCCCTGTCCCTCTCCTGTTTTGTCTCCATTTACTCCATCACAAGCCCTTACAGCTGGAGCTGTATCAGTCTGTCTGCAGGGAAGGGACTGCCATGGATGTGGCCAACTGGTAAGGTAGAAATACAGTTTCAAATCCTGCCTCGAAAACCAAAGTAGGCCTCTCCAGAGATATGTCTAAGCATGAGCTCTTCTTGTAATTGAATTTAGTGACCTCTGAGGGAATAGCCACATATTGTTCCTCAAGATGTCTAGAGAGGACATCAGTGTGAGACCAGAAAAAAACCTCCTTCCAGGCCCCTCAGGACAGCACGGGGTGCTGCTGAGCACCAACAAGCTCCTCTGGAGCCATGGCAGAGCAGAAATCTGGAGTGTGAAGGCTATGGGTAGCCTTTGGGGTTTCCTCTTTGTCTCAGTGTCACATGCCCCAGACACCCTGCTGTGTCACTTTTCTGTCTCTTTTCTGAACAAGGATCAATATCAAGACATATTTTCAACTTGGTTGTATAATGACACTTCCAACAACCATGTGTTCCTCACAATAAGTGGTGTGGACACTGAAGACACAGTCCCATATTACTGTGCAAGAGGAGCATAGACTCAGCCTCAGGATCCTCCTGTGCAAGGTCTCAGGATGCATCTAAGATCAGCTCTGTCCCCAACATGCAGATCAGAAATCAAGTAGAGTGTGCCCTTCTTATAAAACTCTAGGGATGCTCTTCTCCTTAGACCATGGAGCCACGTCTTCCTATTATGTTTTACACTCCATACTCTTAGCTGTTCACACAAGAGAGATGGTATTTTATATTTATAAAGTGCACTGAAACAGTTAGCTGCTACTTGAGCTATCAGGTGTTACCAATTAGAAAAACTTTAAGACCATATCCCAGATAATGGCAGAGTACAAATCACCATAACACACTGTAGTGAACTTTGGAGTACCAGAAATAAAACGGGACAAGAACAAGGTTCAAATATCCTGCTGTTATATCATAGACATTAAGTGTCTCCTAGTGTTCACATAGGGAAGCCTTGATACCCCGTGTAGCAATACTCTGATATGGGACCAAGACAGATGGAACATTTCAAACTTTAAATATCAAAGTCATTTTTAAATATATATTTTATAAAGACTGTACATTTATAATATGAAAATGACAATATCATGACAATAAAGTAGAAAAATTATTTTCATAATAGTGAGATAGGCAGCAACTTTTTGATTCAGATGCAAAAAATTCCTGACAGGAAACACAAAAATACACCAGGAGGATTCCTCAAAACTAAAAAGCACCCACACAACAAAAGAAATGAGAACCAGAGCAAAGACATAATTTGCATTAGATATAGTTTACATTCCCTTACTCCCTTCCTGGCACCTGATGGGTACAGGTGACACCTATACCATATGAGTTCTTTGAGAAGCCAGAGAAGATGGAGGTCAGTGTGAGAGTGTTGGTTGGTGTCACCAGGCCAGGTGCAGAGTGATCTGGGACATGACGGAGAACCAAAGAAAAAACTGAGATCATCATTTACATTAGATAATTTTTATTGTATTTATATTAGAAAATAGTTCCATCTAACAAAATATTATATACACGTTTTATAAAAACTCAGAGTACTCAAAGCAAGAATGTCAGTACATGAAATGATAACAAAATCATAATTAAGAATTTCTCCAAAAAAGAGGCATTACCCAAAAGCATATGAAAAGTTTAACGTGTACTCATGCACATATACATGCTGTAGTAATAACTCATGATCCTGTTACTGCTGAAATGTGTAGACTAGTTGCTATATCTATATGGTTGTCTTTCATCTGAGAAGTCAACCAGCTCTGTCACCAGCTTCCCTATCACAAGTCCTGCCCTACAATAAGAGAAACTAAGCCCAGAACAGGGGATCCCAGGGAGGGCGCTTGGGCCTAGGAGGACTCAGTGAGAATCTTCCCTTCAGGTCCATCCCCCAAAAAGAGACATCCTCTCTCCCTCTCACTTTCATAAGCAGGAGAGCACCCTCATGCAAATGTTTCACAAGGAGCACAAATCTTAGATTAAATGACATCACACATTCAATAAAATTAATGTTCTTCCTCACATATTAAAGTACTTGTGTGATTTGTAAAGCACATCTGAAAGATAACAGAACAATACTGTATTCTCATCCTTCTGATAGCTGCTCTCAGATGATAGTGACCCAGGACTCACGGAGAAAGATGTCAGGATGTTACATGGGACCTGAAAATTCAATGAGATCTCCTTTCCCATACTTCTCACCAAGATGCAGCTGCTAGAGATGCATGACTCGCCTGAAATCTTCTGTTTACAGCAGCAATAGCAATTACTCTGGGAGAGGATTCCATCAGCCTAGAGGGAGAGAGATTCAACGCATGGGGTATAATGATTTTGGTGGAAGAAAAGTTGATAATTCATCCTTAATAGTAACTTCAGATTCTGTGGAGAGACACTCCAAACTAATTTTCCATGCAGCTGCTCACTAACCATGGAAGATACAGTTAGGCATGACTGTACAGGAGAGACTGTGAGGAGACAACAGTGTAAGCAAACACAGATTTCTCTACTGGGGTGCTGAGAACCTGGATGGTATGTTCAAGACGTGCAGGGCTGCTCAGGACAAGTACAGGGTGCTCAGAACAAAATAGACGAGCATTTGTAAGACTATTAATGAAACTGCTGAACCACCTGGATAAGGCACTGGGGATCCTCAGAAAACCAGCAAGGTCCCAGGAGCAGGAACAGAGAGCAAATGAGGGTCTCACTCAGAGAATGAATGAAGGTTTTTCTGTCTTTCTAGGGTTTCTTCTCTCTCTCTCTCTCTCTCTCTCTCTCTCTCTCTCTCTCTCTCTCATAAAACCTCAAGTGTTCCTACTGTGTGTCTATTGCAGGTCACCTGGAAGATGCCAAGCTCCAAGTAATGGCAGTGTTTAAATTCAATAACATACATTTACACAATATATATGGTCATCACCATCCTCTAAAATTAATCTGCTAATTTTGTTACCATTAAAGGGGAGTGCCACAGAGAGGAGTAAATGTTTCAGTTATGGGAAAGAAGGAATAAAAGACACAGGAAGGATAATTGATAGGAAATCATAAATAAATTTATGGGTATAAGAGAACGTATTTCTCCATTGTCTTACATGACAATGGGAATGACTATGTCAGTATTTATCAAATACTATATTTGCATTAAAATATGTTTATTTAGTCATCATGAAAATTATTTAATATAAAACATGATTAACAATGAAAATACTGGAGTTGGCGAGATGGCTCAGGGGAATAAGCACTTCCCTGGCAAGCGCAAGGGTCTGAGTTCAATCCTGGGTTTTGCAAAAAAAAAAAAAAAAAGAAAAAAAAAAAGAAAAGAAAATACTAGTGTAGAGATCCATAATAAAACCAGTTATATCAGAGTCATGTATAGACTTGAAGCATCCTGGATGTCTATTTGTTAAGAAATCTTTAGAAGACTGACAGTTATTTCAAGCCCTCTTTTTATAGTAAGAGGTCTGGACACATCACTGAGCATGCTTCTTCTGCCTTAAAACTGGTCAGGAAGTAAGGAATTAATGTGAGAAGGAAATACACATTCAAGAGAAGTTCTTCTCATCTGTGAGCTCCCACCTCATAGGTCAATTATATTGCTTGTTCTAGGTGCAAAGCTTCACAGCTAAGCAAATGAATAAACCCATTTATTATACACACAAACACACACACACAAATATCAGAAAACTATTCAGGGAAAGTACTTACACACAATACAATCTTATATCCATTGTAAGATAAATCACAAAATGTCTCCCAGAAGACTATGCCGTTCTATGGACCCAGCTCCGGTGGAGGCTTTCACAACAGAGATGTCTATATAGCAGGGGGCCATGCAAATAGGGCCTCCCTCTGCTGATGAAAACCACCCCAGCTCTGTATTACGACGTGTTCTCACTCCCTGATCAGGACTGATCACAGGAGGTGCATCATGGAGCTCGCATTGAGCTGGATTCTGCTAGTCACCATTTTCAAAGGTGATTTGCAGTGAACAAGACATATTAAGCATGTGGGTGGACATAGATGGGATAAACAGTGGGCCTGTGTGACAGTTTAACGACCAGGATATTTCTGTGTTTGCAGGTGTCCAGGCTGAGGCGCCGCTGGTGGCGACTGGGGGAGGCTTGGTGCAGCCTGGGGGGTCCTTGAGACTCTCCTGTGAAGCCTCTGACTTCACCTTCAGTGACTCCTTTGTGCAATGGGTGCGCCAGGCTCCAGGAAAGTGGATGGAGTGGATCGCGGAAATCAGCGGCAATGATAATAACACGTCCTACATAGACTCTGTGAAGGGCCGATTCACCATCTCCAGAGACAACGCCAAGAACACACTGCATCTGCAAGTGACAAAACTGAAAACTGAGGACACGGCTGTGTATTACTGCATAAAAGCACAGTGAGGGGATGCCAGTCTGATCCCAAACACAAACTTTCCTGCAGTGACGCTCATTGCCTGCAGGGGAAGCCATAGATGCAGCAGAAGCAAGAGTAGATTTACAAGGAGGTGAAAGTTAATTTCTACTTAGCATCCAAAACTACTTCTCAACATAATACTTTCTCCCAGATATTCCTTTTCAATAAGTGCGACCTTCTCTCTGATCTCTCATGAGACACACTTATTTCAATAGGAGAACACATTCACAGTTCTGCAATACATAATTTAAAATTTGCACTAAAATTCTGCTTTGGTCATCTGGACAAGATCCTTAGGAGTCTCAGGGAATTTGGTAAAAGTCAGATATGAAATTGTAGCACAAAATGAAAAGCAGTTAATCTAAGGATAGAGAAATACCTCATTTCTGCAGTGATAAGGACCAACAGGCTGTGCTCTATACAACCTGGGCTGCTCCATCCCTCCAGAGGGTGTTGCGGACACATTAAAGCTCTTGACCTGATCAGGATGCACAGAGCCAGACTGTCCAGGCCCCAAGCAGGAGCAGGTGCACTGAGCCCTGGGGAGACTTTACCTGCATCGTCCTTGCTGGGTTCATCCCTGCTGGGTCATTTCTTTCCCTTTGTGTAAATAAAATGATAATGAGTTCTGTATCTATTTCTTTGTGACTTATATGTGCAAGCTAACATTTACTTATCAACATTTCTATAACATTCATAATATTTTAAGAAATTTATAACTAAATATGTTCAATTTTTAACAAATAAACTTTAATATTCTAGGTACCAGTAACCTCACTAATTAAATGGAAAATGTCCATTATTGATCAATGCATTTCAATGAAAAAGTACAAAGATCCATCTAATGTCATAATGAATCATTTCCCTAACTTGCCACAGGAGTATTACAGTTTGCTAGACATCACTTTTCATTATTGCTCTATCTTCTCTCTCTCGCAGTCAGTGTGAGGCCAAATCTGTTTCTGTCCATATGGATTTTCCATTCATGAGTTTTTGCCTGTGCTTCAAAGAACAAAGTGATAGTGCTTTTATCCAACTTCAATTGCTTAGCCAAGTAATTTCAACTTAATGCACTTTTTTTAACAAATTTGGCTGTTTGGGGTAAAAATTATAGAGAGTAGCACATACTGATGTGGATGTGGCCCATGAATGTCCTTAATATTGGTTGATCAATGTTGCCATTCTAAACCGTAATGTCACACACACACACACACACACACACACACGTGCGCGCGCACACACACACACACGCACACGTGCACACACTCACGCACACATGAATGCACTGATCCCAGTTCTTCAAAGGCACAGCTCACAAACTCTCTTGTAGCCCACCAAGGAAAATGAAATACCTAAGAATTAATTAAACTAAAGAAATAAAAGTTCAATTAAATGAAAATTATAGTACTTTGAAATAAAATATCATAGATGATTTCAGAAAATGGAAAGATATTCCTACTCCTGAATAAGAAGAACCAACCTTGTGAAGATAGCTATACACAAAAAATTATTATACAGATTTAATGCAATCGCTATCAAAATACTAGAAACATATCTTACAGACTCAGAGAAATCATTTCTAAAATTTCTTTGGAACCAGGAAATACCTAGAATATCAAAGGCAATCCTGGGCAACAAAGGCAGGGCAGGAGGCATTAAAATTCCTGACTTGAATTCATGCTACAAAGCTACAGTGGTAAAATCAGAATGATATTGGCAAAAAAATATACACCTGAGGATTAATGGAATAAATTAGAAGATGCAGATGCAACTACAAACATGCTCAGCCATCTTATCTTCGAATAAGGGGCCAAACATGCTTACTGAAAGAAAGATAGTCACTAACAAATGGTGCTGGAAAAACTTGATTTCCACATGCTGAAACTAAAACTGAATGGGGGACGCAGGTCTATCAAAAGCACTAAAACTAAAGTGAAAATGGATTAAAGATCTAAAAATTAAAACAGAAACAGTAAATCTCCTGGAAGAGACAATAGGTGGCAATCTTGAAGACATAGGGGGAGGCAAACAATTCATGAAGAAAACTCAAACTGCATGGGAGATACTTCATAGAATCATCAATTGGGAACTCTTCTTATTGAGAAATTTTGGCACATCAAAAGAAATAGGGACCTGCCAGTTAGCTCAGTTGTTTAAGTGCCTGCTTATGCAAATGCTGTCAGGTGCAGGATACCATCATTCAATCCCCAGCTCCACATGCCTTACCAGACCTACCCCTAAGGCAGCATGAGCCGGCCCCCCCAAAAAAAAAATCCTTCTTAACTTTAAGGGCTGGACAAAATAGCTCAGCTGATTAAAAAACCTGCAAGCAGACACAGGGTCAGGAAGTTCAATCCTGGGGCCTGTAGTGCCAGCCCCCTCCTTGGGGCATACTGAGATGGCAACTGATAATGGGCCTGATGGCCTGCGCCTGTAATCCAGCTCTTGAGATGCTGTAAACAAGTGGATCAAGGGCTGGGGAGATAGCTCAGTAATATAAGCGCTTCCCTGGCAAGCACAAGGGCCTGAGTTCAATCCCCAGTTCCGCGAAAAAACAAAACAAAACAGGGAGATCACTACGAGTCCAATCTACTAGTGAGACCCTGAACACCCTGTAGACGCTTCCCTAACATACAAAAAATAAATTAATTAATAATGATAAACTCAAAGCCTTCATATAGAAGTGGATGCAAGTTTAAGATATACTCATAAGTGAAATAAATGAGATCCACATGTATAAATATTATATAGTCTCTGTAGTGTAAGAACTCAAAAGAAGAAATAAAAATTGAAAAGTTTAACACAATTAAATGGAAAGTGAGAACTTAAGGATTAAACAAGAAAAGACAGGGTACCATGAAAGGTAGGAAACATGGCAGGGGCAAAACCATACATTTATGTATACAAGTGGTTATTGCAAGGGTCCTGAGAATCTCCATTGGCTTTTTCAAAGTAGCAGTTAATTGGTAGGATTCTCACTCAGACTGACTATATATGCTTATACTTGTGAACTAAGCAACTGCACCAAGGATAGCAATATGTAATACTAATGCCATGCGTGAAATGTCTGTTATTCTGGTCTTCTAAATGCGTACTGCTCCTAATATCATATCAGTTATTGCTATACTCTCTCTCAAATAGATGTTTCTTTTTTAAAAAATGTAATAAAAGTAAACAAGAGAGAAGAAAAAAGTCATAGAACTGTCCTGCTAAAATGTTGTATATGGTTAGATATCTAAATTTCTGTGTAAAAATATGTAATTGTCTATTTTTATTTTATTATTTTGTTTTTTAATTATTTACTTATTCATTTATTTTTTCACATTGTAAAGGGAATTAAGGTTTAGCATATCAATGATTGTTGAAAAAATACATGTTTCTTGTTATATCTAAGGCATTTGATATTCAGACAGATAGTGGTGGTAAGCTCTAATACCTATGTTATAGGGTAATAATATCATTAAGCTTCTCTTCTGGAGGGTTAACAACTTAAGTTTGCAGACCAAAAATTAAAGTAAAGGAAGGGCTATAAGAATAAACAATATTTTGTCCCTAGCGCTTCAAGGTCAGTGAGGACTCAGGACATAAGAGAACCTGTACTGTAACATCCTGTAACTCAGTTGTGTCCCAAATTTTCTGATCAAGGAGATTATGGAGCGACAGAGGAAAGTGATCAATGATGTAGAGTGTGCCTAAGGAGAGTCACATGGAAAGAAAACATTCTCTTGGGCATTCACAGGGAGCAAATTGGTCAAACAATGGCCGTGACTCATTCAGTTGGCTGAAACTGACAAAAGATCTACAAACTGCTGCAAATGATTTCAAGGTAAACACTGAAAAGATTTGACTGTCCTTGTCAGATACAAAAGTTACATTTTTTGTTGTATAGGTCTTTCTTTATCTAGGTCTTAACCATCCAGCAGAAAAGTATAAACATGAGGTATAAAAAGTAAAGCCTGTTAAGATGCTGAGGTGTAAAACACTCAACTCAACAACTTCTGACATTGCCAGTTCCTGGGATAACCCACTACTTTTATGGACTATTTGACTATATTGGATCATTTTGTGGAATTCACACAATTACAATATTTTAATGGCAAAGGACCACCCATCTCTGACAACACTAAAAAAAAGGGGGATATAAATCAAGGACCATTTTGTAGTGAAAAA
>NW_004524860.1:1173792-1212322 GCF_000260255.1 Octodon degus
TATATATACAAAATCCCAGAAAGTCACTAAGTCACTGCTAAATACTCTGAATACATTTAGTCCTTGCATATATATTGTAACAGATCTAGTGCTAAGAAGTTTCCAGCCCAATGAATATGCAAATGATAAGAGACTGCTGAGGTAAATATGGATGGTCTATGGGCCAGAGAATTCTGCAGCCATCTCTCTGTTCTGTAGAACCCCCAGAGCATAACTCCTCACCATGGACTGGACATGGAGAATCTTCCTCTTAATGGCAGCTGTGAAATGTAAGATGATCCCTAGTTGTAGTCTTGAGGAAGGGACCAGTGATGAGAGCAGGCACAGCATCAAACTTCTGTTTTCTCCCCTCAGGTGCCCATGGCCAGGTACAGCTGGTACAGTCTGGGGCTGAACTGAAGAGACCAGAGGCTTCAGTGAAGGTGTCCTGCAAAGCTTCAGGCTATAGCTTCACTGGTTACTGGATGCACTGGATGTGATAGACCCCTGGACAGGGGTGGAATGGATTGGAAATATGAACCCTCATAATGGCAATACTAATTATGTTCAGAAGTTCCAGGGCAGGGCCACTCTCACTGCTGACAACTCATCCAGCACAGCCTACATGGAGCTGAGGAGTTTGAAGTCTGATGACACAGCCATGTACTACTGTGCAAAACACAGTGTGGTGAACCACATCCTGCATGTGGCAGAAACCCAGAGAGAGGAACAGCTGCCTAGATGATGGAAGGACAGAAATTATGAGACTGAATGTGCTCAGAAAATTCATGAAGTAATTGGAGATAAAAATGTAAAAAAAAAAAGATTATATGCATCCTAGCAGAATGGTATAATTGTGTGATTTGTACTACAGACATCCTTCGTTATGGTGGTTGTCTGATGTCCCCCTAAAGACTCATGTTGTCTTCAGAAATACGGTTTAGGAAGCTGAATCTAGAGTTTCTGCTTTGTTTGTGCAATGATTACATTATGAATGTGAGTTCTACACATTCCAAGCATGCCTAGCTACACACAGTATAAGAGACAGCAAGGGACACCACCTCCCCTCTTGTTGATTTTGCTATTTTCCACCAACACGAACTGTTGTCCTCTGCCATGTATTATGCTGCCTTGAGACAGCGAAATATGAACTGAGGCCTCTATTGACTGTGATCTAAATGAACCTTGGTTTCTTTCATCTTGGTTTTCAAACAGTTTGTCCTCCCAATAAGAAAATAACAGACACACCCTCCATGTAAAATACAGCCAAGAAAGAAATCTCTTTACTGTAAGGCAGACACAAGCCATTTCCAGAACATATTTGTGAGAACACATAGTAGTGTGTCAGTCCACAAACTTAGTTTGTTACACAGTTCTGGAAAAATATGTTCTTTTCCTATTCATGTAGGGAAGATAATCATGGTGTTGTTTCACACAATGTGGAGCTCATCAGTGAAAGGAAAATTTTATACAGTGCTTCTGCTTGCAAAGTAAACTGCTCAGGAACTGCAGAATTTGTCAATTGAGTTATTATTGAATTTCAGAACAAATGGAGAAATATCTAAGAGCAAATTTTCACAATCACATGACATTTTTTTCTTTACTTTGTACAAAATGGGCATAATGGTGCTGCCATTTCTATTTATTAGATTTTATAAGGTGCCTGCCTCACCCCTGGGGCACCCTGAGAGGGCAATTTAGACTGGGCATGGTGGTGTGTATCTGTAATCCTAGCTCTTGGGAGGCTATAAACAGGTGGATCACTATGAGTCTGATCTAGTAGTGAGATCTTGAACACCATGGAGACCTTCCCTAAAATACACACACACACACACACACACACACACACACAAACAATTATTGAATAGGACATCATTATGTTAAGTGTAAAGTTGATTAACATGTAGAAATATTTCCTAGGAACCAAATTTCTGCTTACATGTACAACATGCCCCTCTACCAGGACACACACCTGCAGTCCTTCTTTGTCCCAGAAGTTGAACCCACAGTGAGACACTGCCACCTGTCACAGTCAGATTGGTAACATGGGTTCATTCCTTTGACTGTGCATTCTGTGGGATTAGATAAATGTTTAATGACATGCTTTCACAAGAAGCTTCATGTGTGTCCACATTACTCAGGTGATCACCAGGAGCAGCCATGGGGTGCCTTGGAGTAGTAGGTGGGCATTTAGGCAGGTGAGGGGTGAAGGCTCTGACGGAAGAGTGTGAAAGCAGAGAACCTGCGAGGAGGCCAGCGGGTGAGGCTGGCAGTTGAACTCTGTCCTGTAAAATCTCCTGGGGCCTCCACTACATGGTTGACTGACACTGGTAGTACACATGCTTCCTTTATAGTAGACTCTTCAAATGTCCCAGCTGTGCCTACAAGCAATCTTTATCCCCAAGGGAGAGCTGCAGGAGAGGAAGCGGGTGGAAACACCCTCAGAAGGAGCAGAGACTGTCATCCTCAGATCAGCTTTGTGAACACCTCATATTCTTCTGTCCATTGCTGTCTTCACATCCATAAGAAATTCCCACTCAGCCTTCACAGTGGAAGGACCGTTTTCTATTGCCCTTGGCAGAGAATAATGCTTTCACTACTATTGAAAGCTGAAGGATTTTGTTTGGTCCATGTCTATTTCTTAGCATTTCTGAATGATATGTATAGTGTGTAATTATATAACAGATGTTATTTGCTATTTAACCATTTTATTTAAAAACATTAGTAAATTTAAGATAGTTTCAAACTTCAAACTAACCCTCAAAAATGCCAATTCCCAGAGGCTCAATGAGCTGTAACATCAGATATTGGATAACGTATATTTCCTCAATAATCATGCTACATTTGCATAATAATTATCATGTTATGATAAGTATTTTTCCTTTATAGAATAAAATACTGAAAATATCCCCAAGGAAGCAATTTTTTCAGGATATACATATATATATATATATATATATATATATATATAGTCATTAAAATTACACTGTAAATATTCATTATGACATGTGATTTAAATATTGTTGGGTGGCAAGATGGCTCAGTAGAATAAGCACTTCCCTGACAAGTACAAACGTCTGAGTTCAATTCCCAGTTGTGAAAAAAAAATCATTGCTCATGTCATACTTATTTGAATCACTTCACAGGTATTATCTAAAGGAGCATTTCATCAGCTCTGGGTAGTTAGTGCCTAAGTCTCTTGGTTTTTCTGCAAACACTAATGGGGCACAGAGGAGCTGCTTTATAAGTAGGTCACTTAGACCTGCATTGTCTAATTCATGTGCTTGACAGGAAAAGCACTGCCCTCTAACACCCTACCTTAACCTCCTGCCTTCTTCAGTTATTCCACAGTAGTCACAGCATATCTAGAATTATTTCATAATTTCTCCTAATGAATAGAAAAAACATGAAAGTGATACCTACTGATGTGGCCTGAAGCAAACACAGTTTTTAATGGGAAAATGTGTAGTGTAAGGTGTGAGGCATGACTTTCTATGACTATTGTAGAGTACCCAGTGTAATCCATTCTTGTGAAGACATTCTTTACCCAAACATACTTCCCCACTTCTAAAGGCTTTGTGTCTTTTATGTAATCCTCAAATGGAAATATAGATTAATGCTGAAGATATGCACTAAAACACATTTCAAGAAAAACCATTAGGGATGCAACGCATTCAGTTCAGAATATAGGAAAGAGTCTCACATGGTTGTCACCTCCACAAATACCAAAAAGAACTCCATCCTGCTCACAGAGGACCTGTGGAGGTGAATAGTGAGCCCTAGAGTTCCAGCCCTCACAGGGGAATGGTATTGCATCTGCTCTCTGAGCCATGCTCAGACACCTGTCTGTGCAGGACAGGAACCCTCCTTCTCCTGGCTCTGTAGGACAAGTGGGAAACTCACGCAGATTCTGAGCAAGTTTCCAAGGAGAATCAGTAGAGACTTCCCATCACCTCCTGGCACACACCCTATGTGGTCCTAGATACATGGTCAAAGAACCCAGCATCCTTTATTGGCCATATTTTACTTTAAAATGCATATGACTGTGATAATGGACTCATCCTCACACTCTTCAGAAATGTCTATCCAAGATGATTATGAAGATTTCCTTAAATAAGGTGAGATCTGACCATTTTGCTCTAGTTCAGAAGTTATGAGACTCCAAAAAGTGGATGTCTTGCTTCAAGTCTGTTACATGTGATGAATGGTGTGAAACTTATATCTCAACTTTCTACACTAAGAGAAAAAGTCTTCATTAATTGTTTCGTTAAACCTCATCAAGTGAAAAGTGTGAATTGAAATATAGGAAATAAAGTAAATGTATAGAAAAGGAACAGAGGTCTGGAAAATGGATTCTAAGGATGATTTACAAGAGAAGAGTGGGGATAGAGGCTCATGATAATAGTAACTGTCTATATCCCCTGCAAATGTAGGACTCAAAAAGAAATCACTAGGTCAAAGCTAGCATAAACCACAAAGTGAGTTGTTCTTGATCTAAAAATAAGCCAAAACATCAGCAAAGAAATGATTGCTTGAGGCAGGATGTTCCACACCTATAACCTGGACACCTAGTGGTAGAGACCCGAGAATCACTGTGCATTTGTGACAGCATAAAAACCAAGCAATAAAATAAAGATGGTGATAACATCTTTGAAAGTTCGTATAACTCTCCAATGATTGTGTCATTATTTCCTTGAGCATCATGTTTGTCATGCATAATTATTCACAAAGACATCGATCATAAAGTGAGTACTTTGAGTTTAGGAATGACATTCAAAGAGCAGGAAGAGAAGCTTACCCTGCAAGGAATGATCACACAGTAGCTGCACAGAATCATCAGGAAAAACACATGTGTTTCTTCTGTTCCCTGGTGATTAGAAATGTCTCTTTGACGTAAGGGCAGGAAGCACATCTTCAGATCCAGTTTCTTCTGGGTCTGATGCAGAATTTTCACAGCAGGAGGCAGGTGGATAGCTCAAGTTCATAGCAAGTAGCAGTGACGTAAGGTCTCAGGCAGCACGTCTGGCCTCTGTGGGGAGGGGTCATGCAGAGGAAGTGGGAGCTGTGCTCACTGCTGTCCTGAGAAAGCAGCAGTGACAGCCTGGATAGAAAGCAAACTGTGGGGCTGGAACCCAGGCATGGATAAGGGTAATCAGGTAGGCAGAACTTAGAGCAGGAAGATGCACTCATCCTCTGCCCTGTTCCTACCATTTCGCTGAAATCTACATTCCACTGGTCACAGAGGTAAACAGAACATTAGGGGGAAAGTTTCCTCTCAGCAGAATAAAATGGCCAGAAGCACCCTGACTGCTATCTCTCCATCATTTAGAGGTTTTGTTTTGGTTTGGTTTGGTTTTGGTACTGGCTAAGAGCCTCAGGACCTTCACCTTGCATTGCCGGAGCTTATGGCCCTGAACTATATCCCTGGCCCTTCTCCATCATTTAAGAAGGAAACTCCCTACAAGCAAATTTATCATTCAACTGTAGCTCCAGCTTCCCTTCTTTAGCTGTCAGAGCTCACAGATCTGTCTTACAAAAGCTTCTTGTGGAAGCCTGTTTTGTCTCTGAGAAGACGCAACTTCTAGGTCTTATTCTGTGCCTGATATCAGGGCTCCAAATTGAGTGTTCTCAGACTTAGACACTGTTCCATGGGAGGGAAAAGAAATTAGATGACTAACAGGATATTTTTGTCCCCAGGTGTCCTGTCCCATGTCCAGCTACAGGAATCTGGACCTGGTCTGGTGAAGCCCTCACAGCCCCTGTCCCTCTCCTGCTCAGTGTCTTGATTCTCCATCACAAGCAGTGGTCACTGGAATTGGATCTGTCAGCTTCCAGAAAATAGGCTGGATTGGATGGGGGACTTAAGTTACAGTGCTGGCACTAGGCACAGCCTGGCCATCAAATGCCACATCTCCATCTCCAGAGACACAGCCATGAACCAGTTCCCATGCAGCTGAACTCTTTGCCCAGAGATGACAGAGACATATATACTGTGTAGAAAGCACAATGAGCAGTTGTCAGACACAAACCTCCCTGCAGGATGCTCAAGACCAGCAGGAGGTGCTCAGCACATAGTGCTGTCAGGGACTAAATCCATGGTGGGCATAGAGAAAGGCCCAGAGCATTTTCCTCTCCTGATTGATGTCTCCATCTGGAGTATCAGGAACAGAGATTCCAGGGAACACTTGTAAGTCTGATCTCACATGTTTTCATAGTCAGGTTTGGCTTCTCTTGTTTTTCTTTCTGTTGCATTAAATAGGACACAGAAATTTCTTTTCAACACAATTATTTTCTCACCTCTGCTGAATGCATAGTGTTTTTAGAGTTTTATGTGCAGGATCTTTAGCTCTGAAAATGGTTTCCTGTGGACTGCATTTCTGCACTCTACTCTCAGACACTTTTCCAGGGCTTCTCATCCTGAAGGGCTCTTCCCAATTCTGGGTGGAGTGAAGCCTTTCACTCTGCCAAATTGGAAACCATATTTCACTTTAATCTGGGTGTTCACATATTATTGGAGCTGTTTAATTGTCCTTGCCTAATGATGTTGGGTTAAAAAAAATAAGCCTATTTGTGCTGATTCCACTGTGGTGGGGCTTCTCCTGGCATCTAACTCTTTGACACTATGAGTGCTGCCACACATTTTAAAGTTTCAGTACTGTACTTTACTTATTACGAAATGATTGTAAGATCTTTCAACTTCCAGCTCCTCTTCTGCTTCAGGCAGAGGTAGGGAGCTCTCTCAGGGAGGTAGGGATGCAGCTCACAGAAAGACAGGTTCTAGGGACAGGGTGTGGACACATAGACTCAGCCACCTCAGGTTCTGTCTTCTGCCAGCCTCAGTCCACTCGCTGCACACTCAGTGTACTGCAGGTACAGGTCAGTGTTTAGCAGCAACCTTGTGAGATCTGAGCACAGGAGATTCTTACTGTCATTTTTTTCCACACCCTAATCCTAGGTTTATTCAATTCCTTTACTCTACACAACAAAGTACAAACACAAACTTATCTGAAATACTACAAAGTTGCAAAGCTCAAATTTTATAGCAATGACTGCACAATAAAAGCCAAAAAAAGCAATGTACATGTTTCCAAAATAACCTGCAAGACCCCCATTAAATATCAGGTAAAATGGGGTAATACAGGCTCACTATGATCTGCACAACTCTCAAACTGCTCTACATTTCAAAGTAAAGGAGACAAAAGGAGCAGGGATGTAGGTGAGAATATAAAAAGACAGAACCATTTATGATAACTGAAGTGGGGAGTGTTCTTTCTCTGGGTATTTGACCCTCGATGCAGGAGGACTCACACAGAAATCAAAGGGTCAGGCCTAATGGGAATGCGGTATTGGTCTCCAAGGTATGATCAGACTGCAAACGGCCCCCAAGTCCTCTGGAAAGGTTGGGACACTCTGCCTCCTGGAGGCTTACTCATTCCTACAGGCTCTGCCACTGAACAGACTCTCAGACGATGGATGAGAATGGGTGGACTCCCTGGACAGAAAACGGTTGGATGTCTTTATGAACACAAGACTAAACCACCACACTTCTGCAGCAAGAACCCACCTTAAGACCAAGTGTTTCCACTGCTGCCTTAGAAGTCTGCCTGAGTTAGGGATCCTCTTCTAGTGTTCCACTTCAGGCTAGAGAAGTGACAAAACTGAGCTGAGTGAGATACAAATTACAGGGATTATCTTCTTATCAGGAAGAATTGGAGCTACAGTGGCTCCTGTGGCTGCGGCGGCCAGGAAACTGGACTGCCTGTGTACAGGGGACCTGTGTCTTGGGGAGTGTGACCTTCTTATCTGTGGGGGTGACCTGTGGCACATGGGAGGTGGTGGCAGCATTCTCCTGGGACGGCTGAATCACCAAGGTGGTGGCCTGGGCCAGGGAGCCAGCAGAGCAGGAGCAGTGATCTCCTGACCCTCAATTTGTCCTCCATCCATGTGCTTCAGTGTTTTCTCAGCTTCATCTGGATTCTCAAACTCCACATACGCATAGCCTTTGGATAGATGAGGATGCATCCTTTCTACAGGCATGTCAGTCATTTTAATCTTCCCATAGGTGGAAAATACCTCCATGATGTGGTCCGTGGTCACATTCCTGGTAAGCCTCCCAATGTGCACTTTGGTAGGTTTAGGGAAGGGTTTCGCCTTTTCAGCTATTTTTCTTCTCTTTTAGGTGGTTTGGATTTGGAGCAGGAGCGCTGCCTGTTTTCATGACTGCACCGAGAAGGGCTTGGACAGCCGGAGGAGCTACTGGAACTGGAGCCTCTAGATGTACTGGAGATTCCAGAGCGGTGGAAACTGAAGGGAACTGGAGCCACTGCTCGAGCTTTGGCTTGTGCTGGAGCCTGAGCTAGAAGTTGAGCTGGACAGAGATCTGGTGCTCCTGCTTCTGCTGGAAGCGCTGTGCCTCTTCCGGGTCTTATCGCCGCCACTGTCTTTCTCACTAGACTACTTGGTACCCCCTTTGTCTTTACAGCATTCTTTGGGCTTCTCATCAGAGCGGTCCTTTCGTTTGGTAGAAGGAGCCCTAGTTCTGGACTTTTTACTATTTTCTGTGACTCCTGGCAAGCTCTTCTTTTTGAGTCTTGATATGTACATTCTCCCATTCTGAGGTGTTTAAAGAAGCAATGCCGGCCTCACTTATCTGAAATCTCACTTCTAACTTGAGACTGAAAACCAATCCCTAATCAATTGCAATTTACGCCAAAGAGGAGCATCTTCTTGCCACCGCCGCCGCCTCCCACTCTCCTCAGCTACCAAAGCTTTTATTGCAATTTTTAAAAATTATTTTTTGGGGCCAGGGAGATGGCTCAGCAGAATAAACACCGCCCTGGAAAGAGCAAGGCCCTGAGTTCAATCACTGGTTCCCCCCCAAAAAAAATTCTTTCTTGTATTATTTTTTGATACAATTGCAGAGTAATTAACATCATAGTATTAATATAACTGTGCTTTTGTTCTCGAGACATTACTTTGCACAATAATGCAGATTCATGTTCCATACATCAAAAAGTTATTGATTATTAAATTTCGTCTTTCAATTGTTGATTCTTTTCTATCTCTTCAGTGCTGACTCAGATTATTAGAAAATTCAGAAAGATACTTTTTGCAGAGCTTCTACAGGGTCCCTCCTGTTTTGACTCCCACCTACCTACAAAGTCTCCCCTAAGCTACTTATGTGATTTCTAATTGCAAGTCATCATGATTGGCTCAGTGGTACTCAGTGAGCAAGTGTCACAAGGATGGAGCACAATGTCTCTGCTCTAGGGTCTCCTGGTTTCTCATGCATCCCTTGCTTATGAGAATATCTCACAGCATGGCTGCTCTTCACAGTGGGTTAAACACTTGGCCACTCTATGGGTATCAGTGGCTCAGGGCATCAATTCTATAATATCTAGGCCTTCATATGTTATTTCCCACCCTCTTCCATGTCTAAAACAACCTGAGAACTTCTACAACTGTAAGGACTTAACAGAGGTGTTTACCACCTAAATTAGGCTGTGATACTTCAAGACATATTTCAAGACTTCCTGCTTTCCACCAGCCTGAATATTTTATTTGACATTTAAGAACTAAATTAAATGTCTACAGAAAACCTATATTCTGGAGGAAATCTCAGCTGCACTCCCACATCCCCAGAGTTGGTCATATTCTCTGTGTTTATTGTTAAGAACAGGACCAAAGTGTCCTCTTATCCAAAGATTTTACTCTTCCCTCAAATGTTCTTATCACTTTTATCTATGGCTGGCATATTCTGGCTCAGCTGCTTCATACATACATAGACCATCTCAGCTCATACATACATAGACCATCTCAGCTCATACATACGTAGACCATCTCAGCTCATACATATATAGACCATCTCAGCTCACACATACATAGACCATCTCAGCTCATACATACATAGACCATCTCAACTCACAATCCCTTGTTCCTTCCCCACAAAGCAGTGCACTCCCTAGGAAGTTAGCTGCCTTTTGTTTGAAAAAAAAATGAGGTATAACATTTACAAGAGAAAAATATAAAAGAGAATGAAAATGTTTGAGTTTTAGTGATGAAAAATCCAAAACAGTAGGAAAAAATTCTAGTATGCATAGGAATAGCTACACAAAATTTTAATAACTGGAAGAATACTATGAAAGTATTATGATTAATTTAAACTTTGTTAAAATTAATTTTAAAAATAAGAGATGTTTGTTTGGCAATTCATTATATTTAGTGAGAAAAATTTACTATCATATGGCTAGAACAGGTGCCAGGGGCTTTGACACAAGCCATTATGTGTAGCTCCCAATGGGCATCATGAAAATTCACATTCATGGTATGGTGGCTTTGCTCATCAGTGTCTTTCCATAGAAAAATTCATTGGCGAAGTATTCCTTACAATTGCGGTAAAAATGTACTTGATACTGATATTCTGTTACCTAAATTATTCATGCACATGACACAATATAATAAAGGAAAGGACAACAATTTTCTGAACTATTATGTAAAACATTCACCCATTCATGTTGATTTGTTGTCAGAGTGTATTTGCAGTTTTCCACAAAATGGGTGAATTCATGAGCAGAAAGTATATTTTGTAAGTATAAGATTTCATCTATCTCTGCTTCTAGATGTCAAGGATCATAGCTTGAGCCTATGCTGGCTTCTCAAGTGGGCTCACACTGTAGCATCCCAAGATGGAGACCACATGTGAAGACAACACATGCCTGACAGAGAAACACTCCCTGCCATCATAATGCCCCCTACCAAAAACCTCATAGGCCAGTAATCTGTGAGTGTTTCATCCACCCAGGAAAAAATCCTCTGGGCCAAATCACCTGCCAAAGAACCCACTTTCAATTGTCAGTAACTGAGAACTATGTTTCCAGCATGTAAAATTTTGGAGGCAACTCTAACACTTCAGTTGGTGACCTAAGATTTTTTTGAAAACTCCACTCAATGCATTATGCACCACCATGTACAGATTTAATCCTCTAAACATTTCCATCTTTACCTCTTTCTTGGTACAAATCCCTAACAGAAATGCACAAAAGTGCAAAACATAAGAAAAGTTGGTTATAAGTCTGAGGACCGCTATGCTATTGAAATATGTCTGCATTCCCTGACCTTTTTATCAGGAAGTCAGGTGCATAGGCAAATGAGGGCATCATTTCTCTTCAAAGATCAGCTAGTGCAAAGGCCCACAGAGACTGATGGATTGTGGCCGAAATCTGGAGCCCTGTATGATCAACAGTGCTCTAGAAACGACTGTCCCCTTGCTTGGCTTCCTATCTGCTCTGGGTTTGCCACAGGGTCAGTGTCCAGGAAATAAGGTGTTCTTGGCAGAATGCACAGGCCTTTAGAGTCAACTCTTTGTTAATCTCTTTCTAGGTGTCCTGTCCCAGGTACAGCTGCAGGAGTCTGGCCCAGGATTGTTGAACGCCATAAAATAGTCTCTTGCTGACTTGTAGTATTTCTGGGGCCAGTATCTCTAGCACAAGTGTTACTTGGAATTGGGTCAGGCAGCCTGCAAATAAAGGTCTAGAGTTGCTGGGAAGGACCTTCTACAGATCCAAGTGGTATTACCATTATGCACCATCCATTCAAGACTGAGTGACTATCACCCCTGACACATACAAGAACAAGTTTTCTCTGCAGCTGAGCTCTGTGAGCAAAGAGGACATAGCGGTGTATTACTGTGCAAGAAACACAGTGAGGGGACATCAATGGGATCCCAGACACAAACTTCCATGCAAGAGTGCACAGTACCAGCAGGGGTGGTCCAAGAGCTACAGGTGACACCTGGGACTGAGTGTTCTTGAGACAAAAGTTGAGGGGAAAAGGGCTTACAGCATTGAAGAATTCTCAGTACCTGCTGAAGGCCAGGGCAGATAAAGCTGCATCATATACACTTCCCGGTGTGCCTTAAATTTGTTTTTCTCAGTTGCTCAACATGAGAGATCACAGAAAGCTCATTTCCCCAATTTATAAAATGTGTTTAATTTCCTTAAATTATAACAAAGTTTAGTATATGGTCCTCCAAAATGCGGAGCTCAGAGTACAAAATTTTCAAGCTCATGATCGCAATAAACAGGAACTGTTAAGAATGCATTGTATTGGGAAAAAAATATGTGGCCCTTGTCTTGGGTCAGAGACTTCCCTACGCATGTCATTTTCCATCTAAATTTCCTTTTGTATCCCTTTTATTTTATCACATAATGTAGACCTCACTGAACTTGACATTAGTAATTATGAAGTATAAAGTTCGGTCACATTTGCTAAATGTAGACCACCACCCCAACCTAGTTCCAAAGCACTGGTTTTCCTCAAAAAGTCACTCTGAGAACAAGGAGCAGAATCTTCACATTCCCTCCTTCCCACAGCCCTGTACTGCCTATAACCCTCGTGCCACTTTATTAGTTCATGTGTGCAATGCACAGTGGTTACGTTCAGCTTGGGGGTTTAATTTGTGTCCATATTGCTTCTTGGTAATTTAAACTCAACCTGTCCTCCCCTCCAGTTTTCTACACAGAACTCTTTCTTAGCCCACAGAAACTGTCTCCCTCTTGCATAGTATTGGTCTAAATGCATATTGCTCTTTGAACACATTTATTTTAAGCCTCTATGTAAGAGAGCCCCTGTGATAGTTCATCTTTTCTGACTAACCTGTTTCTTTCAGTGTACCTGTTTTCCAACTAATGACTTAAATGCACTCTGCTTTATGGCTCAGAGTGCTGCACTCCGCAGATGGATGGCCTTCTCTGTCACCAGTAACCCACTGAAGGGAACCTGGGATGCTTCCATTATTCAGCTCTTTCTACTTTTGCTGCTGTTCATTTGGATGTGCAGGCATCCATTAGCTCCTTCAGGAGATCTATAAATAGGTACAATTGGGCCAAATGGAAACTGTACATTGAGTTTCTCAGGTAATGTCTGTAACAAGTTCAAGAGTAATTCCACTGGCCTACACCCCAATAGAAAATATGTGTACATTTTCCCCCCTATGATGCGTCGTTTTAGATGTTTCAGTGGCCTTTCTGCAGGCATGAAAGAAGACCTCAGTGTTGTTTGATTTGCATTTCTCCAATGGCCAAATGTGCTCAACATTATTTATGTCTTTTTTTTTTTCTTTTTCAGTACCGAGGATTGAACTCAGGACCCTGCGCTTGCCAGGCAAATGCTTATTCTACTGAGCTGTCTCCCCAGCCCTTGTTCATGTCTGTATTTGCATTTTTCCTTTTTTTTCTGAGAGGCATCCATTTCTTTTAGATGTCCATTTTCATTTTATATTCTAGGGACATAATTTTTAGCATAGTTTGTATATCATAATATTGTCAATATAATAATTAGGTACAGCTGGCAGAGAAGTTTTTCCATTTTTTAAATCTCTTTGTTAGGGAGGGTTATTTTTAAAATCTCCCTGTATAGAAATGTTATGCTTAATATAATTACATTTGTTGATTGTTTCTTATGTAATTTTTGTTTTATTCAGGAAAAAATTGCCTATGGCTGTGTATTAAATTGTTTCAACATTTTTTCTTCCATCAAATCATAATACCTGTTTCTACATATATGGGAATTTGAGGCATTTTCATTTTATACTAACATAATGCAATCTGTATAAATGCTTTTCCATATCTAAGTACCTGTGTAAATGTTGTTTTCTGTACAGCATACATTATACACATTTTTGCCAGAAATAAATTAGAATAAATACAAAAAAGATATCATTAGGCAATACAATAACCATTGTTAATTTCCTATCATCTTATTTTGAAATTATGTTATCATTCTTATTCTATTTTTATTATCTTTAGAATAAAAATAATGATCCTGCGTCAACCATCTTGGGTTCCCCTTCTGACTCTTTCTTGGACAGAGCTTACATTCCTTCAGTAAACATTTTCTGCTACTAAAAATATAAAAAAGTAAAAAAAAATGAATTCTGATTCAAACAATCATGTGGAACTATTTTAAATAAAGACTGTGAAGTAAAAATGACAACATGTTAATGTTTATGCTACTTTTACAAATGTTGACAAAATGAAAACTCTAGTAATGCAGCATGAAGGTGGTCTCAGGTAATTTTTTATTGTTTTGTTTTGCATTTTTAATCAATGTTGCACATTTATACTTGGTAACATAAACACGTAATGTGAAGAAAATATAATGCAATAAAACAACCACTGTTGAATTCAATTACTTCATTTAGTGAAATTTTATATTGCTCATTTTATATTTTGTTGAAAATCTATATAGCTTCAAATGCTCTTTTAATACTATTTTGTATTCTTTAGAACTATTACATACACACACTTATGGCTTCCAGGAAGAGACATACTTTTAAATAGAAGATTTTCTAAGTTAAATGTTTGTGGTAAAATGACTACATACTTGAAAATGCAAATTTGAGTCTTAAGAATCATGAATCTAACAGGGAGGGGGAAAATATTTGCAGTCCATAAGAAGTCCCATACATTGCAGATAGCAGTAGAGAGTGCTGATTTAAAAGTAGAAAACAAGTGTGGGCTGAGGTGGAGATGCATGGACTCCCAGAGACTTCTCCAAATCAGGATACTGTTAGGACCTAGGGAACAAGGTCTAGACATTGTCTACAGAAAACACACCCAAGAATGAAGCAATAACTTTAGAGAAGGCTGTCATGGACAAGACAAGGGGGTTGCACCAGGAAGAAAGATTCATTGAGTTTTAAACATTTTGCTCCATCTAAAATAAGAACACTACAATGACAGACTTCTTTACCCCACTACGAATCCTCTCTTGCAAAGGCCGGCATTGGTACAGCAGAAGGTCAGAAACTACCCAAAATTTTAACACATTAATGTTAAATATCCCCATGTAAACTGGGCTCAAAATCAATAAACTCTATTGCTTATTCAATTTCACATTAGTAGAAGTATGAATACTAAAACCTCAAGAGGACGCCGTTTCATAGTGCAACTGATAATCATAAGAAAATCACTGTCCCTGGAAAGGACTAAAGCACCCTGCCATCTGTCTTACTGTTATACCCTCAGTGCCTCCCTCATGCAAATGAGCCCCCAGGCTCAGCATGAAAAGCCTGGCCTGGCTGAGCAGCCCCAGTCTCCACCCCCAGGAGCCTTCCCTGATCATGGAGCTCTTGGCTCTGCTCCTCTGCCTGGTGGCAGCACCCTACTGTGAGTTTCTTTGAATTTCAGGAGAGGGACCTGGGCAGAGGGAGTCAAGTTTGTCTGACTGATGGTGATGCTTCTTGTCCTCAGGTGTCCTGTGCCAGGTGCAGCTGCAGGAATCAGGACCTGGCCTATTGAAGCCTTCAGAGACTCTGTCCCTCACTTGTGCTGTCTCAGGATTCTCATTGACCAGTTATAGTGTGCAGTGGCTCCGTCAGGCCCCAGGGAAGGCACTGGACTGGTTAGGTGGTGTATGGGGAGATGGCAGCACATACTATAAGCCAGACCTCAAATCTCGAGTGAGCATCAACAGGGACACTTCCAAGAGCCAAGTTTCACTAACACTGAGTAGCTTGAGATCTGAGGACACAGCCATGTATTACTGTTCAAGAGGCACACAATGAGGTGACTTCAGTGTGAGTCCACACAAAAACCTCTCTGCAGGAGCTCACAGGAAAAAAGGGACACAAAGAACACACTTAACTTGTCAGACTAAGGAGCAGATGCAGTTTCCTGGGGCTGAGTTGCTGTTAGAATCTGTGGTTTTCTCTTCCTTACCCCAAATTTGCTCCAAATGTTCCACAGTGTTCAGCTACTAAAATCCTTTTTTCCCCTTTAATTTTGATTAATTGAGTTTCTTTTTCTTAGTACATGTCTTCTGCAGGAGCAGTTTACATTCATCCTAGGGAGTTTGGTGAATGTATAAAACAACTTGAGGGCCAGAAAGACTAAATGTAGACTAAACGTCTGCTTAAGCAAGCACAGGGCCCTGGGTTCCATCCCTGGCATCACGTGCAGCACTGGCCCCACCCCTGGGTGAGCTGAGGCAGCACAGAGTCCAAGTGTAGTGGCACATGCCTGTAATCCCAGCACTGGGGAGGTTGGAAGCAGTCGGATCACTAGGAGTCAGAGCTCTGTGGTGAAACACTGCACCAAACACATTTTAAGAAAGCTTGATTTTCCTTCAATCCCCTTCCTCTTTCCTTGTGCTTCTTTCCCGTCTGCTCTGAATATCATTCCCTCATTTTTATTCATGTGCTATTATTGATCTTCCACAATTTTCCATTGTACAGTGTTTGGATTCAATTACAACCATTCTATTCATGGACATGACATGTCCATAGTCTACTTATTTTCCATTCCTGTCCCCCTGTTTTCTCACCCATATGCTCGTGGTCTCTTCCCTTTTGTGAGAGTTCTCTCCACTTGTCTTCCTCTAGTCATCCTTTGTTGTGCTCTTTCTACTATTCCTTCCTCAAGGTAGCAGTGCTTTGCGATATTTAAGCTTGTATAACTGATTAATTTTACTCCTCAATATACTTTCCAGGTTCCTATTTTCCTACAAATGAACATGATTTGTTCTTCTTCACAGCTCAGTAGCATTCCGTGAAGTGCAGCCAGAACATCTGTTATCTTCTGATGGGGAACAGGGAGCTGCAGGATTCAGCTATGAGGAATTCTGCTGCTGTAACATTGGTATACACACTTCGCAGCAATATTCCATGTTTAGCTCTTTCGGTAACATAACGAAGAATGATAGCTGGGTCATAAAGAATTTCTAAAGTAGCTCTTTGATGAATTTCTATATGAGTTAC
This sequence comes from Octodon degus, assembly GCF_000260255.1. Taxonomy (NCBI): domain Eukaryota; kingdom Metazoa; phylum Chordata; class Mammalia; order Rodentia; family Octodontidae; genus Octodon; species Octodon degus. The sequence goes on from NW_004524860.1 coordinate 1,190,528, forward strand.
ATATTGGTTGTACTAGCTCATATTCTCACCAACAATGAATGTGTATTCTTTGAATGCAGCCATTACAAAATTTTTCACTTATAAATTAGTTGATGATTGATGTTTTTCTTGTGTAGGGTGGCATCTTAGCATTGTTTTTCTTTGCATTTCTTTAATGGCCAGAAATGTTCAGCAATGTTTTCTTTTATTTTTCAAGCACTTAGATTTCTTCTCCTGAGAACTCCCTGCACATTTTAGATGCCAATTTGTAGATTGGGTCTTTGTAGTGATTTTTTAAAAACTCTGTATAAATTCTAGATGTTTTTGGTCTGTCTGAAGAATTGCTGAAAAAAATTCCCATTTTGCCCTTTGTCTGTTCACCCTGCGTATTGATTCATTTCCTGTATTGTAGTTTGTTTGTTTGTTTTTTGTATACAATCTACAGTGTCTGACTACACAGACGGGACTCATGAGTCTCCTGATTTCAGCTTCTGAAATGCTGGGATTATAGGTGTGTGCTGCCACATCCCATCTCAGTCACCATCTCAGCGTGTTCCAGGGGGAGTGCTGGCACGCAAGACGGGTATTGAATCCAGGTCCCGCAGTCTGCCTAAGCAAGTGCTTTAGTCCACTGAGCTATCCAGATGGTCCAAAGGTTTTGATTTGATGCCATCTTATCTTCTGATTCTATTTGTAATTTACTGAGCAATTTTAGTTCTGTTTAGGGAATCTCTTTTACAATTATAGTTTCAAGTGTTTTCATATTATATTTGCCAACATATACAATATTTCTCTTTAATGTTTAATTTCTTCATTTTGGTGAAAATTATGGGGACAGTTTTATTGTTCAGGTAATCGGATGGCCAGTGTTCCCAGGGCCATTTTTGAACAGACTTCCTCTTCTTTGTATTCATTTGGCTCTTTTCATAGACTGTGTCTCAAGATGATTCTGTATCTTCCATTTTGTTTCATTGAACTACATGATGTGTGTGTGTGAGTGTGTGTGTGTGTGTGTGTGTGTTCTATTCTATAACATTTATTTTTATTGCTCTGTAGTGTACTTTGAGTGTCAGATAATGTGATTCCTCCTAATCTGACCTTCTTGGCCCAAATTGCCTTCGGTTTTCTAATCCCTTTTGTTTTCATATGAATCTTAATGTTGTTTGTACTAGGTCTATAGAGTGTGCTATTGGTATTTTGGTTGGACCTGCATAGATGCTGAATTACAGATTTTGGGATATGGCCATTTTTACAATATTGGTTTGCACAGTGAGATGCAAGGAACATTTTCCCATTTTCTGATGCTGGATTCAATCTCTAGTTCAGAGTAGTGTAATTTTCTTCATAGAGCTCTTTCACTTTTTTGGTTAAGGAAAACTCTTGTTCATGCATTTTCATGGTGTTACCATGAATGGTCTTATTGGTACAATTTTTTTCATTAAGTTTGGTATTATTATGTAAAAAATATGGAATTTTTTGTTGGTTTAGTTTCATGCTATATTTCTGAAGTTGACATTTATTCTCTGGGATGAAATCCACCTAGTCATCATGTATGATCTTTCTGATGTGCTGCATTCTGTTTTCTAGTAACTTGTGGAAGAGTTTTGAATCCACGTTCACTGAGGACAGAGCCCTTCAGTTTTGTTTCACAGTTGAGGATTTATCTGATTATGGAATCACTGTAATACTGGTTTTCATAAAAGGAATTAGAAGCACAAGTACTTTAAAATTCTTTAAATCTTTAGGCATGTGTGTGTGTGTGTGTGTGTGTGTGTGTGTTAGAACCTATTTGAAAGTTTTGCAGAATTCTGATTCCGTCAGGTCCTGCACTTTTTTAGGTGGTAGATTCTTTTTTTAACATTGGCATTGCTTTTATTGGATTCTTCAGCCTTCTAAATCTTGTCTCATTAAAGTTTTTCATGTTTCCAGGTATAGCTATCTGTCAGGTACTTCAAACTTTTCTAGTTTTCTGGGTAATTACATAATAATTACATATGTAATTCATAGTAATTACATTCATAGTAATTACATTCTGAATTTTGATGGTGCCTTTTGTATGATTATATTTTCTGTATTGTATAAATAACATAATTGCTGACATAATGAGACACAATGTCTTCCATGATGGAGTGACTGGTACAGTGTGCATGTTCCCAGTCAGCCACTTTCGCTGGAAGATGCTACAGCCAAAGCTTTCAAAAGAGAGAGTGAAGCATGCAGTAAAGTGGGAATCATGACGGTGGGGAAGAGAAAGGATGAACTGGATGTCACATATATTTCTGTAAATTTTATTAGCAATTTCTGAACAGAATTGATCATACAATAATATATTTCTATGGAACTCTCTGATTCTAGAATTGAGGAATTTGTATAGATTATAAAACATGACATTATCAACATCTATCATTTATCATTAGATGGTATAATCAATAAAAGTAAAAGCTTGTATCTTGGATTCATTAAGCAAGGAATCTATTTTCAACTAAGGTAACTATGAAGGAAATGAAATATAAATTTCAGAGTAAGGGAAGATATTTGAAACTAATACAATGCCAGTGTAGCAGTGTACTTGTATGAAAAATATAATTACAAGCCTCAAAATACAAAAGTTCAAGTAATCCATAAAACCAGCAACACTTTCTGCAGTCATCTCACCAGAGAAAATACAGCAAAGATAAACAAGCACATAAGAAGATATCTGAAGTCATCTACCTGAACTTGAGCTATATTGAATTTCAAATGAGACTTAACAGAACCAAAAACACCATTCTTAGTCTGAATATCCATTAAGGTGCGTAGTGCTTGGCTGGGGAGATGGCTCAGTGTAATAAACGCTTCCCTGGCAAGTGCAAAGGCTTGAGTTCAATCCCCAGTTCCACCAAAAAAAAAAAAAATCAACAGTGCTCTAAGTTATGAGCTGATACATAGCCTCATGATACAGTGTGAGCTCCTATCCAGTTGCTGCATGTGCTGCTTGCTCTGTAGTCTATGCCTGCTGTTCCCTCCTGGGGTTCAATTGCAGCCAATAACCAGCACGTCAGCCCATGGCTTCAAAGTTCCTATCTGTCTGCTTCCACGTATTCTTGAGCGTGACCTCCCCAGGTTAAAAACTACATTAAGATGGGGATTTCTCACTCCTGTATGTTCATTAAAACTGTCCTTATGCTATAGTTTCCAGGTCATAATTTAGGGCCTTCTTTCTTTGATCTCTCTACATTGCTTCTTCTTTTGGAGTTCAGTTTTTTCCTACTGTACACCAATGTGATTTCCAAATGCTTGACCATTTGATAGTCTTTATTTTTAAAATAATGCTGAGATATCATTAATTGGCTTATTTATTTTCTTTTTCTCTTTGCAGATGCAGGAATATTGCTTATGTTCTGGTTGAGTGTATCTTTTTATACTTTTCATTTCTCTAATTTTTGTTTGGATTTTATTCATTTCTCTTTTTATTTATTCATTTTTAGTTTTTACTTGTACATGTTTGCAATGCAAAATAATGAATTTTTACATGGAAAGGTGGTGATGATAAATGTGTGCTTATAAAATTCTCGCTGTTTTCTGGTGGTCTTCCATAACAGTTCAATTTAATAGTCTCCCTGAGTGTGTGAATGAACCCAAGAGAGAAGGTGGGGCTACCATTGTATCACTGATGATTATAGATGAATGTGGTGTTAGAAGTTGAGGTGCAGGTGGAGGAGGTGGATCACAGGGGTTTCCTTTGTTCACCCATTCCATTTACCTGTGCTCTTCTTTCCTTACAGATTTCAGAAATTTTTCCAAATCTGGCTTCCACCTTGAAGTTTTTGCTTTGAATTCCCCTTAGTGTGGATTACACCCTCTAATATCATGAGAAATATATCTCTTTATTAAGCTGTTGCTCTTTAAAAATGTGATTTATTAAGGAAAAGAAACAAGAAGTGTAGGATTGGGCATAGTAGGTTAAAGAGTGCAATGTGTAACAGTTTTCTGATCAGGATGTTTCTGTGTTTGTCTGTGTTCAGTGTGAGCTGCTGATGGTAGAGTGTAGGAGAGACCCTGCAGTGTCCTTGTGACTGTCCTATGCAGTACTTGGTTATTACATGGACTGGTACTGTGATCCCCAAGTGACAAACGCTTCTGCCTCTGTACTTCCTGCTTGCTTGTCACATAGAGGTCTTAGAAAACCAGAAATAAGGCCCTGATGTTTTCAGAATGACACAAATAAGCATTTGTCACCATATTAAATCATTCTTTTCTTGGTGATGTTTCGTTGTTTCTATTTGCCACTGCATCTGGTTCATCTAGAAGGTAGACCAGCAGTGCTAGAAACTTAGGGCACTGGTCCTGGCCTTTGTGGAGGGAGCAAGGATTTCTCCATATCCTGAAAGGAAGGCATACCCTACAGTTTTCTGAATTCCTCTCAGACATCTGAAGAATTCCTAGCTCTCCACCGTATTAACTCACATAGGACTTGAAATGGAGGAGGACACAGTCGGTTTGTCTTTCTGTTTGTCTACCTTCCTCCCCGCCTTATTCTGCCAAGACACTCAGGCACACCCCAATCAGTACATATGCCAGTCTTTCCCATTTTGAGCAGAAAGAGACCTTGCTCACGTCTCACTAGTCAGAACCATACTCCATGGAATGGTGTTGGAATAATTAACCTTGAGTGTTTCTTTAATAAATGTGTGAGTGAGTAGAATGAAGAATGTAAACAAAAGGCTGCCCCATCTGTGCAGCAAGACCAGGAAGCACTGGGTACAGTGCTGATTGGGCCCTCACCTGTGGTGCTATGGTGGTCAACATAAGGCAAAATGTAGACTTGGATTGTTCTTTATGAAGTTGTATCTAAGTCCTTACAAGCGCCATGGCCAGGTGGATATCTGAATGGTCTGATCCGGAGGGGCCTCCACTCTTCCTCCGCTGCACCATCATTCAAGGATGTACAACACATATGTAGGAAACTGGACCTAGAAAGGGATTTGTCAAATCCACAGTCTCTAAATGAAGGAAAAGGGGATTTTTATGGAGCTAAAAATCAAACCAAAACTATCCATGTGTCTCAACAACAACAACAAAAGGAAAATGAAAGAAAATAAATATAAACAAAAGAAAAATTGAAAGCAAAGTAAAGCAAGAAAAAGATAGAGGCCTGCTCATCCTGACCATTTTGCCTTGTCACTCTCATGGGTTCCCTCAGTTTCTGGAAACACCTATAGCTTCATTCTGCTCCTCACTCATGCACCTCCAGCCAATTTAACTACTTCCAATAAACCATTAACTGCATTTGGCCTCAGAGCACCCTGCCTGATCCTTCTACTTTCTATCCTGGTTAGATGGCCTCATGGAAAAGCCACTTGAGATGCCTATAAGACATTCCTTCTTTGTTCCACATTTTGATTGAGGTATAATTGCACAGTCAGACCTCAAGAATGAGGCATCATGGGCTTTCTAAAGGTTGCCCTTCCTAGAAAAAAGTTAGAAACAGCGCTTCTCACAGACATCAAAAAGAAGGGCAAAAAGCCCATCAAAAAATGCTACCAATAAGTTTGATTTAAAAATCTTATATCTGTAAGAAAATCTGGTGTCATAGGCAACTATGCCTTCTTGCTATGTGTTACAAGGATTATGGACACAAATATAAATGCCCCCTCCTTCTTCTCCCCCCTCCTTCTACAAGACACAAAGAAACCTGACTATCAAGGCTCATCTCTACCTGAACCTCTCCTATCCCTGTCAAGCTAGATGGATAGAACTGACTGAGGTCTACTTCCTTGGGATATCAAGACTCTATAGCGATTGCACATTTGGGCACAAAGCAATCACTTTCCTGGTACACCATAGAACAGAGCTCTCTGCCTTCAAAATTTTCCTCTGTCAAAGTAACCATCACAAGGGCAAACCGACTCTTGCCTCTCACCATTTCTTCCAAGCACAAATTGGAAAGTTTCAATTAGATCTCTCCAAATATGAATTTATGTGTAAACTAGTCCTCATACTGCTTCTTATAAGAGACATTGTTACGCTTTCTATCTAGTTGTCTACCCAAAGCCTCATGCAGTCATGGGGTGGCTTCTAGAGTTTGTGATTCTTGACTTGGTGCAAAAATTATAGGTGTGAGTGATGCACTTGCCCTAGGGTAGGCAATCTGCATACAAATGTATGGATAGTAAGTGGGCTTGCTGGCTGCTGCAGGCACTGCCCCACCCTTTGCTCTTTCCTGTTTTGCACCATGAACAGCTATGCTCTGCCATGAACCACTCTGCCTGGAACCAACCAATTATAGAGTAAAACCTTCACTAAATATGAGCTAAATCAACCCTCCCTTCCCTCATTTTGGGTATTGGATATTTTCTTCCAGCAGTAATAAAAACAGTAAGACAGACCTTCTCTTCAAATTAGAAACACCCCTATCTTTGACACCAAGATAACCTTCATCTCATTTAATTTCACACTTTCAACTCTGGCTGTTCCCCGAGAGGAAGATAAAACCTGCAAGAGCCTGAGACAGATATTATAATCCTGAAGTTCTAAAAACTCTCATCCTAGAGGTATGAGCTAACAGTTCACCTCAGGGCCTGGCCCACAGCCATGCTGCCTCACCTAGACTCTCATGGCTCTCAGATGTCTCCAGATGCCCAGTCATTCATCCACACATCAGCATGAGAGACACATATTGAACCTGGGTGAGATCTCCACGTCATAAACAATAGAGCCTTCACCTTGCACTTTGTTGTTCCAAACTCATGCACTATTTCTGACATTCTACTGAATTGCTGAAAAGGTTTCAGAACTTTTCCTCTATTTTCATAGGGGCCTTAGTAAGCTATGTGGCTCCACTTAGTAAGCTAAGTGTCTGTGCCCCTTCCAACTCTGTCATGATGCCCTGAGAAATTCAAAATGAGGCTAATTACTGTAAAATGTCTATAGATTTTCCAAGTGCTAAATGTCTTGTCTGGAAATCCAATTCAAGATCTCTGAGTTGCCAATGATGTTGTAATTGTCCGCCATATAAGTAGCCTCAGTCTTCTACCACTCACTCACTGCAGGGACATTTTCCTGGACCTAAAGAATGTCTTCTCCTGTACTCAACTGTTTTACTTCAACTACCCTATCCTTGTCTTTAAATGGAAAATCCTCATGGGTCTGTGGATATAGATACACAGTCTAAACACCTGCCTGGCAAGCACAAGGTTCTGAGTTTGAACTCTAGTACTGCATGCTAGGCCAAGCCTGAAATTTGGGTGCACACTGCTGGCCCTGAAATGAAGCATGGTGGCACATACCTGTAATGCCTGTGTTGAGTAAACTGAGATAGGAGGATCCCTGCAAATCTGAACTGCATAGAGACACTGTTAAAAACAAAATAAATAAATTCAATAGAAAAATGCAGACCTGGACCCAAAAGTCAACTTTACCTGGATTCAACCTCCCAGAGACCCCAAATTTATTTAGTCTCTTTGGAAAAAATCTTGGCGATGAACTGACTAGTTTCCCAGCTAAAAAATCACTGATTTCTGAATAATATCACTTAAGCTGCTTGCTGGAAGGGCACAAAACTTCTGCAATATATGACAGAAATTGGTAACAAGAAAGAAACTGCAAATTTCTTTGAGCTGGTGGTGTCTAGAAATTCTGGTTCGTTCTCAGCCCTTTGGAGCACCCATTAGCCTACTTGTACAAATTCTTGGATGCAGTGATTTACAGCTTCCAGTATTCTTTGCCTTCACCCTCTGAGAATCTCTGTTTATGATCAAGGGAGCTGGCACACTCTCCTTAGGCCAATATCTAACTTCCCAGAAGCCACATGCTATACTGGACCTCAAGAATCAAGAATAACTGTGCACCACTCAAGCCTGCCACATATCTGGCTTGCAAGCTGGGCCCACCAGATCGTGCCGCAAAAATGAAGCTGTGACAGATGCTGAGTACGTGGTGTTTATGGATGAAAGGCATTTAGTTAATAATGAATTCCAACAGGTTTAATATGACTTGATCCCTCTGGAAAAATCCATTTTGGCCAAAAGTTTTATGTAGGGATGCTGTATATAGCCAACTGCTTCCTCCTGCAATTTGGAAACCTGATACCAGCGATGCCAAACTTGTACTCAAAATTAACTTGTGCCAAACTGTATAGACCTAAGCCTCATCTGGTACGAATTGACTGAACCATCAACACTAGTCAGAAAAAAAATAATTACCTGCATTTTCAGATAAGAGACAAACCTATCCCACCATTTGTTTACCAAGCTCAATTAGCAGAGCTGGTGTCCATAAACCTGCATCCAGCTCAGGTATAAATTTTGCATCAAGAACAATGACCTCTACCCACAGATATCTGTCAGTATTTATATGCACTTACTTGGCCTTGCCCAAAACATCCCTGACCTGAGTTGAGATTTTAATAAATATTTGCAGTGTTCTGATGTCAAGAAAAAATCATCCTTAGATATGGCATGATTCTGATCATTTTCTACAACAGGAGGCCTGCTGACAGTTAGCTAAATAGAAATGCATAACACTACAGGCCACAAATCTGTTAATGTTATAGGATTTTTTTTTCTGGACAAAGTATCTAGCTCAGGCAGATGCCAGGCAGATAATTATGCCACTGAGGTATATCCCCAGCCAAAATCTGTGAATGTTAACCATAAATCAATATTATGAGAACAGCTTGGAACCAGCTCCATAAGGTTTATCTAAAAGACTAGCTATAACTGTAGAAACCCCTGCTCACACATAGAATCAAGTGCATCTTAAAGATCTCTATAAGATTCAGAAATCCAGCCTTAGATCCACTGGAGAAATTACCAGGAACCATATTGCTCACTCTGAAGACATGACACACTCAAAGCCTTGATCTGGCTGTTCTAGGTGCTGACCAGTCCACGTACAGCTGAGGCCTGTGGACATCATTCACAGGACTGTTTCATACCTGTTCTGCTGGAGGATTTCAGTTCCCCACTCCACACCATTAGGTGTATTTTTTTCCTTTGCCTTAATGCTATGGCTGGTTGCCCCAAGGAAATATAACAATCAATCAAACATATGGCCAAGATTTGATGAGTGTCCAAGGCATAAAGGGCACACTCCTAGATCAGGTTAACTCACACACTACCTTACAACAGGAATGTTACACAATAGACATGCTTAAATTATGTCTTTCCTAAAGTGACTTACTGAAAGCCTCTATAATAAGAGGACCTTGCAGACATCAGCTGGGGCCCATCTTAGGCTCACTGACAACCCTAATTGTTCTGCATGCGGTTGGGGTTCTTTTCAGGTGATCACATGTATTATGTCCAGCAACAATTTTCTGGGGAAAGTAAAAGATGTGGTAAATGTAACAAATAATGACCCCACCAGAAAGTACACTTGTTTGTTAGTTTTCTCTGTAATAGTGCCAGTTGCAGTTCCTGTTACTTTTCTTTCTTAGAAAATTCTGGTCAGTATGATGCATATTCCAAGAACCAATCCAACTGAGAAGCCATTATGCCTCAGAAGGTCCTGCTTGTTTATCCCATGTAAACTCTAGAGCACCAAAGATCAGGACCTGATATTTTGGGAATGTCTTAAGTTAGTGCCTGTCAATATAAACAAATCTGCCACAAATCCTATGCATCATTGTATTTCTGTTTTCCATTTCACTCTGAATGTGCGGGAGTCATCGGGCTCAGTTGTGAAGGCACTGGCACACTTCAGTGCTAAGCATTCGGCTGTGGGTGGGTGCGTCCCAGAGACAACAGGAGAGAAACTCAGGGGACAATGCTGGAATAACTAGTCCAGAGAAGTAAATAAAAAGGTACTGGACTCTGCTCCCAACCATGAAGTAAGCATACATAAATGCAAGATCTAAATGAAATCAGATCAATAAAAGAATGACAATTTGTAAGACTGATGACTCTCCAGCAAACAGCTATTGTCTTTACTTGTGCATCTATACTACTGTCTACTATACTGCTATCTGTATGCCATTTCATCCTCACATGAATCTATTGATCTATGGATTTTATACTTATTTCTATAAATTATTAGTTCATGCAGAAGTTATATGCATTGGGAAAACTAATGAGCCTAAAATATAAAATTCACACTTACAGTTACCTATTACATTTTAAAGCTATTGAAATGGGAGAAACAGGATGTCTCTCAATGCAGGAACATGATGAGGATATGCAAGGCCTATTATTCAATTTGATTAGTGGACACTAAGCATGTGAAAGAAAATGGCAATGAACTCTCTTAATAGAAACAATTAACACAAGATAATAAAATAGATTATTTACTGCTACTACTGCAATCCCTACTTCATTAATTTCCCAACCATGTTCAGATCATGGAGCCCCAGTTGTTGGGTTCTTACACCACAGAGGCATGGGGCTAGCTGGTCTCTGTTCTTTACCACCACTTACCCCTGACATCACAGGCAGTCCCAGATCTCAGAATCAAAGAAGTGAGAGGGTTGGCTAAAGAACTTACTTTCTAAGGCAAAAGTAATCATATCTTCACAGTTGATTGCCAGCATTCATGAAGGTTCTTGATCCAGTGAAGGATAAATTATTTCACTGAACTGGAAATGAGTAAATAATAAACACTTTTGAGATAAACAAGTAAAATCTTAAAGATCAAAAATTAGTCTTCTGGGCCACAGAGATAGCTCAACTGAATAAGTGCCTGCTTAGGCAAGTACAGGGTGTAGTGCAACATGCCTGTAGCCCAGTGCTGGAAAGGCTAAAAACAGGAGGATTATTATGAGTCCCAGCTTCGTAGTGAGACCCTGTATGAAATACATAAAAGTAAAGAAAAAGAAATTAGCCTACTGATCACAGAGCAGAGTTTTCCCACCCCGTCATTTTTAAGTAGCTCTGAGCAAGTGACACTACTTAGTGTTGTCCACCTAGGTAGGATCCAAAGATCTAAGGTAGTCATGAAATCACTCAAGATTCTATCGGGAAGGTAGTACTATGCTGCTGAATTCTATTTAATAAACATAGGAAGTGGCATCGTGTGAACCAAAGTATCTCCACAATGCTAAGCTCAAAGCACAGGATTTTTAGACTGAATATAGTTCCACTCCATAGAGAACCTTAAGATTCATGGTTTGATTTTGAATGTACTTCACATGGACAAATGGAAGCCTAATTCACACGAATGATTCGCATCCTTCTAACTTATAGCAAACGTTATGTCAATATTAGTTTTTCTGAACTAAATGGCACTGGAACATTGAACTGCTTGGAAAATCTTTTGGAGTAAAAATATGTTTATAAGAATTAAAATGGCTTGATTAGACTCCTCTACAGACTAGTATGCATATATCTCTATTTACCTGTGGTCTCTTCCATGTTGTGTGATGGCTTCTATATATACATAAATAAGTGCCCAAAGCTAAACATATACCATCCCTGTAATCCTTTGGAGCTGCGCTGCAAGTATGTAAGGTCAAGAGATTTTCTTCATTCTTGGATATATTCATCTCCATGAATGATTGTTTGCTGGATGTCCATTGTGGAATAAAAGGACATCAGTTCTGCTGTAGGGACCTCAGTGATGAGGCACCGAGTTCACTGAAGGCACATCCTGCTTCCATAAAAGTGCACCATGTCCAACAGGAATAGGAAAGGGTCCTCTCCTCTGTTCTTCTAGTACCTATATAAAGAAGTTCAATTTTTATCTGAAAATACCCAAGTAGACGTCTAGATTAAAGCATAGCAAGTGTTTGCCAACACTAAGGAACTTGGTCCTTTTGAAGAATTTGATAAGATTTGTAAAACTAGTCTACAAACACATGGAGCAGTCTTGGTTTCTTCACCTTGGCATGCTGATTCCCAGAGGTGAGTGTTCCAGGAATCAGCTAGGAAGAGTAAGAAGAGCTGCATCTGATGTATGACTCATTGTGTTCTCTTCACTCATTTCCCTTCCCAGGTGAAAGAATTGAGGGCTCACAGTGTGAAGTTGTTGAAATCCCTGTCCATCATTGGTTGTTCTCTGGTTCCTCCATTATCCTCCTTTGCTGCTAGAAGTGAATTAGCCAGTCATTGGGTAAAGGAATAAGAGCATGGAGCTCAATGGTAAATGTGAAATAGAGCTTCAAATCACTCCCCAACTCTCAAGTCAGCCTTGCCAGAGACAGATCTAAAAACTAGTTTTTCTTGCAGTTGAATTCTAAGGACAGTCACACCACCTTGTATTACTGCACAATGTATCCAGTAAGAGAATATCAGTGTGAGCCCAGGGAACACCTTTTTGCAGCACTGCTCAGAACAGTAGGGGGCGCTGAGGACCCACTGAGCAACAGCAAAGATTGCAAGAACCTTTGAAGAGAAGGAAGATGGGCACTGAGGCTTCCTCTCATCCTTTGGGGTTTCCTTTTTGTCTCCATATTATATGACCTGTAGAGACCCTGACCTACGAATCTACTACATGTAACTTATGAACTATACTCCTCCAAAGAAAGTAAAAGAGAACATATGTAACATTCATTCATATGCGTGTATTTATGCATTCAGTTATTTCCTTGTGTGGCATTTCAATTTTTGAAAGTCAAGTTCATCTTTCATCACAGAAATGTAGATTGAAAATAGTCAGACCTTAGGTATCTTTACAATATCAAGTCATCATCATTTAAAACTGAATTCAACAAGTAAGAAGCTGCCTGATAATGCCAGAGCTGAGTAGGCTGATGCAGGAGAATCACCGTAAGCCCAAGATCAGGCAGTTTCTATAGCGAGTTCAGTGGCATTGTGGAATACACGCGGAAACCCTGTAAAAATGCAAAAAGAAATAGTACTAATACCAATGCTAAGCATAAATAAAAATAAGTTTATTACTTTGATTGCAATGAATGATGACTGTCTGATGCAGGAATAACAGATTCTGATTAAGAAATGAAGCCGTTTCTACTCATCTGCATAGCATTTGTGAAGAGATATCAAGCCACCACGGAGACCTGGTTCTCAGGCTCAGATCCAAAACCAGGCAGAACTCTGAATCCAGAAGAAGACAAAGAGGCAGCTCGCTAGACCACAGACAGTGTAAAGCATCCTCATCATGGGTTATATCCAATGGGGTTGTGAAGGACGAGAACCTATACAGTCACAGTAGTATGTAATAATTATGTACATGTCAATTATGTGTGCGTCTCCCTGCCTGTCATATTTAAAACTATTTTATTTTTAAATACAATAATTTACGAATTTTGGTGCTGGGGAGTGGAATAAGTGCTTGTCTGGCAAGTGCAAGATCCTGAGTTCAATCTCTGGTATCAAAATAAATAAATAAATAAATGTTAACAACACATAATGCTTATTTTTATTTTAGAAAATAGATTATGTATTTATCAAGTATTTATTATTTTTATTCTTCACTATATAAGGGAACAGAAAAAAATCCTCACATGCACTTATGGGCATTTCTGTGTCTATAAAATGACTTAGACTGATAACATGATTTCTTGTTTAATTTCATCTGTTACCCATTGGTTGCTGAGTAGGGTGTCATTTAGTTTCCATGTATTTATGGGTTTTTCTGGTTTCTTTTATCTTTTATTTCAAGTTTCATTGCACTGTGGTCAGATAATATGCATGGGATAATTTTTGTTTTCTTGCATATACTTAGGCATGACCTATGGACTAGTATGTGATGTATTTTAGAAAATGACGCATGTGCAGCTGAAAAAAATGTGTATTCAGCTGTGGTTGGGTGGAAGACTCTGTATATGTCCACTAAGCCCATTTATTCCCAGCTCTGGTTCAGTTCTGCTTCTTCTTTGCTAGTATTTTGACTGGTTGACCTATTGTCAGATACAAAAGTTACATTTCTTGTTATATAGGTCTTGCTTTATCTTGGTCTTAAGCATCCAGCAGAAAAGTATGAAAATGAGGTATAAAAAGTAAAGCCATATTAATAAGCTGAGCTGTAAAAGGCTCAAGTGAACAGCTCTAACATTGCCATTCCTATGGATAACCCACTACTATTATGGACTACTGGACTATATTGGAATATTTTGCTGAGTTCATATATCTGCAATAATTAAATGGCAATGGAATACCCATCTGTGCCAAAACTAAACAAAAAAGGGGATACAAATGATAGACAATTTTGTATCTATATGTACAAAATAGTTTGGATAGATATAGAGCTACTTTCTCCTAATTCATTGAGAAGGAAGATTTGTACTAATAGTTTTTAGACAGGATATCATGTCTGCATCTTGTACCATGAATAACCACTAAGAAGACAACAATATGCAGTGTATTAATTATTGAAACTGTCCTAATAATTGGTTTTGAAACTATCTCAGTGCTATTTGTTTCTCAATAACATTATTAAAAAATCATACCAAGAAACTGTAATGAAATGAATTGCATAAGCAACAACAGAATATAATACACAAAAGCAAAGAGGAAACTCAGGAAACACAATGTTAGGTCTGGAAAGAGTTCAACAAACCAGCTTGAGCTTAATCTTTTTGAGTAAGGTGGATGCAAAGGAGCATTAGATTATAACATCTAAAGTAAAGTGGAATATTTCTCATATTTCTAGAGTGAAAACTATTACTACACTGTAGAAAATGGAGAAATTAATAAACACACTCATTGTAAGGAGACTTATGAAGAAACAAAATTTAAAATGATTTATATTATGTGTCCTTTACAATTGGAATTACAAAGGAATACTAAATAATCTGTGTTAGAGCTCTGACTGTCCCCGACAAGGCTGGTGGGGCTGGGTGAGTTGTGGTTTCCCAGAGCAGGAGACATAAACAGTACACATCACTTCAGCGCACAGAAAGAGACTTTTCCTCAGGAATCAATTCACAGGACCTTAGAGCCTGAAAATTCCTAACACTGCAGTGTGGCCTGCAAGTGGATACCAGGCAGCTGGAGGTTCACACAAAGTGGGAGGCTGTGGGGGGCAGAATCGCTGCTGCTGGGTGAGCCTGGGGGTTGGTTCTGTGCAGTCCTCTCCTGATTAATGAATCTCGCACCCGTCATGAAGGGGAACCTTCTTTTATCTGAGTTTGTGGACTGAAATCATCAAGTTGTAAATACCCAGCGTGGTGACGTGTGATCATCCCCGAGCACCCCAGACTCACCAACAATCACCATAAACACAACACACCCTCTAACTTTTGAGCAAAGCTTCACTAGCTCATCCCACACAAAGACACACACATAGAGTAGACAGTCATTTCACCAACTTTGTACAGTCCCTCAGTGAAAGAATTGAGTTCATTTTTTAAACAATCTCATGAATATGAAAAATAAAAATGTGGATAACTTTGAACTTAAAAAATTTTTCTTCAGAGCCTTCCAATAACAACTATATCACACTTATAGTAATAAGAAATGGAGGGCTGGAGAGATGGCTCAGTGGTCTAAAGCACCTACTTGGAACAAGCTTAGCAAAAAGCATCAGGGACCGCGGTTCAATCCCCCAGCACCACATGCCAGCCAGCCCTGCCCCCTGGTGGGCTGAGCTGGCCTCTCTCTTTCTCTCTCTCTCTCTCTCTCTCTCTCTCTCTCTCTCTCAAATAAATAAATAAATAAAAATTTAAAAAAAAATAAGAAATGGAAGGGGCTAGGGAGATAGTTCAGTTGAATAAGTGTTTGCCTGCCAAGAGCAAGGGCCTGAATTCAATGCCTGGATCAGAAGGGGAAAAAAAGCCACACATCACAGATGCATGCACTGTTTATGACATTTAGAGGGACACAGATATTTAGCTGTCATGGAGTTCATATTAATGACAAGGAATAAACATTATGAAACCTCAAATTTAAAATTTAAAAGCAAATGCCAACCTAAACCATAGCTACTTGTGTCTATGCGGCAACAAGTGGGTGGTTGGGACACAGCATGTACTCACGGTTACACTGTTCCCTGGGGCAGTGCAATGCCCAGTGCCAGGAGGAGCTGCAGTGGCGTGCAGAGCAGGGTCCTCCTCACCTCAGCACATTCCACATCCATGGGAGGTAGCTGGAGGGGCAGGTACAAAAAGCCATATGGCCCTGATGTGTGAGTGTTTCCCTTCATCTGTCTGTAGTCTGTCTTGATTGGTGGGAGGTGAGCTGGGCTCAACCTTGGAGGTGATTTTCTAGTTTTGGACTCAGCTGGAAGTTTGTTTGTTTATTGTTCAGTTCTGGTGATTGAACTTGGGATGTTGTGCTTGACAGACAGGTGCTTATGTAGCTGAGCTATCTCCCAGGCCCTCAGCCTGTTGTAACAAATGTTGTCAGCATAACAGAACCACCACAGGCCTTGGCCATTTTCATGTTAAAATTCTCACAGAAACTGTTCTCAAAATCAACAAAATACTTGCCCTTCCTCAATTTCAGTTGGTGAAGAAGTATGAGTTGCACAGAGGGTACAGAAATATATTTAGGGGTACTAACGTCCTCAGGACAAGTGATGAGGATCATTCAAACCACGGAGAAAATGAAATTTTTGCAGGAAGGACTAAAGCACCCTGCCACCTGTCTCACTTTTATATCCTCCGAGCTGCCCCTATGCAAAGCAGCCCCAGGGGTTAAGCATGAAAACCCAGTCCTGGCTGAGCAGCCCCAGTCTCCTCCCACAGGAGCCTTCCCTGATCATGGAGTTCTTGGCGCTGCTCCTCTGCTTGCTGGCAACTCCATTCTGTGAGTAGCTCTGAGTTTCAGGAGAGGAACTTGGTACAGGGTGTAGAGTGTGTTTGACTGATGGTGATGCTCCTTTTCCTCAGGTGTCCTGACCCAGGTGCAGCTGCAGCAGTTAGGACCTGACCTGGTGAGGCCTTCAGAGACCCTGTCCCTTATTTGTGAGGTCTCCGGATTCTCTTTAACCAGTAAACATATGTACTGGATCGGCCAGTCTCCAGCGATGATGTTGGAGTGGATTGGTACTATATCGCCCAGCGGAGGCACAAATTATAACTCCGCATTTCAATCTCAAGTGAGCATCAGCAGAGACATTGCCAAGAGTCAGGTTTCACTAACACTGAGCAGCCTGAGCCCTGAGGACACAGCTATGTATTACTGTGTAGGAGGCACAGTGAGGGGACATCAGCGTGAGCCCAGACACAAACTTGCCTGCAGGGCGCTCGGGACAGCAGGGGGCGCACAGGGGCACATTGAGCGCCTGTGAGGTCCGGGACTGGCACAGTTTCTCAGGGCAGCTTTGATTTAGAGTCTGTGGAGCTTTCTGCCTGTCTCCAACTTTGCTGAGTACTCTCTTCAGTGTTTGTTCCTATAAATTTCATGTTAAATTTTTATTTTTTTTATTAGCACTTGTTTCACTACAGACAGGTTACAGCCCTCTCGGGGAGCGACTCTGTGTACGTAACACACCATGATTCTCTTAAATCCCCTGCTTATTCTCTCTTGAGTCTCTTCCCTTTCTTCTCAATCTCATTGCCACACTTTTATTTAGCGTGTTATTATTGATGTTATATCACATTTACAACGATGATATTTATATTCCTTTAGGCTATTATGTTCATGGACGTGTCATTTGATTATTTTACATTATTTATCTGCCCATCACCTTATTTTCTCTCTCTAGTTTTCTTGGCCTCCTTCTGTTTTGCAAGAGCGATGCCCTATTGTCTTCTTCTAGCCTCCCTTTCTGTTCTTTGCTTCACTTGGCCTTAGTCAAGGAGGAAGTCCTATGCAGTATTTAAGCTTCTGTGTCTGATTTATTGCTCTCAATATTATATTGTTGTGGTGCATCCACTTTCCTATAAGTGTCTCACATGTCCCCTTCTTTGTAACTGAGCAGCACTGCATGAAGTACAGTTACCACATGCATCATCTATTGGTGGAGGTACAGGCTGCTTGCAGGATGTAGCTGTTAGGAACTGCACCGCTGTAAACATTGGTATGCACATATCGCTGTAGTATGATATGTCTAGCTGTTTGGGGAAGATACCTGGAACAGTGGTAGCATGGTCATGTGGAGTTTCTAAATTATCTCTGAGGAATTTTCATACGGTGTGTCATAGCGGTTGTACTAGCTTACTTTCCCACAAACAATGTAAGGATGTCCCTTTTTACTAAATCCATGCAGAATTTGTTATTTTTAGATTTCTCGATGATGGCTATTGTTTCTGATATCAGATGAAACCTGAGTATTATTTTAATTTGCATTTCTCTAAGACCACTAATGTTTGTTCTAATGGTGTTTGTAAATAGGATCACAAGTCCGCATCTTGTACAGCAATTAACCACTAAGAAGAATATATGCAGTGTATTATTTGTTTAAAAATTAAAAAAAAATTAAAAAAATAAAAAAATAAAAAAAGAAAAAGAAAAAGAAAAGAAAATAAGACCACTAATGTTCAATTTTTTTTCCTATATATGTGGCCTACTTATATTTCCTTATCCAAGAAGTGTTTGTATATTTTATGTTGTCATTTGTCGACTGGATCTAGTACTGTAGGTGAGGGATTTTTTTTTTCTTTGAGTTAATAGTATAGGTTAGACAGTATTCCTCCACCTGAGGATTAGCTGTAGTATACATGTTCACATTCTGTCCATCATCTGTTCACTCTGCTAATGATTTATTTTTCCTCTGTGCAGAAGCTTTTTTGATTTTTGTGCAATCTCATTTTTTCTTTTCTATTAGTCATTTATTGTTCACTGTTCTGTTCAGGAAAACTTGTTTACACATATTTCTTCATGTGTTTTCCTGTCTTACGATCCAATGAATTCAATATACTACTTTGGTGCTAATGAATTCAGTTTCTTTTCCTGCACGGAAAGAGATAAGGCCAAGTTTCAATTTTCAGTAAAATAGGTATCCAGGGTTCCCAGTGTCAATTTTGAATATGCTATTTTCCCACACAGTGAAATTTTTTGACATTTTGGCCAAAGATGAGATAGGTGACAGTGTCTTGGGATGTCTGTGCACATGCTACTCTGTTTCAATGCTCCACTGCATGGTGTTTTGAATTAGCTGTTGTAGTTTCTGTTGTAGCATCATGGAATGATTGATTCTCTGGGTGTCAGCCAATCTTATGGCTTCTAGATTGCAAATGTTGCCCAAAATTCCTTTTGCTATTCCGGGCTACTGTGTGTTCCAAATGACTTTCGAGATATTGTTTTTGTAAGTCTGTGTAGCATGCTATTGTTATTTTGATTGGGTCTTCATTAAGCTTGTGTTTGAGTTTTGAAGGAGGGAAATTTTTCATAATATTGATTATGTAGAGTAGGGGACATCTTTAAATTTTCTGATGTCCTCTGCAATGTGCATTTCATAATACTGCAGTCTTCTTCTTATAACTTTCACTTTCTGTGTGTGTGTGTGTGTGTGTGTGTGTGTTTTTAGGGAAGGGTCTACAGGATGCTCAGGGTCTCACTACTAGATTGGACTTCTAGTGAGCCGCCCGTTTACAGCCTCCCAAGAGCTGGGATTACAGGCACACACCACCACACTCACTCTCAATTGCCATCTTAGTGTGCCCTAGGTGTGGGGTAGGCAAGTCAGGCCCCAGGGCTCGAATCCCAGGCCCCTGCACCTGCTTGAAGGTGCTTTAATCCACTGAGCTCTTTGCCTGGCCCTCTTTCCTTTCTTGATAAGGTAATTCCTAGTTACTTTATGAAATGTTACCATGAAAGTGGTTCCAGGTATAAAGAAAAGTGAAGGCTCAGAAAAAAATTTTGTGCAGGGAATAATCTCTTCTGACTCAGTACTCTGAAATTCAGGTCACATGAGAGCAGGCCCTCATTCCTCACATCCCTTGCGATCCTGGAACAGGAGAGAGGCTGTTTTCCCCTGTGTCTGGGCTCTTATTTACCTGTAGATTTCACCTGATCATTGCTTCTTTAAGTAGTGGTATGATTGTTTCAGGCTGTAAGAAATCCTGGTCTTTTTCTAGAATACATTCTCAGGTCCCGTGTCCACAAAAACAAACCAAGGAAACATCAACATAAAAGAAATTGGAAAATGCACGTGTGAAATCTCTGAAATAAGAGAAACTGAAATAAAGAAAGAACTGCACATGAGTGTAGAGGAAATCAGATCAGAGATAATCTCACAAGTAAGAAAAAAAAGAAAGAATGACTACAATGAAAGAACTTCAAAGCATTTCTAAAGAAGACAGTGATTAAAATAGAGAAGAATATTACCATTTTTAAAAAAAATTACTTTAAAGAGAGGATAGTAATAATTGATATGACATCAGAAGTAGTACACATTTAGAAGAACAAAATGATAGGCATTTCAGGCATGGTTTTAGTACTACACATTGCTGTCCTCAGTGTAGTGGCTCAGTTCACAGATACCAGCATATATAGTTAGGGTAAGAATTCTACCCATTGGACTGCTCCAAATACAGCTTCTCTAACAGCAGTGGACCACCTGTCTCTGAGAAAACAAAACCCAAAAGGGGGTTATAAAAAAGGATATATATATATATATATATATCAAGATTGATATAAACACACTTTCTCTTAGTTCAGTGAGAAGAAAGGTTTGTACTAATATTGTTTAGACAAAATGTCCTGTCAGGGACAAGGCAAATATCTCAGTGGATTAAAACACCTGCTATCAGGCACAGGGGCCAGGGGTTCAATCCCCAGGCCTTCCATGCCAGCCCTGCCCCTGGGGAGTGCTGAGAGGTCAATTGAGACTGGGTATGGTACTGCGCACCTATAATACCAACTCTTGGGAGGCCATAAACAGGTGAATCACTATGACTCCAATCTAGTAGTGAGAACCTGAACAACCTGTAGACCCTTCCCTAAAATACAAAAAAAGCAAATTCAGTAGTATAGTAAGATGCAAATTTAATACCCAAAAATCAATAGCATTCTTCTACACAGACAACACACACAGAGAGAGAAATTAGAGAAAGAATATCCTTCACAATTACACCCAACAAAATGAAATATCTAAGAATTAATATAACTAAGGAAATAAATGATCTATATAATGAAAGTTACAGTACCCTGTAAAAAGAGATAGAAAAAAAATTCAGAAAATTAGAAGACATTCCTTGCTTCTGGATAGGAAAAACCAAAAATTTGAAAATGTCCATACTGCCAATCTGGTACAGATTTAACACAATCGCTATCAAAATACCACCCACATGCCTCACAGACCTAAATTAAACGTTCCAAAAATTAATTTGGAAGCACAAAAGACCTATAATAACAAAGGCAATCCTGGGCAACAAGGGCAAGGCATGAGACACTACAATCCCTGACTTGAAGTTATATTACAAAGCTGTTGTGATAAAATCATCATGGTACTGGAAAAAAAGAAAAAGAACAGACACTACAGAATAAACTTGAAAGGAAGAGAAGCACACACTCTAGACAGTATCACATAATGAGCAAGCATGATTTCTTGAATGCTCTCATTATTACACACCGTACCCAGCGCACTCATATTTGCTATGGTGGTGTCTGCTGTGGATCATTCATTGCCAGATCTGTAGTATAGAACACAGACACAGGGCCTGCGAGGTAGCCCAATGGATTAAGAGCCTGCTTTGGAAAGCACAGGGATCAGGGTTCGATCCCGGGTCCTGAATGCCGTGCTGGCCCTGCCCCTTCCCAGGGGCCACTGAGTGGGTGACCAAGTCTGGGTGTGTTGTCACTTGCCTATAATGCCAGTACTGGGGAGTTTGAAAATAGGAGAATCACTGTGAGTACCAAATACCTAAAATGAAAAAAAGGAAGGAAGGAAGGAGAAAGAAAGTAGGAAAGAAGGAAGGAAGGAAGGAAGGAAGGAAGGAAGGGAGGGAGGGAGGGAGGGAGGGAGAGAGAGAGAGAGAGAGAGAGAGAGAGAGAGAGAGAGAGAGAGAGAGAGAGAGAGAAAGAAAGAAAGAAAGAAAGAAAGAAAGAAAGAAAG
>NW_004524860.1:1212422-1262173 GCF_000260255.1 Octodon degus
AGAGAGAGAGAGAGAGAGAGAGAGAGAGAAAGAAAGAAAGAAAGAAAGAAAGAAAGAAAGAAAGAAAGAAAGAAAGAAAAAACAAGCAAGCAAGCATAGCAATATGGCCTCCCTCTGCCGACAAGAACTACCAAGCACTGACGCTGAAGCTCTGGAGCTAAGCCAAGACCTGGACACCGTGCTGTTCCCGTTTGGTGATCATTACAGAATACAGGCGCTAGGAGTTTAGCGTAAGCTTGTTTTTTCTTTGTTCATGTGTTAAATGGTGGTGCGTAGAGCAAGACAGATCTTCAATGTACACTTGCATACGAATGCAGTAAATAGGGAATATACGTGTCAGTTTCATTAACAGAATGACTCTGTTCGAAGCTGTTGCATGTGAGGTGCACCAGGTGGAGTGCGGGGAGCCCTGCTCTAGTCCGCAGCGTTCAAAGGACTCCTTTGCAGACCCTGACACTCTGGAGTGCCCTTAGGTAGCTATACTATGCGCTGTTTCTGCCCAGCTTTAGGGAGGAGAAGACTGGGTCTTGCTAATTAGTAACAGCTGGAGATAACACATATTATGCAGCCTCCACACAGGTCCAATTGATAATCCCAGAGAGAATAGCAAGAACACACTCTACCTACAAATTATCATTCTGAGATGTGAGGATGTGATTGTGTATTACTAGAATGCAGAAATATGCAGGCCAGACAGAAATCGCCTTAAGAACAGCGCGACCAGCAGGGGGTGTTGAGGATCCACAGAACACCAGGAAATGTCCCATGACCAGGGGTTCATAAGAAAGCCGTGGAGACGGGGTATCCTATCCGTGTTTGTGATTTCCTGTCTGTCTTAACATCAGATGTTCTGAGCAGACCTTGCAGATCGAACCTGCACATGATTTATGAAGAAGAGCAGTCCCAATTAAAGATATTCTGATATGTTTAATTGCACAATTATGTATTTCCATAATTACTTTCTTCCTCTGCTAAACATCAATTTTATTATTTGAGTAAATATGACATGCATGAAGCTAAAATACCTTTGAAATTTTGTGTGTTTAAGTTTCTTTTGAATGCTAAATTAACATAGTCTAAAATAAACCTAATAATTTTATCTCCATGACAAGGTGCTTTCTATTGTATAAATAGATGCTTCCAATTAGAGAACTAAAGCCTTCACAAAACGACTCACAGGACTTCAGAACAGACACCTCCCACTTTTGCTAGGTCATTTCAGAGAACTTTCCCCACAAGCAACACCAGAAAAAGATGAAACATTGTGCTCAAGGGAGGAGGGAATAGGGCTACAGTGGACTCGGGCTACTGTCCAAGGGCCATGGTGATGTCCTTCTGTTCACTGTTTAAAGAGAGATAGGGACTAAGTTTCTTGTGAACCTTAGAAGTAGAAATCTATAAAATACTAAGGATAACATTTCTATCTGATCTTTCTGTCACTGTATCTGTCTCTATTTCTCTCTCTCTCTCTCTCTCTCTCTCTCTCTCTCTCTCTCTCTCTCTCTCTCTCTCTTTCTCTCTCTCCCTCTTGATTTGCCACACATTTCCTTCCAGAGGCTCATGCCTTCCTAAATGGGACTTTGAAGTTGTGGATGTGCTTAGGTTGAAAGAATAATAATTAAAGATGTATACTAATTAATGAGGTAAACACAGTTCTAGGTGTGGGAAAGGAAAACCACACACTGTGTTTCTGGGGAGTAGAAATCAATAAATTCATATGTCTAAGTCCATATCTGAAGAGAAACATGAAAGGCCACCTCAGTTCTACCTTTCTGTAAGATCATGAAAAGTATTTCATGTGCCATGCCCCTGACCAGACTGCATTTAGTTGGAGACACTAGAGTATAGACTAAAACATTTGCAATCTGTGAGCTGAATAAACCCTTTCTCCATTAACTTGTTGGTGTTGATCATTTTGTTCCACCAGCCAGAGAGTAACCAAGGCAATTTTTTTCCCAAGAGTGGGGTTGTAATTGTGACTGTACCTGACCATGTTGATCAGGAACCTTGGAAGTGATGTGAAACTTAGAAATAGAAATTTATAAGATACTAAGGGAGATTTGGAGAATCTAATACTAGGAGAATAGTAGTAGTAATACTATATTTGGGGACTCTTCCAATATAAGAAGACTTGGGGAAAGTATGACTCCCTTCTGACAAAGATGCCCTGGAATTTTCTAGGCTAAAACTTGATGGAAGATGTTGGTCAGAGATCAGAAGACTCAAATTCTAATAGAACTATGGCCAGTAAAGACTAGGCTCAGGGGCCGGGGAGACGGCTCAGTGGAATAAACGCTTCCCTGGCAAGTCCAAGGGCCTGAGTTCAATCCCCGGTTCTGAAAAAAAAAAAAAAAAAAAAGACTAGGCTCAGTAGGACTCAATTAGGAATAAGGACTATTTTGGTTTTTGGAAACCTGACCATGTATACTCTGCATTGGAATACAATATGTTGCAATTTTCCTGGTGTCCATAAACTTACAGAAGATTGAGTTTATGTTCAGGCACCTCTAAATATGAAAGAAGTAATTTATGAAAATCTAATACTATGGCAGTGAAATGGCTATGTTGATTTTTGACCAGTTTCATCTTCAATATCAAGGCAAATGGCCCAAAGAAAATGTTTTCAAAGCTTCAATTTTGTCAACCAAACTAATTCCAGTGAATTTATAGCCTGAAATAGGGGCAGAAATGAATCTTATTAATAAATATGAACAGGAGAATTAGAAAGATGGTAGAAGAACATCACAGGATCCAGAAGAACTCTACATTTTCAGTCTCAAATTTGAAAACATGAGTGAGCATATTTTGAGAAGAGCATTGCCAAGTAGCATGTTCTCTAAAGATGGCAGAACCCTGAATGGGATGATGCTCCACACTGTACCCCCCCATCATTTGCAGGTACAGTGTTATGATTTGTGTCTAGTTGTGCCGGCAAAGGCTCATGCAGTCAAGGGGCAGGGACTTCTAGAGCTTGAGATTAACTCATGATCTACTGCAACTGTGGGTCTTAGTACTGCTTGGATTATGGGTGTGATTGTTACACCCAGCCAAGGTGTGGATAGACTGAATGTAACATGAGAGAGAGAGAGAAAGAAAGAAAAAGAGAGAGAGAGAGAGAGAGAGAGAGAGAGAGAGAGAGAGAGAGAGATTTTCTCTCTGTTGCCATTATTGCCTGTTGCCATCATTTCTCCTACTCCTCCATTTTGCTCTCTTGCCCTTTGCCGCTGCCATGAAAGGTTGTTTTCTGCTATGTGTGCTGCACTGCCTTGGAGCCAGATGAATATGGACTGAAACCTCCTGTAACTGTGAGCTAAATAAACTTTTTCTTCCTTCATTTTGAGGCCTCATTTGTCCCAGCAATGAGAGAAGATTAACTAGGACACACAGGAAACTTTTTAGGGCGTGTGGATACTATCTAGTCCCAGCATCATGTATGAATTATGTTGGGAAAAAGCAGTTCTCAAGCTCAAGATTCAGGTCACTTCTGTGTGCAATTTCTTGTTGATCCAGACCCATAATGAACTACAGCAACCACCTGCTGTTACCTACTAAAGGCTTAATTGGCTGGAGGATTGAGCAGCCCCTGCTGACTGAAGGTCCCTTGGCAGGGCATGCACAGAGGGATCAAAAGACCTCCCTCAGCACAAACCCTAGCTTCGTTCTTATCTCCCAGCTTGGATATTCTTGTAGCAAAGCAGTGCCAGTGTGAGAGATCCCTGCTTTACAACATGAGTCAGAAGACTGAGGTCTCCTGGAAAGCCAGTTCACTACTCTCCTCTTCACTGGAGGCACTGTATATATTTACCTGTGTGATATGCAATGTCCTGTATAAAGTTGCAGAGAAGGTAAGACCTCAACTAGTAGCTAAACTGCAGTCACCACTCTTGAAGTTTGCAGCAATTCTGGGAGTGAAGTAGGTTCCCTCTGGGCTTGAGTCCTCTTCTTTCAAAAACTCATCTAACATTAGAATTTTATCTGAACACAAAACTTTGATAAATATGTATTCTGACTGGCTGAGTTTATTTAAATAACTCATCAAAATAACCCCACATATGTGGGGTTTCTGGTGCTTTACATAACTCAGAAATGTGGATGTGGAACACAAGATGGATTCTTTGAACCTGTAATGTTGAGAACATGATCTTCACAAGCAGGTTTCTGTGCTGATATCAGAAATGAGTGTGTGGCAGTGTTTAGAGGTTCAGAGTATGTAACAGGTATGTGGACCATGCCAACAAACATGTGGAAGAGTAGATTTCAATATTAACTCTGTGGAACCTCTCAATTTCTGCTTTGTTGAATTGTGAATGAGATCCAAATAAAATCAACACAAGATATTAGGCAGCATTTTAGAAACTGAATTATCATAATTCACATTCAAGTATCAGCCTTGATGGGATCATAAACCCAGGCCTTTACTGTATATCACTGAATTTATCTGAAATCCAAGGGTTTTCCTGTAAAGCAGATAAGATACCGCCAACCCAGACAAGTGCTGCAGAAACCATCCCAGGAGCCTGATTGGTATCAAAGTCATCCCTGGCTCATTCTGAGCACAAATATGAGATGGCTCATGATCCTCTGTAAGAATAAACACTGAGGGATGTCGACACTTGGTACAACTACATAGAGCATAAGATACCTGCCTTAGCATCAAGGACATTAAGGACAAGGAAGAATCTGATGTGCTTTATGATCATTGAGGTTGGGTTCACTTAGCAGAGACTTCATGTTATGGCTCCATTCTCACTAAAATGATGGCTGCAATATACAGGTTTTTATGAAATAGCAGGAGACGCACTTTTTCAGATAGCAAAAAGACATAGAACCTATCACCTCAATGCTACATGATCTGTGTACTATTAGTCCCTGCTTCCATTTGAAGCAGATCTAGAACTAAAAAGAGTCTTGAATCATGAATATGCAAATAACTGTAGCCTGCTGAGGTACATACAGAGATATCTGTGACCCAGACCATTACCCGACCATCTCCACCTCATGCAGAGGAACAAAGCTCAGCAGTGTGGACTGGACCTGGAGAATCCTCTTTTTGCTGGCAGCTCTGAGAAGTAAGGTGATCCCCAGTTCTAGCTCTGAGGAAAGCATCAGAGCTGTCAGAGGGCCCTGCCCCCAACTTCTCTCTTTTCTCCTCAGGTGCACATGGTCAGGTGCAGCTGGTGCAGTCTGGGGCTGAACAGAAGAGGCCTGGGGCCTCAGTGAAGGTCTTCTGCAAGGTTACTGGCTCAACTTCCACTATTACATGGATGCACTGGGCGCGACAGGGCTCTGGACAGGGGCTAGAGTGGATAGGAGCCGTAGACCTAAGAGATGGAGAAATTAGATATGCTCAGAAGTTCCAGGGCAGAACCACCTTCACTGGATACAAGTCCTCCAGCACATCCTACATCGAACTGAACAGTCTGAGGTCTGAGGACACAGCTGTGTATTACTGTGCGAGACACAGTGTGGTAACCACATCCTGCATGTGTCAGAAAACCTGAGTGAGAGCAGCTGCCTTGATGCAGGGATGAGAGAGATAATGAATCTGAAGACTTGCTTACAAAGCATTATATTTTCTGACTGATGGATCAATAGAATCAGATAGCACTGTGGTTATATGGGGAGATCATCAGTACAGCCCAGTTTATCTGCATGATAAAATCTTGGAGTAGATATAACTTCCAATTTGTAAGGTTAAATCCAACTATGCTAAGAAATTAATAGATATATAGTTGCATTCTCTTAATGAATAGAATGATTTTTTCTAATGGTGTTTGTAAGTAGGATCACAAGTCTGCATTTTGTACAGCAATTAACCACTAAGAAGAATATATGCAGTGTATTATTTGTTGAAACTGTACTTTCGATTTGATTTGAAACTGTCTCATTGCAATATGTTTATCAATAAAACTTTGAAAAGAAAAAAAAAAAAAAAAATACAATAAAAACTCAATGAAAGGTCCATAAAACATAAAAAAAAGAAATTAATAGTGTGGACATTTAGTTTTCAATCAATTGCATTAGTAGTTCGCACAAAATGGGTTGATCAAAATGCAAGTGCAATTTCAAATCCTAAGGAAATGCAAACATTAGCTTTTGATTTCCCGTTAACAAAATGTGTTGCTAGTGCGAGTTAGTGGCACCAGTGAAAATGAGGAAACCAGGCAGTTCATAGCTCAGCAACCTAAATAAAGCTATTACCTGGGGTAATAAAATGGCAATAAAAGCAATTAGACAAATAAGCAATTACTATTATCTGCAGCTCACACGATTCTTTACATAGAAGAACCAAAAAACCTCCACCAATACTCTGCTACCACTCATTATCTGTTTCAGTAGTATAGTACCAAAGATAGAAAGCATTTCTGTATAAGAGTAACAAGATCCGCAAGGGTAAATTAAGGAAATGTTAGTGTCAGAACACCAGTTTAAAAATCAAATACTTACGGTTTAACCAAACCAAAATAGTGCAGGACGTATACAGCAATAATACAGTGCTCTTATAGAAAGGAGATCAAACAGGACACCAGAAAATGAAAGGATAGTCTTTGTTCTAGGGTAGGCAGAGCCAATGTAATTCAAAAAATTTACCTCTAAAAATGTTAAATAGATTTCATGCTGTACAGATTAAAATATCAATGGCATTGCGTTCAGAACTGGAGAGAGGAATAACCCTAAAATTTATGTGGAACCAGAAAAGATGTAGAATAGTAAAATCAATTCTAGGCAACAGAGTCAGGGCAGAAGGCATCCAAACCCTGGACCTCAGGTTATGATACAAAGTTATGGTGACCCAAACAGGATGGCCTTCTCAGAAAAACAGAATTGTGGACCAAGATCAGTGAACTGAAAATACAGAAACAACTCCATGCCCCCTCAGCTACACTGCCTTTGACAAAGCTTCCCATTCACTGCATTGGGGAAAGGTAGCTTTTTTTAAATAAGGAACGTATGAACCCAGACATCCCCATGCTGAAGGTGAAACTTAACCTTAAACTTAGCCAGATATCTCTTGCCATGCACTCAACGAATATAAAAGGAATCAAACAGCTCAAATTTAGAACAGAAACTTAATTTTGTTGGGTGGCAAAGAGTTTGCACTCTCAGAGACATAAGTGTATGCAGAGACTTCCTTGAAAAAATCTGATCGTGAAAGAAATAATACCAAGTTTCAATAAATAGAATCACATTAAATTAAAAATATTTTGCATCTGCACAAAGGCTAAAAGTGAAGAGACAACTTACAGAATATAAAACTTTTTTCAATATGCTTCTCTAAAAAGTACTAACATAAAAATATAGAAATAACTCAACTATGTAGACCCATTCCCAAAAAAAAGACCCATCACAAAAAAATACATTTAGTCAATATATTTAATGAAAAAGTTCAACACCACTAGCCTTTCTATAAATGCAAGTTAAAAGAACATTGCAGTTCCATCTTACAACAGAAGATTCTACCAACAAGAAAATATTCTGATTTTTTTTTAGAACTGGGGATTGAACTCAGGACCCTGAGCTTGCAAGCCAAGCACTTATGCTGCTGAGTTATCTCCCTGGGCCCTATGCTAAACTTAATGCTGGTCAAGCTATGTGGAGAAAGGAAACATTCATATTTGATGGGAATGTGAACTTATACAAACTCTCAAAAAAACAAAACTTATACAACCCATCAAATAACTAAAATTCAAATTTCATTTAACTTAGCTCTTCTGATTTCTATGGTTCCCAAAGAGGTAAAATATCTTACCACAGTGAAGTCTGTGTACTCGTGTCACAGCCACACAGTCACTGACAGCTAAATCTTGGAAACAGCCTATGTGCCCATAAGCAGATGAATGGATACAGAAAGTGTGGTACTTATAAACAATAGGGTCTGACTGATTTGCAAGGAAGAAGAAGTTGTGGTGTTAGCAAGGAAATAGATTCAGTTGGAGACCATAAAGTAAACTGAAGTGGAATAGACAGGGTCTTGAATATCACATGGTTTCCTTTCTGTAAAAACATTATATATATGACAGATTATCTGATTAAGAGAGAGACAGAGATAGAGACAGAGGCAGAGACAGAGATAGAGACAGAGACAGAGAGAAATTGTATTCTATGTGTGATTTGTTCTCTGTTTCTCATTTCACTCCAGTGTGGTGAAAGGGCTAATTTTACGGGATTTCCATTTGTTTGGATATATTAAAGTTTTTACTGTTGCTATGATCAAGGTCTATTTTGAATATAAAAATTCCTGAATAGGAACACCTAAGAAGACAATGAATTGCTCACTGCTTCCTCTGACTTGGACGGGGAGGGATTGATAGATGATACATAGTAGGTAGAGTGTGTTGCTTTGGTATAACAGGAGTTACAGAATTTCGTTGAGGTCATGAGTGTACAACTCTGCCGTTTACTAAACTGCACTGAATCATACACTTGAACTGTACACATTTTATAGGGTATAAATTTTAATTCAGTAAATCTATCATACATTTTAAGATAAGGAAAAGGTGATGAATTTATATCAAGTAAAAAAGAAAGCACAACAGAAAGAAGGGAACAACAACCATGATGGGTGCACCCACCCCTTTTTGTTCCTCTAGGGAGCAGTCATTTGATCATGAGTTAAAAAATCTGAGGGTCATATGAAGATTCCCCTAATGTTGCCATAATTTTAAATGCATCAAATTTTGAAAATCTCTAAATGAGTGAATTGCGGTTTGTTTTCACTAAAATTTATTCTATACTTTTTATTTCGTATTTCATTATAAAGTCCAAGAATCAAAGATATAACCACTGCACAGGATTTGAAATATCATCAACTACACATTTATTATTCATAAAATATGCAATGCATTCATTTTTGAACTCATTACAGTAAATCTTCGTACCTCCCTGAGAAGGATATTTCCTCCTCTGAGATTCAATAATCATTCATATTTTCTTCTCAGTCCTTACCAGGAGTGATTTAATAGTAATTTTGTGCTAAAACTATGTTTGAGAAAAACAAAAGGTTTGCTCTTTTGCACCTCAAACATTTCATGTCCTCTATAAATCACCAAATTGCCATTTGATTTTCACATGGACAAGTACTGTTTTCAGGCACCAATATATGCACAGATTCCTATGTATATTATTCATCTCTCAGCAGATGCGACTTAAACACAGCATAGTTGATCCATCAGAGTTCTAAGAATGCAAATTCTAAGATAAAATAGGGTGACACTTAGTTTCAACCCCTGGTTGACAGCATATGCTGCCTCTTCATGTTAAAAAAAGATGTGTTCCTTTCCTTCTCTGACTCTTGATCCTTTCCTCCATCATCAAACCCTGCCTTTAGGCTTCTTGTCTCATCCATGACATAAACTTCCTTTGTTCTGGGCTCTGTCCATCCTCTTCCCCTTTCTCATGAGGATATTAGGGGTGACAGTGGAGTCATAGCTTTATAATTCATCACGCACTATCATATTAATCACACAGATATAAATCCTGTGCCACAAAATTGTCATTTAAAGACTTCACAGAAAATAACTTAGATGAAATTGTGGGCCTCACAAACCCAAATGTCCATCCACAATGGAATGGATAAAAAGAAAACATATAGTATTTGTAGTATCTATATACAACAGAATGCCACCCAGAAATAAAGAAGGATAAACTTGGGGTTTTACAGGTAAATTATTTGAAACTTGAGACCATATTTATGAGTGAAATACATCAGACTCACATGTATGAACATCATATTGACTCTATTATAAGAAACAGAGTAAATAAGATCATGAAGACACAGTAGATATTGTGAAAGGGAAAGGAACTGCTCAAGAGACAGAACAACTGGGAAGGGGGAAAATAGAAAAGAAGGAAGTGAAAAATATATTTCTATGTTTACACAATATATCTAAGATAATTGTACTGCTAATTTTAATCCATTGAAAAAACAGTTCGTGCATGGGCTGGCGAGATAGCTCAGTGGTCTAAAGCACCTGTTTAGGCAAGCTTAGGAAACCACATGGACCAGAG
Organism: Octodon degus; assembly: GCF_000260255.1. Lineage (NCBI taxonomy): Eukaryota > Metazoa > Chordata > Mammalia > Rodentia > Octodontidae > Octodon > Octodon degus. The sequence continues at coordinate 1,222,431 of NW_004524860.1, forward strand.
TTCAATCCCTGACACCACATGCCACACCAACTCTGCCCCTAGGGTAGGGTGAGTAGGATGAGCTGGGCACAACAAAAGGAAAAAGAAAAAAATAGTTTATGCTTATACTGTCTGGTCAAATTTGCATATATATATATGTATATATATATATATATATATATGTATATGTATCATTTAGGACAGGGTGTACAGGGTCTCACCGAATGGACTGGACTCATAGTGATCCTCCTGTTTACATCCCAGGTGCTGGGGTTACTGGTGGGGACCACCACGCCCAGTCTCAATTGCTATCTCAGCATGTTCCATGGGCGGGGCAGGCACTGCAGACCTGGCAAATGAACTCCCATCCCCTGCATATGCCTAAGCAGGTGCTTTAATCTGCTGAGCTATTTGGCTGGCCCTTGCATACTTATAAATTTTAATCTGGGATAATACAATGAAGACAACAATATTCAATATACTAGCCATTAATAACTTCCTAATATCTTGTTTTTAAAAAGAAAAAGAAAACTTTGTCCTAGTTTACTCCCCATTATCTATTAGGATCCAGGCTTCAGCTGTCACAAAGGATCCTAGGGACAGTTACTCTCTTCTGTGGAATGCACAGTGGGCAAAACCAGACTTGCTGGGGTGCTGCATCTCTGGATACCCACCTGTTCTCAATTATGCACAACTTTAAGTTGCTTATTCGGGAACCCAAAACAGTTTGGTCTCTCCTTAATAAAATAAGTTTGCTCTGATAAAATCATTCTCTGTGTTAAACTGAATGAGCTTATATGGTGCATAAATTGAGTGGATACAAGGGGCAAATTCAAAATCAAATAATTATTTATTCATTCTCAAAAATAACTGGAGAAACCACAGGAGGCATGGATTTCAGCTGAGAATCTAAGAAGCCATGATGAAAGCATACAGAGCTGATGAACATGGCCTTCAGTGTCTGGTTCTTTTGTTCCTGTTTCTCCCTCAGGGTCTTCTCTGAATCCCAAAAAGCCAGGTCATTCAATATCTCAATCATCCTGCAATTATTTGTCTTTTCTAATATAGGCAACCAAACTTCATAGCAACAGGCAACAATATAAACATCAAGAATGTAGCTATTGGGCCAGCCAGATAACTCAGAAGCTTATGTATAAGCCTGGCAAGCACAAAGTGCTGAGTTTGATTCCTGGATACCAAAAAACCAAACCAAAACAAAAATAATTTAGCTATTTGTTGAAGACATTGGATAATGAACATAACTTATGAAGTAATTTTAAAATGACTAATCTCTACTTTGTAATGGTTCTTAGGATAGACAGACATGGGTGCTTCATCTCCATGTGTCTCCAAGATTTGGCTACTCTGTGCAAAATTTCTGGGGTGCTGAAGTAAGCTGTGCTAAAGGGAGTCTCAAGGACTGGCATGGAACACTGTCCAAATTCATGGACACAGTGAGGCTGTCATGGATCTTGCTGTCTGTTAGCTATGACCTTGCATCCAGCACGGGTGACAGAAACCCAGAAGGAAGTTTAAGGTGCAGGTTGCTCCATCCCCAAGTCTGACTGGGCATGAGGACAAGGTAGCTTCTCACTGAATTATTTCTGTGAGGTAACAAGCACACACATGCAGAGACACTGAGAAAGCAGTACTTGTTAATACAGGATCTGACAATGACTTCTCCACTCTCCCTCAATGAGACACCATCCATCCCGCTCTGCCTGTCACAGAAAGGTCATCACTGAACTTGCAGTAATGACATCCTGCTCTCTCCATAAACATGGTGCTCTGGGAGACGTGAATACCAGTCCTGCTCCCCTCTAGTCTGCAGGATAAGTATCACATGGAGGATTTGGTGGCTGCAGTGAGGGTCTCAGAACTTTTATGTCCCCTGAGTACAGAGTTCATGTGAGACTTCGTGCCCTGACAGCCAGGACTGGAGTGCACAGCTCTTCCTGCCCAGCGATCAGACAGAGACCTACCACTGAGTGTCCATGTGTTTGTTATCACTAACTCAGTCTCCCTGACACCTGAGTTCTAAAATTGTGGCTGGAACTTGGAGAGGAGAGCAGATCTCCAGCTCCTACTGTCCGCATTGGGAAGCTAAAGAAGGCCTGGTTGAGGACTCCTGGGTGTTTCACGCTCCTCCTGAAAACTGTGCCTGTTTGTGAGTGTTCGTAGGAGGCTCTCGATGATACAAAGGTTCCTTTCTTACCCTGAACCATACACACTGTCTTTTCTTTCTGTATGGTGGTCCAGGCTCAGAAAAACCTGAAAGAATCTTGTCCGATACTGGTGATACCCACATTGACCTTCATGCTGACCTGCTCCTTCTCTGGTTTCTCTGTAAGCACATTTGGTGCCTAAGTAGCCTGCAGTCATCAGTCTCCAGGGAAGGATCTGGAGTGACTATAAACCTCAAATTTGGGTGATGACAATCGGAAGGATCTTAAGTTGTACAGCCCATCCCTGAGTAGCCAATACTTGATCCCTCAAGACACCTCCAACAAGCAGATGGATGAGCAGTGTGGACCCTGCAGACACAGCCATGAGTTTACTGCATGAGAAAAGCACAGAGACTTGGTCTCAGGGCCTGCCTGTACAAGATCTGAGCTCAGTACCCTCTCCGCTCTGCAAATCAGGAAAGTGTACTGAGTGTGCCTTTCCTGTCAGCCTCTGGGGATCCCCATCTCCTCAGAAATTGGGGGCCTTGCTTTCCATGCAATTGAGTGCAGTGATGTTAGTAACTGGCTTATCAAATATAGAGATGCTATGCCTGTGGAATTATTTCATCCCAGGTAACAAAGTGGAAATCATTAAGCACTGAGTACAAGAGTTACTTTAAGGTGTTGCACCAGCTATTGAGAGGAGCTCATGTCACTTGTGGTTTTACAACCTGCTCTTGGACATGATCTATGGTTTCTGGGCAAGGCACCTTAGACAAAGAAATATGAGATAAAGTTAGAAAAAATATCTCAGGAGAACTGAACTACAAGTGAAAAAGTTTCTGTAGCCAGATTGGTGATATGGAAGCTGACTGAAGCCACCCTGGATGTAATATGGTGATATGAGTTGGGATGATGAAAATAAATCGATAATCCATCTGTGGAGTTTTTTATTCCTCAGCCTCCATCCTTCAAATATTGTGAATGATGGCGTCCTGCCCCTCCATCTCTATCCACTCCTCCAACAGCACAGAAGGTACTCTCTGAATGCCTAAAGGACACCACACTAAGGAAAAGAATCAGCTTATCTAGAATGAATTCAAATGGAGTCAGAAGAGAATTACTTGTCTGGGTATGATCTTCCTATCATCAGGACCACTGTTCCTCATGGAATTTTAGAGTGTGCCTTAAAATTCTGTGCTAATACAATGCACACTAGATGATTTTACAGGAGAAATGACTGCCTCTTGTCCTGCCCACAACCTCTTGTGAATTTAACTATGATCCTCTCACCTTGCCCAGGATGGTCATCTGGAAACAATTCCATACTCAGCGTGTGTACTGATGGCTCTGTCAGAACCAAAAAGGCTGGATCAGTACCATGTTTCCTTAAGCCAAGGAGGAGAAGATTTTCTTCCATACAAAAGGAAGCCCTAAAATATAAAAATGTTCAAGTGAAAAAATGTGCAACAGAGAGAGAGTGTGGGAGAGAGAGAGAGAGAGAGAGAGAGAGAGAGAGAGAGAGAGAGAGAGAGAGAGAGAGAGAGAGAATTTATTTATTTAGTATTTAGGAAAGGGTTACAGGGTGTACAGGGTCTCACTGTTCAGATCGGACTTGTAGTGATTCTCCTGTTTATAGCCTCCCAAGTGCTGGGATTACAGACTCACACCAAAATGCCCAGTCTAAATAAGACATTGGAATTTTTTTTTAATTTGTGGTACCTGGGATTGAACTCAAGACCCCGCACTTTCCAGGTAGGCACTTATTCTATTGAGCTATCTCCCAGGCCCTGAGAGAGAGAATTGAAAACATTCCTTCTAAAATTCTAAGCTACTCATTCATTCTTTCCTCTTCTTTCAGCTATTATTTATAAAAGGGCACTGATTCATATTTATGTTGATGTGTACTGGCAGGCAGTCTACACTAAAATTTAAGGTTATGAGACTCTCCAATTGATCTCAGGCAAGATAATCATGAAAATTTCATCAGAAGTGGAATATATATATATTCTTTCAAAATGGAAACATTTCCTATGATAAATCTTTTGTAGGCTGCAAATCTTGAAACTTGATTCACTATGATCTGAGAGAGAAGGGAGCAATTTATGTAGTCCATGAAGAGTTTGAGAACTTCAGGATGAAACATGGGTTGAGATGGAGTTGCATGGACTTCCAGAGACTTCCTCAAATAAGGACACTGTGAGGACCTAGGGAACAAGATCCAGAGTTGTCTTTGAAGACCACAGCCAAAAATGAAGCAATAACTTTAAAAAAAGGCAGCTATAGACAGGAGCACAGCAGATGCAACAGGAAAAAAATTTTCCTTATATAAATATACATTTCCCTGCCCCACTACAAATCTTGCCTTTAGAATGGCTGGAATTATGAAATACAGCTGGGAGGTCAGGATATACCCAAGACATACAAAACAATGTTAAAATTTCCAAGATAAACAGTTCTCAAAATCAACAACTCCTTGCAATTGCTTAATTTTACCTTGTGTGGAGGTATGAATACTACAGAAGCTATAGAAAAGCATCTGTAGAGTGCTCCTGCTCACAGGTTAACTGACCATCCTAAGAAGATCACTGTTCCTGGGAAGGACTGAAGCACCCTTCCATCTATCCCCCTTATACGCTCAGGGCCTAACCCACACAAAGTACCCTCCAGGCTCAGCATGAAAAGCCAGTCCTGGCTGAAAAGCCCCAGTCTCCCACAGCAGCCTTCCCTGATCATGCAGTTTTTGGTTCTGCTCCTCTGCCTGGTGGCAGCTCCCTCCTGTGATTGGCTCTGAGTTCCAGGAATGGGACCTAGGGACAGGGTGTCAGATGTGTTTGACTGATGGTTGTGCTTTTTGTCCTCAGGTTTGATGTTTTAATTGCAGCTGCAGGAGTCAGGCCCTAGCCTGGTGAAGTCTTCAGAGACCCTGTTCCTCACCTGTGTGGTCTCTGGCTTCTCTTTAACAAGTTATTGTGTGCAGAGAATCTGTCAGACTCCCTGGAGTAAATGGGTGATGGGTGTTATATGGAGAGGTGGAAATACAGATTATAACTTAGTGGGCATCAGCAGGGACACATCCAAGAACCAAGACAAACTAACATTGAGCAACTTGAGATCTGAGGATAAGGCTGTGTGTTAATCTGTGAGAGGCATACAGAGGGGATATCAGAGTAAGCCCAGACACAAACCTCCCTGCACGGGCTCTGAGGACAGCAGGGGGCTTTCAGAACATACTGAGGTCTTTTCAGACCAAAGACCAGGTACAGCTTCTTGGAGATTCTTTGCTGGTAGAATCTGTGGTTTTTCTTTTCCTGTCCCCACATTTGCTTAAGACCCTCTTCTATGTTGGGTTCTACTAGCTTTGATTTCCTTCTAAATTTGTATGTTTCTAAAAACTGACTTTCTTTTTCCCTACAGCCTCTCCAGCACATTGGCCAAGCAATGGCCATGACTTATCCACATGGCTGACACTGACAAAGGTTCTACAGTCTGAGATACAGGATCTCAGCATAAATCCTGAGGGGATTTCACTGACCTTATCAGATCCAAAAGCTACAACTCTTGTTGCATAGGTCCTGCTTTACTTTGGTCTTAAACATCCAGCAGAAAAGTATAAAAACAAAGTATAAGAAGTAAAGCCATGCTGTTATGTTGAGCTGTAGGGAACTCAGGTCAACAATTTCTGACATTGCCAGCGAAGCGGAAGACCCAATACTATTATGGACTACTGGACTCTTTTAGAATAATTTGCTGAGCTAACACACCTATAATATTCAAATAACGGAACTTAATGAAAAAGGGAATATAGATGAATATCCATTTTGTATCTATGTATTCAAAATGGTTAGGATAGATATATAGTTGCATTCTCTTTATGAATAGAGGGATTTGTTCTAATAGTGTTTGTAAAATAGGATATCATGTCTGCATCTTGTAGAGCAGTTAACTACTAGGAAGAATGTATACAATGTATTAATTATTGAAACTGTCCTACCAATTTGGTTTGAAAAAAAAGATATCAAAAAAATAAAATAAATTAAAAAATAAAAATATTTAAATTTTTCTCATAAAGAACTGACTTTCTTTGCACTACTGCACATTTATAGGCAGACTGCAGTCATCACGGAGAGTGGCTCTCTCTCTCTATATATATATATATATCGTGGGGAATGTTTCTGTATGTACAAAACAGCTTGATTCTTATTTACTCACTTTCCTGTTTCTCATGGCATCCCTTCCCCCTACCTGGATCTCATTTTCCTGCTTTCACTCATGTTGATAATATTTATCTTATCTCATGGTTATGACACTGTTTACATTCATTTAGGTGATTAGTTTCATGGACATGACTTACCTGTATTCTACTGACTGTCTCTTCCTGTCTCCTCCTTTTCACTCCTTTGTTCTCTTAGACTGCTTCCCCTTTGTAGATGGTCCACCTCTTGTCTCCATGAAGCCATCCCTTATTGTGCTGTTGTTGGCACTTCATCTTATTCAAATGAGAAGTCCTACATGTTATTTAAGACTGTCAGATTTACTTTGCTCTGCATTTTATTCTCCAAGTGAATCAATTTCCTACAAATATCTCGTCTTTCCTTCTTTACAGCTGTGTAGCATTTTATTAAGTATATGCACCATATCCTTAGCTCTTTGGGGAAGATTTCAGGAAGGATGTGCACTGAATCAAAGGTAATTTATGATTTCTATTTGTTGAGGAACTTCTTTTATGTGTTCTGTAGTATTTGTACCGGTTGCATTTTCACAGAACTTGTTGCTGTGATCTTTTTGAACAGCAGCCACTGAAGAATTTGTTATTGTTAGATTTCTTGAAGGTTGCTATTTTCCTGTTATGAGATGGAATTTTAGCATTGTTTTAATTTTCATTTCTTTAAAGGCCAGTAGGGTTTAATATTTTCTCATATATTTGTTGGCCATTTGTATTTCTTTTTCAAAAAAGTGCCCATTTTTGGACTGGATCTCACTGTCGGTCTCTCTGTCTCTGTTTCTGTCTCTGTCTCTGTCTCTCTGTCTCTCTGTCTCTCTGTCTCTCTCTCTCTCTCTCTGGAACTCTATCAGTTGATGCCCTTCACTAATTATGATTTCTATGTTGTACAGAAGCTTTGTGATTTGATATGATTTCATTTGGTTTTCTATTAGCTATTTTTTTACACTTACATTTCTGTTTAAGAAATCTCTTTTGGGGCTGGAGAGATGGCTCAGTGGTCTAAAGCACCTACTAAGAACAAGCTTGGCAAAGCATCAGGGACCGCGGTTCAATCCCCCAGCACCACATGCCAGCCAGCCCCGCCCCCTGGTGGGCTGAGCTGGCCACACACACACCACACACTCTCTCTATCTGTCTCTCTCTCTCTCTCTGTGTCTCTCAAATAAATAAAATAAAAAAAAAGAAATCTCTTTTGAATGTATGGCTTCAAGTGTTTTCCATATTTTTACCGATAGGTTGAATATTTTATGTGATATTTAATTAATTCTTTAGAATTTTGGTTTATTACCTGATGGGAGGTGTAGATCAAGCTTCAATCTTTAGTCTACTTTTCCTCGAGGGAATACTTTTTCTCCTTGGCCAAATATCATATAACTGACTGTCTTGGGATGTTTTTGTACCATGATTATCTATTCTGTTGCAATGGTCCATATTTCTTTTCTTGTGGTTATTGTAGTTGCATTCTCATGACATTTTGCTTCTATTTCCTAGAGTGCCAGGAAATCGTATACCTCCTGCTTTGCTTGTGTTACTTGGAATTACTTTTGTATTCTAAATCACTTGGCATTGCATATTAATTTCAAGATTTTTTGACTACTCCGTGAAGTATGCTATTGATATTTTGATTGGATATTCATGAATTCTGTAATAGATGCTTTGGTGTACAGCCATTTCCTTCTCATTTTGTGCTCACTTCTCTACTGTGGTGACAGGATCTGTGTTTCCTGTCACAAGTGCTCTGCAGTGACACAGGTAACTCAAGGGGACAGGAAGCTGATACCAGACAGGAGGGTGGGACAACTTGCCCCCCTTCCCTTCCCTCCAGCTCATGGTAGAGCTCTGTGGAGCCCACCATGCCTGCACCATGAGCAATGTGCACCTTCCCTGGTGGCAGCAGCTCCGAGTGCCTGGGCAGGTCTGTTTTTTCATTGGGGCATCAGCTTCTGGAATTCTTCCTGTACATCTTCTGCTGTGGGTTTAGCTATATAAGGAGAATACAGTATTAATCTTTTCAGGAAAAATTAAAAATAAGATTCAAGCTATTTTCTTCATTCCAAATTATATACAGATGACAGAGCTGAGTGTATGGAAAGTTTGGCATCAGATGACTTAAGGAGAAAGGCTCGTGTTCTCTGAGTTCCACAGCCCTGAGTCATTTGAGCAGTAGACACCAGGTTCTTCATGTGTATAGTTCATGGACATCACAGAACATCTGGCACCCAGCCTGGAAGGGACACCTGAGCACAGTGAGTCCACCCGTGCCCTGGAGGTCTCTCCAGTGTGTAGTTCTGCCCCATCCCAGAGAACACGGCCCTGGAGCCACTGCCTCAGTCCTGACCCCGATTCATAGTGTCCAGTCCTAGGATTTTGTCCACTCTTTTTTATTTAATCTTCCATTTTTCATTTCATAAAAGATAGGAAGCATTAGCCTTTGGTGAAGTTAGATTTCTTTTCTTTTTTAAATGTATTTGGCTGTTAGAGAGTCTCGCTACACAGCTTTAATTTGTAGTGATTTTCCTGCTTTCAGCCTCCCCAGTCCTGGGGGTAAAGGTGTGAACTACCATGGCTGGTCTCGATGGCCACCTAAGGGAGACTTGGGGTGAGACCTGCACAGTATGTGGTGATGGGGATCAAACACCTTTCCTTGCATTTGCCTAAGCAGGGCTTAATCTGCTGAGCAATCTCACAGGCCCATTGAAGTTAGATTTCAACTGACTGCAATGAATATGTCATCAAGATTAGAAGGCACCACAGCATTTTGGATTATGCCTGTTTCCTCTACTTAGAATATCTCGCATAAAAAATAAAATTTATAGTCATACACCTGTTGATAAAACATAATATCTTGTATTAGATTAAATGTTTCCTTTTTTCAATAAAAAAGTTGAGGGCCAGGGAGATAGCTCAGTGGAATAAGTGTTTGCCTGCCAAGTGCAAGATCCTGAGTTCAATCTGTCCAACTACTTTTATAGAAGAAACTGAGCTAAGATCACAACACAGGACTTCCTAGGGAGAATTTCCCAGACCTTCTGCACAGTACAGTCTTTTCTGTACATCCAAAGTGCCTTCCCTGGGCACGCCAGATATCTCAGGGTAGCAAAGCGCCTGCTTAGTCAGGCAATGTTACTGGGGTTCTATCCCTGGCACCACATGTTGTGCCAGTCCCGGCCCCCCGGGCACTCTGAGATGGCCACAGACACTGTGCATGGTGACTCGCATGTGCAATCCTAGAGCTTGGGAGGCTGAAAAAAGGAGGATCACTATGAGGCTGATCTGTGTAGTGAGGCCATGTAGACCTTGTACTAAATACATAAAAATAAAACTGAAAATTAAAAAAAAAAGTGCCTTCCCATTTCCCCAAGGTTGTGCAATTCTGAGTCTCTCACAGCAGGGTCACAAGAGAGTGATGTCTATACATGTGACCAGTTCCTCTCATCCCCTGCTGCCCCACTGATGCACATCAATACCTCATCCTGGACAAACACAGGCATCAGTGTGCAGTGCCCTGCTGTCCTGTCGCTCTGTCCTTGGGTCCCTGGCTCCTGTTCACATTCACTTTCATGTGTTCCTCACCCAAGTCATATTCCCCCTGCAGTCTGCCCTGTGTGGTAAGTAATCCATAGGTTGTAAGATGGTGCGAGGGGAGAGTGGATATATCAGCGACTCATGGCTGATTCCTGTCTGCAGTTGTGCAGGCTGATGACCACTTTCTCCAGTGGGATCAGGTGACCTTGTACTCCTCCCAGACACTCAGGCTAAGCTGTGCCATCTCCCCTGCTCAACATCTAAATATTCTATATATTGCAACCAACTTTTACCAGACAAGGGCCTGGAATTGATGATTAAGATCTCTGCTAAAGCAAACAAAATCCACATCCACACACTGCAGTGCAAACCCAGCCTCCCCAGAGACACCTGTAGGAGCCAAGAACACAGGTTTGTGTCATTTTGTCCAAACCTAAGCTGTATGGGAAGCCAGTGTCAATCACAGACGTACCAGCAATGGTACTGATGACCAGCAGGGGGCGCGCAGTACCAGCAGTGTGACCCCAGTGCTGAGGAGATCAGCAAGGATGCAGGACCAGGAGCAGGGGCTGGGGACCTGCTGATTTGCTCTAAAGAGAGCAAAGATGGGCCCATGACCAGCTTGACATTAATGCAAGGAGCTTCCACTCATATACAGAAATTTATCTCCCAACTCTAGTTTTAAACAAAAAATTATATGGTATTATTTTAGGGCATGACTGTTAAGAAATACAAAATAGGGGCTGGGGAGATGACTGAGTAGAATACGCGCTTCCATGGAAAGTGCAAGGGCCTGAGTTCAATCCCCGGTTCCGACAAAAAAATTAAAGAAAAAAGAAATAAAAAAATATAAAAAGCAGAAGAAAATGTCAGTGAAGTAAATAGGGAGAAAGCTCTTTTTCACATCAGAAATGGAACAAGAAAACAGGGAATGGCAAGAAAGCAGATGTAATTAAAAGAGTCAAGATGTGTTCTGTACAAGTATCAATGCCCCACCAATACTGTGCTCATTACTATTGTAAACATGTGGTAATAAAATATAAATTAAAAATTAAACACCAACTATAAGTAGTGGGAGCACGTGGCTGGGCAACTGCCTTCTGGGGTTGGGCCTGAATGAGCCCTGAAGAGTGGGCAGCTCCAGACAGCTCCTGAGGGCCTCAGCTCCCAAAGTTAAGCTCAAAAGTTGAGCTGGTATAGAGCATTCAAGGGGGATGGGCTCACAGTGCTGCCTGTACACACCGGTGTGGCACTGGAAGTCACTTTGCATCACCTTCACCAAGGAGCCAGTGACCCTGGGAGGGGGCACCTATTTCACAGGGTGGGCTTGGGGTAGGAGCATTGTGAGGCCTGCCACTCCCAGGAGCCATAAGACCACTGCCATTCTCCACCTTTTGGAGGGTGGGATGTGGAGGAAATGTCTGGAGTGGACACAGAAGTTCGAGATCCCAAGCCCTAGAGTAAAAGTGTCCAACAGAGACAGAAAAGATACTCAAACTTAGTCTTGTGCAGGCTTATCCAATTCACACAGTAAATAAGAATATTTTCACTTTATGAAAGAAAAGCTAAGATTTTCCCACAGAGCTTCCAAATTATCCCTGTGGATATCAGCACAGAATTGTTAATTCATCAATACCACATTTTCTAGAAGTTCTGAAGGGATATTGTGAAACTATAATATAAATTTTAAACAAAGATCTCATATTACAGGGCTGGAGAGATAGCTCAGGTTCAGAGGTGGTAGCACCTGACTGGCAAGTGCAAGGTCATGAGTTTAATCCATGGTAACAAAAAAAAAAAAAAAAATCGTGGGCCGGGGAGATGGCTCAGTGGAATAAGGGCTTCCCTGGCAAGCACAAGGGCCTGAGTTCAATCCCCGGTTCTGCAAAAAAAAAAAAAAATTGTATTTTACAGGAATATATATATATATATATATATATATATATATCAACACTTATTTTCATATAAAATTGATATGCATAAATGAACAAAATTGTCCTTATTAATTATTAAAATACACCTTAATTCTACCTAATTAATTGTAAAACACCAAAAAAAGGCTCAAAGAGAAGTGTAAACCATCCTAAAAGGGTATGAAATGAAGTCCATTTCTGAACAGTGGAAACAAAGGACTAACCCAGACGCCTCCCTGTGGTGAGGAAAACACAGATTATGGCGGTCACAGGGGTGACATAACTTGGTCACACACACAGAAACCGAGTGAGAAGTCAACATTTAGGTCTGGAGAAGGAGATGCTGCCACTTTCACTTATAGTAATAGAGAGGCAGCGAAGAAAACCTGGAGGCATGAACATGAGTGCAGACTTTGGTGTGCAGGCTTTGCCCAGTGTAGACACATGAGCCTGGAACTGCCATTCACAGGAAGGACACAGACACCAGGTACTGCAGACACAGGCTGAGCCACCTCAAAAAGGACTCCAGGACGTCTGAGTATGCAGCATGTTCTGGTCCTGTGAGGTTGGAGGATACAAAGTGGTATGCAAATCTCTGGGGGCCATGGAGTAGAAATCTGAGACTCCTAAACTCAAGCAACAAAAGCCTCGCACCATCTCTCACTCGCAGTCCTGAGTTCAAACTCAACTCAACATGGAGTGGGCATACAGGCTCTTTCTCCTGCTGGTGGCTGCCACAGGTAAGGACACAGAACCCACAACTGCACAGGAAACTCAACCCAGCTCTACTGTGCCCAACACTCCTGTGTTCTCTCCACAGCTGTCCACACACAAGTCCAGATGGTGCAGTCTGGGCCTGAGCTGAAGAGGCCTGGAGAGTCAGTGAAGGTTTCCTGCAAAGGTTCCGGGTACACCTTCAACTACCGTGGTATAAACTGGGTGAAGCAGGTGCCAGGGAAAGGACTGCAGTACATGGGCTGGATTAACACTTACACTGCAGATCCTACATATGCTGAGGGCTTCAAAGGACGATTTGTCTTTTCCATGGACACCTCTGTCAGCTCAGCATATCTGCAGATCAGCAGCCTGCAGGCTGAAGACACAGCCATGTATTACTGTGCAAGGCACAGTGAGCAAACCACATCCTGAGAGTGTCAGAAACCTGGGGACTGAGCTCGCCCTGGCTGAGGAAGCAGCAGGGAAAACTGATTCTGATTTCTTTGTTTTGCATTATGAATTCACAGCAGAGACATTGAGGAGACAGATTTCTGGTGTTTTGATGCAGCAGTGCATTTCAACTATCTCTCTGAGTGCATGAATGAACGCAGGAGAGGGTTGGATTCTTGGTGTTTATAGATGAATGTGGTATTGGGAGGTGGGGAAGGTAGGTCACGTGAGATTTGCCTTTAAGGTGTGTCTTTTGCTCAGCCTTTCTCTTCCTCTGTACTTTGCTTTTCCTGCAGAGTTAGAAACTCCCCCACCACCTGCTTCCACCTTGAACTTTCTCTTTTGGATTGAGGCAAATGAAGTTTAAATGCTCTGAATTAAAGACAAAAACTTCTCATCCTTTATAGTCTTACTGTTTCAAATATGATTTATGAAGAAAAAGGACCAAGGACAAAAGACTGTGTGATGGGATAAGGGAAGCAAAAAGAGTGAGAGCTGAGACAGTTGCCTGAGCAGGACTGACCCTCGCTCCTGAGCGAGGAAGGCTCCAAGGTCTGCTACATAATTCAGGTTGTTCTAAACTATGAAATCATTTAGCAAATAACATAATACATGATGTGACTTAATATTAGAAGGGCACAAGTGTTACTGAGAACAGAATTCTTAAAGGAGAGAGTCTAATTTACAAAAAGAAATAGACTTAACAGCACAAAAGTTTCTTTTCAATAAACTAAGATGAACAGGTCATGTAGACGATGCAGATTAGCATATGCACTGTAATATTTTTGAAACAGTTCTAAAGAACATTTGAGAATTAGTTGAATTTTACTTTCCATTTTGTTTTCTTCTCTGTGTTCTGTTTTTCTCTTTATTAGTATATGTATATGCCTTCCTTGCTGCTATATACCATTCTATTTCTATTCTTCTAAGTATTGAAACTTCCAATTGCTTTTTAGTAATTATAACTTCAGAATTATGTTTTAGAGAAGAGAGTGACATGTTTCAATAATATTTTGCCTTGATATTTTTACTTTATATTCACTTACAGCATAAAATTGGTATCCAGTTAGAAAATTCCCACCTAGTGTCTACTCATTTCTTTCACCCATATTTTGATTGTATCTTTTAATTTAAGATTCTGGTATTTTGTGTTTTCAATGTATTATAGAAAAAAAGTACATTCTACTGATAGATTTTATATAATATATAAATATTATATATTTCTGTCTAAGAAATAGCCAGCAAAATTATTCCATTGTATAAAATAAACAAATCAGATGCAATAGTTTAAATATCACATAAGATATCCAACCAACCCCAGGCCCTGCAAGTATGCAGGAGAGCTTCTGCTCTGTCCTGTGCCTGCCCACTGCTCCACCCCAGACCTGCCACATGAGAGAGGCCTCTCCCCACATTCTCCAGACCGCTCCTGCCTGACCAGACCCAGCACAGCCTGCCAGAACGATTGCAGCCCTGAGTGAGAACTTCCGCTGCACCTTAGGCCCTCCATATGCCACTAACCCCAGGCCCTATGAGTGTGGGGGAGAGCTTCTGCTCTGTCCTGTGCCCACCTGCAGATCCAAGCCCAGGACCGCCGAGTGAGAGAGGCTTTTTGCCACGTTCTCCAGACCTCCCCCGCCAGGCTAGACCCAGCACAGACCGCCATCTAAGTAAGAATTTTCTCAGCACTCTGGGAGTCCTGCAGACCCACCAAAACACAACACTGGTGAGTGTGTTGGAGAGTTTCTGAACTCTCTCGCCCCCGCTCCTCATACCCATCCAGACCCAGCCCAGATCTAGCATACAGGCTTGGGGTAAAGGCCCTGCAGTGAGACTAGGGCCAACACCACACAGCTAATCCAGGAACAGAACATCTTACCAGAGGGGTACAGCAGGCCCACCTCCAAGGGCAACAACAGTAAGGAGTTGAGCACAGTAGCCAAACTCAAGCCAGGCACAACTGCATGAACTAGAACTTGGAATATCAGTACCCAAATTTTATTAAGTGATAAGGACATAATTGCATCAAAGCTCTACACCAAAGGCCAGAGATCAGTGTTATGAAATGATAAAGACAAGGAACAAAATGCAATCTCAGGCCTCAAGCCCACCCATAAAAAGTACAGAAGACACTAGGTCAGCTGAAATAAATTAAAAGTGTTGGAAGTAAATGAACAGGAGCAAAAAGATATAGAGGAACTCAGAGCAGAATTAATTTCTGGAATAAAAAAAGAAAATTCTCAATTTATAGCAGCTGAATTTAAGAATCAAATGCAGAAAAATATGGAGGAAACAAATGGCCAACCAGACCAAATGCAGTGGACAGTAGCTTAGCTGAAATATATGAATTAGTGGCATTGGAAGTAAATAACCAACTACAGAAATGTTTAAAGGAACTCAAAACAGAATTAGTGTCCAAAATGAAAAAAGAAATGTCTAAATTCACAGCACCTGAACTAAAGAATCAAATACAGAAACAAAAAGATGAAACCCAATCTGTAAATAACTCTGCAGTAAAGAATTAATAACTGCTTCTAAAGGAGACATTGATAAAAGAAAACAAAGGAGATTTTAAAAAATGATGGATTCCTTGAAAGATCAATTCAGGGAAGAAATAGTTCGCATGAAGCAGAGTCAAAGAGATTTAGAGGAACTTAAAATCTCAATCACAAGCCTGAAAAATCACTTGAGCAAAAGTGAAAATAGAATTTCAGATCTTGAAGACACTGGTGCAGCTAGTGAAAAGGTAGAAAAGATCTTTTAAAAACAACTAGGATGCAGGAAAGATAATTCATCACGTGCAAGACAATGCAAAGATGAACAATGTGAGAATAATAGGCGTCAATGAGAATGAAAGTGTCAATAAAAATGACCTAAAAAGAATATGGAAAGAAGTAATAGCAGAAAACTTCCCAAATATGAGGAAACAATCAGATACTCGGGTAACCGAAGCATACAGAACTCCAAATAGCTTCAACACAATTAAAAACACAACAAGACATATAATAGTCAAGATCCCAGAAATCCAACACAAGGATATCATAATGAAAGCCGCTAAAGAAAAGAAGCAGATCACATTCAAAGGAAAACCCATCAGAATTATGGCTGACTTCTCTTTACAAATTATGAAGGCAAGAAGAGCATGGAGCAGAATACTTCAAGTCCTCTATGAAATCAAATTCCAACCCAGACTACTATTCCCTACAAGACTCTCTTTTCAAGATTCATGGAGATGTGAAATGCTTTCATGACAAAGAACAACTAAAGAATTTCATGATGGCAAAACTAACCCTGCACAGATCACTGAAAGATGTTCTAGAGAGGGACCAAAATGATCAGAACTCCACCAATGAGAACAAAAGAAACCCAGTAATAGGACAAACAATTAAACACAGGAGAAAAAACAGTTAAAAAAACAGGATTCAAATAACATGTCAACCGTAAGTCAAAACATCTCAATTAAAACCATCAATATAAATGGACTCAGTTCACCAATTAAGATAAATAGATTGTCACAGTGTATTAGGAAACAAAACCCAACAATATATTGTATACCAGAAACACATATAACTTATAAAGAAACTCATAGGCTGAAAGTCAAAGGATGGAAAACAATACTACATGTCCCAGCACTTAAGAAAAAAGCAGGGGTAGCAATCTTGACAGTAGCAATCTCAGACAGTCTCAACCTCAATCCAAGAATGATCAAATGAAATAAAGAAGGCTACCATATACTAGATAGAAGAAAAATTCAAGAGGAAGAAATAACAATCATACAAATGCATGCACCAAACACGGGAGCACCAAACTATATAAGGCAAACCTTAATAGACCTTAATAGACATGAAAAATCTAATATCCAATACAACAATCTTAACAGGAGATCTTAACATCCCCTTATCCCAGAAAGATAGATCAAACAGAAAAAAAAAATTAGCAAAGAGGTACCACAACTTCGAACCAGAGCTTCGAACAAATGGACTTGGTAGACACGTACAGAGTGTTCCACACAACCACAGTAGAATAGACATTTTTTTCAGCTGCACATGGATCATTTTCTAAAATAGATCACATACTAGTACATAGGTCACACTTAAGTATGTGCAAGAAAACAGAAATTATCCCACGCATATTAGCTGACCACAGTGCAATGAAACTGGAAATAAATGACAAAAGAAACCAGAAAAATCTGCTAAATACATGGAAATTAAACAACAACCTCCTCAGCAATCAATGTGTTACAAACGAAATTGAACAAGAAATTCAACAATATCTACAATTCAATAAAAATTAATCTGCAACTTATCGGAATTTATGGGATGCGATGAAAGCAGTTCTCAGAGGGAAATTCATAGCTGTGAACTCACACATTAGGAAAACAGAATGGGAACAAATAAACACCCTAATGCTGCACCTCTGATGTCTAGAAAAGGAAGAGAAAACCAAACCCAGAGTCCAAAAAAGGGAAGAAATTATTATTTTTTAAGGGAAGAAATTATAAAGATTAGAGCAGAAATTAATTCAATTGAGATGAAGAAAACAGTTCAAAGAATTAACAAATCAAAAATCTGGTTCTTTGAAAGATTAAATAAAATTGATAAGCCCTTAGCCAACCTCATCAAAAAGAGGAAAGAAAAAATTCAAATACAAGCAGTGACGAATGAAAAGGGAGTCTACACACACAGTAGGAATTCATAAGATTATCAACAGCTAATTTGAGAATCTTTACACTCACAGAATAGAAGCCACAGACTAAATGGACAGATTACTAGAAAGGTATAAATTACCAAAACTGAATCAAGAAGATATAAAAACTCTCAACAACCCAATAACAGCCACTGAAATGTGGAATGTAATACAGACCCTGCTGACAAAGAAATGTCCAGGTCCTGATGGATTCACAGCTGAATTCTACAAGAAATTCACTGAAGATATAATTCCTAAACTCCTCAAACTATTCAATGAAATTGAAAAGGAAAGAGTTCTCCCAAAATCATTCCTGGATGCAAGTATTATACTGATATCAAAACCAGGGAAGGATGCAACTAAAAAAGAGAAATACAGGCCAATCTCCTTCATGAACATAGATGCAAAAATCCTCAATAAAATCCTAGCAAATAGAATACAGAAAATCATCAAGAAGATCATACGCTATAACCAGGTAGGATTCAATCCAGGGATGCAAGGATGTTTCAATATTTGAAAATCTATAAATGTAATAGACTATATCAATAGAGCGAAAATTAAAAATGGCATGATCATTTCAATTGATGCAGAAAAGGCTTTTCACAAAGTCCAATACTAATACATGTTCAAAGTCGTACAAAAGATTGGAATAGAAGGCCTCTACTTCAATCTGATAAAAGTCATCTATGACAACCCAAGGGCTAATATAGTTCTCAATAGAGAAAACTGAAATCTTTTACTCTCAAATCAGGTATAAGACAAGGATGTCCTCTATCACCCCTCCTCTTCAACATAGTTCAGGAATCATTAGCTAGAGCCACTAGACATGATAGAGAGATAAAAGGAATAAAAATAAATAAAGAAGATGTGAAACTATCATTATTTGCACATGATATGATACTTTATTTCGAAGACCCAAAAAACTCCACTAAGAAAGTACTAGAAATGATAGACAAATTCAGTTTCTTAGCAGGATACAAAGTCAATAAACAAAAATAAATAGCATTCCTCTACACAGATAACAAATACACTGAGAGGGAAATTAGGGAAACAATACCTTTTACAATAGCCCCGTGAAAGATGAAATACCTTGGAATTCATCTAACTAAAGAAATAAAACATCTTTGCACTTAAAATTATAGTATTCTGAAAAAAAGAGATAGTAGAGGATTTCAGAAACATAGGAAGATATTCCCTGCTCCTGGTTAGGAAGAACCAACATCTTGAAGATGACCATACTCACAAAATTGTTGTATAGATTTAATGCAATCCTTATGAGACTACCACCAACATACCTCCCAGACCTAGAGAAATTGTTCCTAAATTTTATTTGGAACCAAAAAAGACATAGAATAGCAAAGGCAATCCTGGCCAACAAAAACAAAGCAGGAGGCATTACAATACTTGACTTGAAATTATACTACAAAGCTACTGTAATAAAATCAGCATGGTATTGGCAACAAAATAGGCCTGAGGGTCAATGGAATAGACTGGTAGATGCAGAGGCCTCTAGGAATTCACTCGGCTACCTGATCTTCGACAAAGGGGCCAAACACACTTACTGGAAGAAGATAGTCTCTTTAACAAATTGTGCTGGAAAATGTGGCTCTCTACATGCCAAAAACTAAAACTTGGCCCAGGTTTATCACCATGCACTAAGCTAAAGTCAAAATGGATTAAAGAACTGAACATTAAAATAGAAACACTAAATCTCCTAGAAGAGAAAGTAGGAGGATCTCTTGAAGACATAGGTGTAGGTAAAGAGTTCATGAACAGAAATCAAATTGCATTGGCAATACTTGAAAGAATTAACAACTGGGATCACCTCTTACTGAGAAGTTTTTTCACGTCAAAAGAAATTATCAACAAAATGAAAAGACAATCCACAAACTTTGAGAAAATCCTAACTAATAAGCACTCAGACAAAGGTCTGCTCTCTAAAATTTATAAAGAACTGAAGAACATTAGGGTCCCTAGATTTAAAGACCCAATCCAGAAATGGGCATCTGAGATGAACACACACACTTCTCAGAGGACAAAATTAAAGAAGCGAATGAACAAATGCTCCTCATCACTAACCATCAGTGAAATACAAATTAAAACAAAATGGAGATACCATCTCACCCCAGAAAGATTGGCTATCATAAAGAAATCAACCAATAAGTGTTGGAGAGGCTGTGGGCAAAGGGGAAACCTTCTCCACTGTTGGTGGGAATGTAGACTGGTGCAACCATTATAGAAATCAGTGTGGAGACTCCTTAGAAAACTAGGACTGGAAATCCCATTTTAAACCAGCTATTCCTCTACTAGGAATTTTCCTGGAGGAACTGAAAGCATCATATCATAGTGATATATGCGTACCTATGTTTATGGCAACACAATTTGTGATAGGCAGATCTTGGAAACAACCAAGATGCCCATCACATGTGGAATGATTGAAAAAGATGTGTTACTTTTATATAATGAAGTACTACTCAGCTATAAACAATGATAAACATGAAGCTTTCATATTTAAGTGGATGCCACTTGAAGATAGCCTTATTAATGAAATAAACCAGACCCACATCTGTAAATATCGTAATGTCTCCCTAGTATAAGGACTTATAATTCCATATATGGTTAGGTTTTTAAATTTTTTTGTAAAAATATTTAAATGCTCATTTCTACTTTTATAAAATTATTTTTCCTTCATATTCTGTAAGGAATTAAAGTTCAACATATCAATATTTGATGGAAAATACCTGTTCCATGATATGCCAAAATGTTTGATATTTAGACAGATAGGGTAAACTAAACTGCATATATTCCAGGTTAATAATTAGCTTCTCTTCAGGAGGGTTAACAACCCAAGTTCACAGTTCAAAACTGGAGAAAATTAAGGGCTGAAAGGTCAGCCAATATTTTGGCCCTAGTCTGTCAAGGTCAGTGAAGACTCGGGACACAGGAGAACCTGTAATGTAACAAAATGTAACTCAGTAGTGCTCCAAATTTTCTGATCAAGAAGATTATGGAGCCACAGAGGAATGTGTTCTATGATGCATAGAGTGCCTGGGGAGAGTCACATGGAAAGAAAAGACATTTTCTCAAGCTTTCATAGACACCAAATTTGTCAAGCAATGGTCGTGACTCATCCTCATGTCTGACACTGACAAAAGGATGTACAAAGGGTGGTACAGGGCTACAGGATAAATCCTGAGAGTACTTGGCTGACCTTATCAGATACAAAAGTTACATTTCTTGTTCCATAAGTCTTGCTGTATCTTGGTCTTAACCACCCAGCAGAAAAATATAAAAATGAGGTATATAAAGTTAAGCCATATTAATATGATGAGCTGTAAAAGGCTCAAGTCAATAACTTCAGAGGATAACCCACTAATATTATAGACTGCTAGACAGTGTTAGATTGTTTAGTTGAATTCAAACACCTATAGTATTTAGGTGCCAATAGAATATTCACCTCTGACAGACAATAAAAAAAGATACAAAGGAAAGATCATTTTGTATTTATATATACAATATAGTTAGGATAAATTTACAGCTACTTTTGCTTAATTCAATGAGAAGAAAGAGGTGTACTAACAGTTTTTGAACTGAATATCCTGTCTGCTTCTTTTTATATGGATAACCACTAAGAAGATAACAATGTACAATGTATTGATTATCAAAACTCTCCTGTTAATCAGCTGTGAAACTGTCTCATTCATATCTATTTCTCTGTAAAAAATAAATTAAAAAATAAACAAATATCACATAACATCTCTTGTATGAAGAACAAAATACAGGTAACAAGAGAAATAGTTAATACTAAATAAGATTCTACATGTATTGTAATGGGGAAAGGGACAAAAAGTTGGAGGAAAAGGAGAGATAACAGAAGAAAAGAGACTAAAAAACAAGTAAATCCTTTATATACATGTACCAAATCCCTCAATTAGAAGTAAATCCTGAATATTGCAAGCTCTACTAACAAAAATTAAAACCAAAATATTTTCAGAATATTTATGAAAAAAGAAATTAGAAGGACAGAGAGACAGATATACTGACAGTAGCTAATGAGAGACTCATCAAGTAGCATCCATGTCAACACTGATTCTGTTTCTTTCACTAAACAGCAGAGTGCAGAAGCACCACACTTGTTGACGCTTCAAGAAGTGAGAGCTCCAACACCACCAGGTTCCTCCCTCTACCTGCGGGTAAAGAATAAGTAAAGAGTGTGTTCCCAGCTTGGGAGAACAGGCCTAAGAAATGAATGCAACATCCTCAGGGCATCAGGCCTACATAGTAACCCAACTGCTTATGACATTTTCATAATGTCACATGACTATAAAAATATTATTAATATAAAAAATGCATAGTATGTGTACTTGCATATAGATCAAAGCAGAAGGGACACATACACAGGACAGGATCACATTGTGAGAAATCATAATTTCTTGAATGCTCTCATTCTTACTAAACTTCCCCAGGCAACTCAGATTTGCTAAGGGTGGTGACCTCTCTGAGACATCCATCACAAGAGCTGTCTGTATAGCAAACTGAGGCAGCAATAGGGCTTCACCCTGCTGATGAGAATCGGCAACCCTGTATTACAGCCAGACCTGGATATATAAATGTTTTAATTCAGTGGCCAGGACTGAACACAGACACTATGGAGTTTTAGTGTGAGGTGAGCTTTCCTAATAGTCATTTTCAATGGTAGGATATGAAGAATAATGGATCTTGAATGTGTATACGTACATAAGTGGAATAAACAAGAAATATATGTGACAATATCCTGTGGAGGATGAATTTTATGTTGAAGGTTTTGTGTGTGAGGTGCAGCAGGTGGAATGTGGGGTGCATTGGTGCATCCTTCACGGTCCTGAGGACTCTAATTTTCAGCCTCTGGACTCCATTTCAGGAGCTTCTGCTAGGTTTCAGGGAGGAGGAGACTGGGACTTACTAATTAGTAATGGGTGGAGGTTGCACATATTATGCAGCCTCCGTGCAGACCCAATTATTTATCTCCAGAGACAAGACCCAGAACACCCACTATCTACAAAATATCACTCTGAGAACTGAGGATGTGATTGTGCATTATCAGGGTGGAGAAATAGTGAAGGGACAGAAACGCAGGCCAGAGATTTACCAACTCAGGTGCGACATGACCAGCTGGGGGCGCTGAGGATCCACTGAGCACGAAATGATATCCCAGGAGCAGAAGCAAAGAATGAAGCTGGGGAGAGAGGGTTTCCTATCAGCCTTTGTGGTTTATTCTCTGTCTTAACATCCTGTGACCTGAGGACACTCTGAACACGGAAGCTGCAGATGAGTTATGCTGTGGTCTCGAGGGAGAGGTGATGGAGAGGAGGCTTGAGCTTCCCCTGGTGCCTGCATGTCCGTCCCCTTGCTAGGCTCTTCCAGAGGGATCAACAGACCTCCTGCAGGGAAGCCCCAGCTTGTTCCTTGCCCTCAGCTCAGATCTCCGTTCAGCATAGCAGGGTCAGTAAGAGAGTATCCTGCTCTAGGACGTGGTCAGAATATTAGGGTTTGCCCAAAAGCTTCTCAAAAACTAGAATAATACATTCTCTGGACTGGATTCATCCATAGAAAATTACCTGTGGCCCAGGCATAGACCTATTTGAGACTGGAGAAAAACTGGGTGCTCAGGACCAAATTTACACTGGTGAAGTGTGGGAGCAATAGTGGACGCTGTGGCAAATTCATCTGGGACTTGTGTGTTCCCCTTTCAAAAAACTCTAAATTTGGAGTTTGTAATAAATACTACTTTGATAAATATTTCACTGCACAAGCTTATTTAACTCAATCTTTTAAAAGACATGCACATGTGGAGTTCTAGGGCTTTGCATATATTAGTAGTGAGGGGCTTAAACACAGGACAGATTGTTTCAACCTGTAATGGTGCACCACGTTGGAAGAAACAGAACATGGGAGCATGACTTCGCTAATCAGGTCTCCACATTGACATGAGGAATGAGTGTATGGCAGCATTGTGGAGGGTCAGAGCATGTGACAGGACCATGTTGACCAAACAATGGTTAAAGATGAGGAGAAGAGGATGTGAATATAAAACCTGTAGGAAATTCAAATTTCTGCTTTGTTTCACTGTGCATGAGACCCAAAAGTATCAATACAATCTCTTAGTCAAGATTTTGGAAACTGAGTGATCAAGGTTTATATTCAAGTCGCATCCTTTGTGGGGTCAAAATACATCCCTGCACTGTACATCACAAGGCTGATCTGAGGACCAGTGTCCTTTCCATAGATGTAGTGAGGCATCATCAAGCCACACAGGGACTGCAGAAAAAATGCTATGTGGCCTAATGGATTTCAGAATGGTCGATGTCTCGACCATTTTAGTAGACAGTTTTCCTAAGAGTTGACTCTGGGTTCTGTTGATACCTGTTGCAGTAGGTAGAGATCAATGCACCTGCCTAGCATCAAGGATACTGATGGCCAAGAAGAGGCTCAGGAGGTTTGTGGACCATTAAAATTTGGTTGAGAGAGCAGAGCTCTCCTGTGGTGGTTTGATTTTCACTTATGGAACTTCTATATCTACAAGGTCCAAGGAGTGGCAGGAGATGCATTTCCTCAGACAGAAAAAGATTCTCGAATTCCAGCATTGCATTGCTGAATGCCCCATGTAAAGTTTCTCCCTTCTGTCAGCTTGAAGCAGATCTAGAGATATAAGTAGCTGCCTGCCTCATGAATATGCAAATAAATAGAGCCTGCTAAGGTAAATATGGATAGTTCTTGGTTCAGAGCATTATGCAGCCATTTCTATCTTCTGTGGAATACCCCAGAACAAAGATCCTCAACATGGACTGGACCTGGACAATCATCTTCTTGGTGGCATCCATGAAAAGTAAGACAGTCCCCAGCCCCAAGGAAGGGACCAGAGCTGTCAGAAGACACTGCCTCCAACTTCTCTCTTTTCCTTTCAGGTGTCCATGGCGATGTGCAGCTGTTACAGTCTGGGGCTGAGCTGAAGAAGCCCGGGGCCTCAGTTAAGATCTCCTGCAAGGCTTCTGGATATACCTTCGCCAGTTCCTGGATGAGCTGGGTGAGACAGAGGCCTGGACAGGGACTGGAGTGGATTGGAATGATCTACCCAAGTGATGGTGATGATAGGTACACTCAGAAGTTCCAGGGCAAGGCCACAATCACTGCTGACAAGTCCTCCAGCACAGCCTACATGGAGCTGCGCAGCTTGAAGTCTGAAGACACGGCCGTGTATTACTGTGCAAGAGGCACAGTGTGGTAACCACATCCTGCATGTGTCAGAAACCCAGAGGGAGGAGCAGCTGCCTAAATAATGTGAGCACAGAGGTGATGAAACTGAAGATGTGCTTAGAGAATTGGTGAAGTAACTGAGAATAGGAAAGAAAAAAATACCATGTATGCATCCTAATGGAATGTGGTAAGTCTCACAATAGTAACCTCTGTTATGATGTCTGATGTCACCCCCGAAGTCTCATGTTATCAAGGTCATGGGCTTTTGCGGGTGGCTGACTCTAGTGTTTGTGATTTGCTTCGGTTCTAATGCTTGGATTATGAGTGTGAGGTCTTAACAGCCCTATGATGGGTAGGTGACATGGAAAATATAAGGGACAGAAAGCTTCTCCATCTGCTCTCTTTTTGCTTTTGGTGTCTTTGTCTAACAGGTACTATTATCCTCTTCCATGTAGTATGCTGCCTTGAGCGAGCCAGATATGAACTGAGAATTTTGCAAACTGTGGGCTAAGTAAGCCATTCCTTCTTGTTTCTTTTATGTATTTAGTACAGTGTCTACAGGGTCTCCCCACACAGTTCGAACTCAGTGATCCTCCTGTTTTCAGACTCCAAAGCTCTGGGATTATAGGCATAAGCCACCAAGCCCAGTCTCAATTACCATCTCTGTTTGCCCCTAGGGCAGGGCCAGCATGGTGTGCAGAGGATCGAACCCCAGTCCCTGCTTCTGCATAAGCAGGTGCTTTAATTCTCTAAGCTATCTGCCAGCCCTAATCTTTCCTTCTTTAACTTTGATTGTCAGGTATTTTTTCCCTTACAATGTAACTATAAAACACACCTTTCATGTAAATTACAGGAAAGAAAAAATCTCTCTGCTAATAAGATGGGCTGAAACAAAACTTCTCAAGTATATCTGCAAGGGCAGGCACAGTGGTGCCTCAGTTCACAAATTTAATTTGTTTCAGTATTCTGGGAAAGGTTTTTTAATCACATTAATTGGGATGATGACCATTTTTGTGTTTCATCCAGTGCAGAATTCACCAATGGAAGCAAATTTTGTAGAGTGCTTTTTGTTTGTTTGTTTGTTTTTGTTTTGCAAGTTGACTTGATTGGAAACAGACACATTTGCCAACTGAGATATTATTGCATTCCAAAATGATTGGAGAAATACCTAAGATCAAAGCTTCACAATCGTATGACATTACTCTCTTTACTTTGTACAACATAGCCAGGTTGCTGCTGCATTTCTGTTTAGCACAGTTCACTAATAGAACTTTGTTATGGTCAATGTAAAGTTGATTAGAAATTACAGAGTTTCCCCATGAATCTCTTTGCTGCTCGCATGTAAAACCTGCCCCGCTACCAGCATTCTGACCCACAGTCCTTCTTTGGACCAGTAACTGGATCCACAGTGAGACACAAGCACCCCCATAGTCATAGTGCTAGCTTGGGTTCATGCCTTCAGCTGTACAATTTATGGATTTGGCTAAACGTTTAATAACATACTTTCATGACAAGCTTCATATGCATCCAAATTATTCAGGTGATCACAAGGAGCAGCCCTGTCGTGCCATAGTAGGTGACCATTTAGGGAGGCAAGTGGTGGAGGATGTGACTGAAGTGTGTGACAGACAGCAGAGCACCTGAGGAGGCCAGTTGGCCAGGCTGGTAGTCGAGCTCCTTCCTGAGAAATCTCCTGTGGCCTCCACTTCACGGTTGGGTAATGCTGATCATTCAAATGCTTCCTTTTTAGAAGCCTTCTTCAGAGGTCCCAGATGTGGCTACAAGCAGTTTTCATCACTGGGGGAGAGCTGGAGGAGATGAAGCTGATGGAGGAATTCTCACAATGTGCACAAGAGCATCATGCTTCGGACAGTTCTGTGAACACCTCATATTGTTCTGTCCATTCCTATCTTCACATCCATAAGAAATTTCCAAGGAACCTTCACAATGGAGGGACCATTGTCCATTCCCATTGATGTGGAATATAGTTCCCAGTGCCCTTACAAGCAGAATGATTGTGTTCCACATTTGTTTATTAGCACTTTATTTATTTATTTTGTATTTTAGGGAAGGGTCTACATGGTGTCCATGGTCTCACTACTAGATCGGACTCATAACAATTCGCCTGTTTACAGCCCCCCAAGACCTGGGATTACAAGATCACGCCACCACAGGCAGTCTCAGGACATATCCCAGACATGGAGCTGGGAGGGCAGGCCCAGGAATCCAAGCCCCTACACCTGTATCTACTTGCAGGCACTTTAATCCACTGAGCTATTTGCCCAGCCCCTATTAGCATTTTTAAATGATGTGTAGCATACAGTTGTATAAATATATAGTTTCACAAACTATTAAAAATTATGGAAGTGTAAATACATTTTCAAGATTTTATTTTGTTTCACTTTGAGAAATTTTTCTTTCGTTCTATCTACAGTGTTCCTGAGTAGTTTCAGAGTTTAGATGACAATATGTTTCAGCCCAGGATTGTTTGAATCTTCATTTCACAGCTTCCAATTAACCCACACTGTGGTCTGTTGGCTGAGCTTAGCAATCATTAATTTTCTCCTTGAAAAGTGAATAACAAGGAGATTATATATTTTCTCATCATAAAAATTAAAATTATATAACATGTGTTACCTGCTTCTTATTCTCAGATACATTTCCAGGGCTTCTCATCCTAAAATGCTCTTCCAAGTTCTGGTTGAGGTGAAGCCTTTTACTCTGCCTGATTGGAAAGCATAATTTACTTTAATCACGGTGTTCACACATTACTGAAGCTGTGCAGTTCTCCACCGCTAATGGCGTTGGATAAAATCCTGGAATATTTGTACTGATTCCACTGTGGTGGGGCTTCTTCTGGTTTCTACTTCTTTGATATTCTGAGTGTTGTCACACATTTTAAAGTTTTAGTACTATAGCTTATCTATTATCTACTATGGTTGTAAAATCTTTCACCTTCTGGCTCCTCTTCTGCACCAGTCAGAGGTAGTGACCTCTCTCCCGGAGGTGAGATGCAAGTCACAGAGAGACAGGTCCTAAGGACAGGGTGTGGACACATGGACTCAGCCACCTCAGGGTCTGTCTTCTGCCAGTCTCACTCCACTCACTGCACACTCAGCGTCCTTCAGGTAAAGGTTGGTGTTTAGCAGCAGTCTTGTGAGATCTGAGCACATGAGTCTCTTACTGCTATATTTGAAAATTCTTTCCTGTCTTTCTTTGCTACCATTGCAGAGTAATGCACATCATGGCATTAATCATAGTGTGTTTTCTCTCTAGAGCCCTTGAAATATATATGTAATGTGTGTTCTCCTCTGGATTTCCAGTGTCATGTGATTTCTTCTTTGCATGCTTGCACGTTTCAATTCCTTCAATGATAGGGCATCCTTGCATGTTCCATGCATTAAAAGTTATTGATAATTAAAGTCGGCACTTCAATTATTGACTCTTTACTGTTGACTCATATTAGATTATTGGAAAATTCAGAAAGACACTTTTTCAAGAGCCTCTACAGCTTCCTTCCTGTTTTGAATTTTGACTGCCCACGAAATCTCCCATAAGCTAATCATATGGTTTCTTTCTTTTCTTTACTTTTTTTTTTTCATTTTTTTTTTGTATTTTAAGGAAGACTCTACAGGGTGTTCATAGTTTCACTACTAGATTGGACTGATAGTGATTTTTCTGTTTACAGCCTCCCAATCTTGGGATTACAGGAGTGCACCTCCACATCCAGTCTCAATTGCCCTCTCAGTGTGCCCGGTGGGCAGGCTGGCAAAACAGACCAGGGGATCAAATCCCTGGCTCCTACACCTGCTTGCAGGCACTTTGATCTGCTGAGCTATTTGGCCAGCCCTAATCATATTGCTTCTAATTGCAATTCATGTCTCGGTGTGTTTTTCATTGGGTTGAGGTTACATCGCGTTCTGTATGCTTCAGTTACCTGAATATCAGATTGTTTCCTCATAATTGGGAAGTTTTCTGCTATTACTTCTGCCCAGATTTTTTTAATGTTTTTGTATTGACTCCTCTTTCTTATTAATGCCTATTAGTTTCACATTGTTTATCTTTGCATCATCTTGCGGTTTTGGATTATTTTTTCCTGCATCTTAGTTGTTTTTAAAAGATTCTTTCTTACCTTTTCACTAACTGCACCAGCGTCTTCAATATCTGAAACTGTCTTCACTTTCACTTAAACGGTTTTGCAAGCTTGTGGTTGAGATTTTAATTTCCTCTATATCTCTTTGACTCTGCTTCATGCCATCTAATTCTTTCCTGTATTGCTCATTTAAGGAATCCATCATTTTTCTAATCTCCTCTATTTTGTTTAATCAAAGTCTTCTTTAGAAGCAGTTAGAAATTTTTTTACTGCAGTGGTTTTTTCGGATTGGGTTTCCTCCTGGTGTTTCTGTAGTTGATTCTTTACTTCAGATGGTATGAATTCTGAGATTTCTTTTCTTTTTTTGTTAAAAGAACTCACTCAGAATTCATTTTTTTATTTCATAAAAGAATTGCTCTCTGAGTTCCTCTAAACTTTCTGCTGTTGCTTATTTATTATCGATGCTATTATTTCATATATTTGAGCTGAGCTAGTAGAAAAGAATTCCGCTCTGAGTTCCTCTATGACTTCTGCTGTTGCTTATTTACTGTTGATGCTATTAATTTATACATTTGAGCTGAGCTAGTGTCCTCCGTCCTTGTTCTGGGTGGGCATTGGGTTTCCTCTGTATGCTTCTGCATTTGATTCTTTACTGCAGATGTTATTAATTCATGGATTTCTTTTTTCATTTCCAATCTGAGGTCCTCTATACCTTTCTGCAGCCGTTTCTTTATTTCAGAAGCCATTGATTCATTGCTTTCAGCTGTGATTCCCAATTTGTTCTGTGTATTGTCCTCTGCACTTCTTATGGGTGGGCTTATGTTCTGAGATTGCATTTTACTCCTTCTAACTGTCATTTTGTGGTGCACGGTCTTCTGACCTTTGTTTTAGATCTTTGTTGCAGTTCTAGCCTTAGCACCTACTTAAGTCAGGTGTAGATCTATAAAGTTTGGTTTTATCCAGCTATGCCTGGCTTGGGTCTGGCTGTTCTGCTCAGTTCCTTCCTGTTGCTTCCCTTGGGGGTGAAATTGTTGTGCCCCTCTGACAAGATGTTCTTCTCCTGGAGTAGTTGGATGGTTCTGTCCCCTACACTCTCTGCAGTGTTACAACTGCAGGGTTTCACCCCAGGCCTGTATGCCAGGCCTGAGCTGAGTTTGGAGGGGACAAGGTGGTGTAGGGGGGAGAAGCAGCTCTCCCACACACTCACCAGGCCTGGACTAGGACTGGATCTTGGGGTTATCAGAACGTGACAGAAATTCCTACTCTGTAGGTGGGGTGTGTGGGGGTACTACGTAGTAATGGGGAGGCTCCCAAGTGGGTGAAAGAGGGTGTCACCCATGTTGTGCCTGGGCTGGGAGGAGTAGGTCCCCCTGGTGCAGGGTAGCTGGAAGCTCTCCCACCCACTCACCGGGCCTGGTCTAGGAGTGGGTCTGGGCTTTCCTGGAATGGGGCAGAAATTCTTATTCAGTGAGCGGGGTGGGAGAGGAGCTGCGGAGTGTTGTGGGGCATTGCAAGGAGGTGGAAGAGGGTCTCACCCACGCTGCACCTGGGCTGGCATGAGTAGGTCCCGCTGGTACATTAGCTGGAAGCTCTCCCACACACTCACCGGGCCTGGGCTAGGACTGGGTCCTGGGGTTCCTGGAACACCTATCTTTGATTTTAGAAAATGACAAAAAATTTGCATTGACCTTGGAAGTGATAAGAAGTTTCATTTGGAATTCAAGTTCCTGGCATTCTAATGAGACATTATCGGCATCCATCACATCTGCAATTGTGGGCAGCAAGTCATGTGTTTCAGGGTGCTGTTTCCTCCTCTGAGGGTTGTGCCACACCACCTTCTTCCACCAGCCTGTTCTGTCCCGCTCTGGTATGTCTTGAGCTGACCGTGGCAGGGGCACCTCAGAGCCCATCCTGCTCCACTTCCTCATACCAGATCCTCAGCTCATCAGCATTTGAAGGAGACCTCAACTCACGCTTGCCCTGTTCACCTATGGTGCATTCAAGAGCCTCTTCATCAATCATATGGCTGCCTCATTGTTCCTTTGTTCTTCCTCTAATGTGGAGCCAACTGTCCACATCCTGCAGTGATTGTGCAAGTCTCCAGCACACTCAGTACAACATTATATCTTAAAAATATTCAAGACTGGTAATGGCATAAATGTACATGCTTCTAATTTCCCACATAGAAGCTTTATGCTCATGCTGTTAGCTGGATCATTTTCCTCCCTCCATTGAGAAATTCTCTGAGTAAAATTATGAATGACTCTCATTTGTTAGACTGTTATCTTCATGTGATTCATACTGGAGTAAAACATCAACTTTATTGAAACTACTATTTCAAGCAAGCATTGTTGTTAATTTTAGCAGACATCTTCCTCACAAACATAAATAAAGTGTTACTTGATTAACCAATATGTAGATAGTATGTCTACTTACCATCCATATTAAAGAGCATGGGCAGGACAGAAGGCAACTGTCCAGCTCCACAGGGTCCTTGGCCCAGAGCTTTTGCAGTGCTGTGCAAATGACCATTCAGTGGAAACCTCAGTGGTACTGCAGAGATGTAAACAGGAGCATCTTCAGTGCAACACAGGGAATATTCAGATAAGGAATATGGGGTGGACCAGGCTAGGAGGTCTCAGCACTGTGTGCCACTGACCTAGGATCATTTAACTATATTTTATACTTTCTTCCTCAGGAATGAGGCTCAGTAAATGGGGATGGGAGGTGTGTGTCCTTCACTGACACCATGGTCTTGTATCATGTTAAAATTAGCACTGTATCAGAAACCTCCAGGTTTAGGATCAGCTGGAGAGGGATAGATGACCCTGTCTGATGATGAAATGTTCTCCAATCTTCTCATATATAATGTCCTGAACTGTTAATGGCAAGGACAGACTTGCACAAACATACAAGGACTAGGAGCCTCTCAAATCCAGACCACTTGAGAGAAGTTGGTTACACAAGATCTTAGTTGAATGTGGAGCACCATACCCATGGACAGAAACAGAATGAAAGGGAACTACAGAACAGCATACACGTCTTGCATCAAGAGCATCTGTCCTCCCCCCCTCCCGAACGTCCTTTATTATCTCTAAAAAGAACCTCAATCTCGAAGGCCTGCCCCATCCCAGATCATCCATTGAAATGGACAGACAGAGTAAACACCAAGGCTCTGAGCATATCACATCCTGCTCACCTTCTTCTATGATTCATTGTTGAGCATTCTGCCCTGCCCAGTGCCCATAATCTGCACCATTTACCCCACCTTGATTTATCTATCTCTGTAAGTAGGATAGAGGGTCATGGTATAGAAAAGAGTCCCAGTGTGATTTAGACCCCTTTTTATCATGTCAAATCATGAAGCCCTCTCCACAGGGTAGGCCTATTTATGCCTGTAGAAGTCTTTATTATGCAAAGCAGCCTCCTGTTTTATGTTGAAAGTTCAGCTCTGGCTGAGCAGCCCAAATCTCCTCACACAGGAGCCTTCATCAGAGCATGAAATTCCTGGTGCTGCTCCTCTGCCTGGTGGCATGTCCCTGTTGTGAGTGTCTGAGGGATTCACAGGACAGAGCTTGGCATCGAGTGTCAGGTATATTTACTCATGGTGATACTCCTGTTCTACAGGTGTCCTGTCCCAGGTGCAGCTGCGGGAGTCAGGACCTGGTCTGGTGAAGCCTTCAGAGACACTGTCACTCACCTGCACAGTCCCTGGGCTCTCTTTAGGCAGCACTAGTTTTACCTGGATCCAGCAGGCACCAGGAAAGGGACTGGAATGGATGGGTATCGTATGGAGTGATGGAAGCACAGATTATAACTCAGCCCTAAAATCATGACTGAACATCATCAGGGACACCTCCAAAAGCCAACTTTCCTTAATGTTGAGCAGCCTGAAGACTGAGGACACGGCCCTGTTTTACTGTGCAAGATAGGTAGCAATGAGCCCGCAGTTTGAGCCCAATCATAAACCTCCTTGCTGTGGGCTCCAAACACCAGAGGGCGCTCACGATTCACTGGGCTCCATTTCAATCTCAGGAGCAGGTGCACAGGGGCCTTGGGGACTTAAAGGTTTTACAGTCTCCGGTTCACACGTGCTGCTCTGGTACTCTATCAGCATCAATTGCCATTTTATATTCTATTGATTTTCATTTTATCTTACTTTCTAAGCATAACAACTTTTCTACTCAGGGTAAATTTTTCTTTTTTATGTCCCTGATTTTCTCACATTTAAGGTACAGCACACAGTACCGAGTCTCTCTGCACTTTAAAATGAGTCTAATTATGTAAGTTCATGACTGTAGGAAGACGTCTCAGGAGAATTTCCATCATGTGCAAAATGTGTGTTCACTTGTTGAGTATGTTGGGGCATATTCGTGCCTTCTTTGGGTTGATGCAACTCTGCAGTGGTGAAATGAGCACAGAAACACCCCTTATTGGAGACTGCTGATGAGAGTTTCCACAAGTACAGGGCATGCTCATCACTAACATATTCATCTTTGACATTTGCATAAGTCACAGTATTGCTTCACACAATAATAGAAAAAGATGTTTAGTTTGAAATGTCTTTTATCAGCCTGAAAAGTTCAGAAAATAATTTTTTAAGCTGCCTTTGGTGCATGATCTCAATATACAGCTTAGACTGGTCCTCCTATTTTCACCCTCCCCAATGTTGGCATTAGAGGCAGGCACACCACACCCAGACTCTGCGGTGGGCTCATCGCGCCTGGTGGTGAGGCCAGAAAATACCTTGTGCTTCAAGGTAAACACATTCCCCACTGAGGTGGACAACACTCTGGGCATTACAAATGCTTCTGTTCCTAGTATTCCCAGTCTTTCACATTTTTGAATTTTTGTTCTCATTTTCGTGTTGATGATAGAATTTAAGAACATCGTTATAACACTTGCTAGGTTGCTTGTGTGTGAGAAGTTCTAAGGTATTTGTGGCACAGAACAAACATGAGTTAGAGAAGCTTTATTTCTCTCAAGAGCTCCAATCTTCCTGAACCGTCTCGCTCCAAATATTTCAGGGTAACTAAAATCTGAGCAAATATGTGTGCTCTTGTGGCTGTGCAAGATTTCTATAAAAGGCTAATACTGCATCTTTTCTTTTCTTTTTTTTAATATAGTTTATTTTAGTGGATTAGGCTGCTCTGTGTGGTAATAATTATTTACATTCCAAGGGGTTATTGAAAAATAAGCAATTACTATTGCACCTTTGTGCATTGTTTTCTGATATTTTGTAATTTTTTTTCTCCTACTTCTTTTCAGCCTGTAATCAGTTGTTTCCTTATGGTGGAGCATGATAACCTTCTTGCTATTATTTCTGTTTCCATCAGAGATTGTTTCTCATTATTTCCTTTAATTTAGTTGAGAAAATTGTAGCTATTCAAGAATAAGTTATGTGTAGGGAAGCTATCTTTATGGTCTATTAACTCCAAATCAGTGACATAAATTTCTTTACATTCCTGTCCATTTTATGACATTAATAGGCTATATTGCATATTTTCATTTGTTCATTAATAATTAATACCTTCTATGTTCATAAAAAATTTAAGAGCTCTTTGTTTTTACTTTAACTGATTCTGTATATATAGCACGGCATGTTTTGTTGTCACACTGCTAGCACATTCTAAGTTTGCCTGCGTATTAACATTATGAATAGGCTTTCCATTTTCAGAATTCATTCCTATAAAGTGTAGTGAAGATTTCACTCCAATTTTTTTTTGGTTTTGCTGTTGTTCAAATTAGTGTAGCATTCCCTGACTTCAATTTCAATTATTTTTCCTTCCTTAAATAAACAAACATTTTCAGACTTCATTAGGAACTTCACATCAGTGTCTGTATCTCTCAGGTCCAGCGCTTCTGTTTTTTTAATGATTGTTATAATTTTTAATCTTTTAATTATACTTATATACCCAGTCTATAACTTTCTTCTGTGTAAACACAGATGTCTTCGGAGGGCTTTGTTCAGATTTATTCTTGCCATGTAAGTACTAGATCTCTGTCTGGGAAGGAGGTGCTGGGGCTTGTTGTTGTCTTGGTGGGCTCACATTTCCTGGTTCTGTATGATCTCTGGGGTGTGCACATTTGAAGAAATCACCAAATTCAGTACTTAAAAGCTGGTTTCCACAACATACCTCTTTCCCCAACATCTCAGACAATGATGTATGGGAAGCCTGAAGACAGACACACCTCTAGCCCTGGGCTCCAAGGGCAGGCCTGGTGATGATGCCTCAGTGGAGACTTGGTGACAGCTCCATGCATTAGATGCTGAATGTGACCCAGGGAAACTTCCTATCATGTTCTATCAAGGCAGGTCTAGGGCTTGGTCCATGGCTTGACAAATTCTCATATGAGGACACCCACTATGAGCTGATCCTTTCCAACATGTAAATGGATATGGCTATACTCATGCAAAATCAGGAAAGTGCTGTGTTGTATCCTTCTGTCCCGTGTTTCTGAGGTGAAGTGTCAGGCAGCCCTCATCCTTCCCTGCTGTCCCTCTTCTGCCTGGGTTCTTCTGTCTACAATCTATAAGGCAGTTTTTAGGACACTGGAGATGAAGCTGTGGTTCCCTGATGATCAGTGGTCTCCATTCCCTAAGGCACAACTCCCACGATAGAGGACATAGCAGCTGTCACTGAACAGAAGCTCAGCCTCACCTGAGCCATCTACACAGCACTCTGAGTCATATCAGCTTTTACCCTCACTCAGGAAAGTCCTCTGCGGACTGTTGTGGCCTGTCCTGAGAACATGTTGGATACCAGGAACCTACACTGCACTATAAGAATATCCAGGAAGGTAACCATGAAGTCAGTGTTCTTAAATGAGCAGTGAGGTCCCAAGTGCACAGATGTGTTTCTGAGTCCAATGGCCTAAGGACCGCAGGCGGAGGGAGCCTAGGGAAAGCCCCTCAGGGCAGGGACACAGGACTACAGGGAGTGCTAGTGGCCTCCATGTGGTGAACAGGGACCACTGAAAGAAAATTCCATCACAGTAGGTCATTTTAAGGCTGGCTCCCTACTGAAGGTTTTTTCTCTGTGTTTTCATGTCATGGAAATGTATTTTGTAAAGATGCTACTAATGGTTTTGCGAAAATATGTAAATGTAGGATTGTTTCCTTTTTATTGGGGTAAAATATATGTTCAGTATATACAATGAGGCACATAGGTGAATAAGAGTATAAATCATATAAATTTGAATGGAGAAAAATAAATGCCCTTTAAAAAACTTCGGCCTATTTTTAAAATATTTTTTCTTTACTTATTTATTTTTCCTCACATTATGTATGGATTTAAAGTTAACATATCAATACTTGATGGAATGTACCTGTTCCATGTCATGTCTAATTGGTTTGACATTGACAGATAGTGAAGTAAAGCTGATTTGCCTTTTATTGGGTAAAAAATATCATTAAGCTTCTCTTCTAGATGGTAATTTTTTTTCAGATCAAAAATTAGAGAAAAAGAAGGGCTGCAAGGATAGCCAACATTTTCACCCTAGCCATTCAATGCTAGTGAGGACTCAGGACATAAGAGAACCTGTACTGTATGATCCTGTCCCTCAGTTGTGTCCCAAATTTACTGATCATGGATTTTATGGGGCCACAGAGGAAAGTGATCAATGACATAGAATGTGCCTAAGGAGAGTCACCTGGAGAGAAAACATTCTCTCATGCTTTCACAGAGAAGCAAATTAGTCAAGCAATGGCCATAACTCATGCACATGGCTGACACTGACAAAAGATCTACATCTGTGGTACAGAGTTTCAGGGTAAATCCTGAGGGGATTTGACTGACCTTGTCAGATACAAAAGCTACATTTCTTGTTATATAGGTCTTGCTTTATCATTGTCTTAACCATCCAGCAGAAAAGTATAAGCATGAGGTATCAAAACTAAAGCCATATTAATATGTTGAGCTGCAAGAGGCTCAATTCAACAACTTCTGAGATTGCCAGTCCTACAGATAACCAATTACTATTATAGACTACTGGACTATATTGGATTATTTTGCTGAATTCATGCCCCTACAATATTTGAATGACAATGGAATACCCATTTCTGACAAAACTAAACGAAAAAAAGAGGATATAAATGAAGGACATTTTTCTATATGTATACACAAAATAGTTAAGATAGATATACAGCTAATTTCTCTTAATTCAATATGAAGAAAGATTTGTACTAATACTATTTGGACAGGATAGCATGCGTGTATCTTGTATGCTGAATAATTATTATGAGGAGAACAATATGCAATGTATTAATTATTGTAACTGTCCTACTAACCTGTTGTGAAACTGTCTCATTGCCATTTGTTTCTCAATAAAATTAATTAATGAAAAACCTTCTGGAAAATCCTGTATATTATGATCTTAAATATTTTCACTGATTACAATATTATCTTCTTTAGTGTTTACCATAAATGTAGCTGTACAAGAATTGTAGGGGCATGAGTGCATGATTATATTAATTCCATAATTTTACACTAACGTAAGTAACTCCATTTTAGCTTCTAACTACTGTAGTAATAAGAACTACTAAGGCAGATGCATTGAGTCCACTTCCCGTGACCCTGCTGAGTTTCCTCATGCTCCCATCCAGTTAAAACATTGTAGCCATAGACATAGAAATACATATGGCTACAAAAAGGGGCATACAGATCAAATTAAGAGAGTTATCTTAGAACACTATATCATTTTAGTTAAATTTGTGACCAGTGCCTCACCCGGCCCATGGCATGAGGGCAACTGCCAGAGATGACTGAGGCCTCATGCCTGTGAAGCCACACTTTCCAGCTGAGAACTCTGTCATGGCTAAAGCCTCACCAGCACCTGACCTGCACACTTTGGAAAAGCTACTATGACTACCTGAACCAAGAATTGTGATATTACATTGTGGTTGCCCTGGAAGCTAAGATAACATTCCATTGTAGTTGCTCTGGACACTAACATTCCATTGTATTTGTCATGAAAACGAAGACATTACTTAAGCTAAGAGCAAAGCATGGAGAACACCAACATTTTCTCAATGACTACTCAGAGTCTTAGGTGGCCAGTCTTTTGGACTAAACTCTTTTTTCAGCTTTTGTTCTCTTAAAGAATTTCTCTCCTTCATGTCCCGTCAGCTGGAGGTTTACAGTGAGGCTTTCCACATATAAAACCCTCCTGGTAATGGGGAGGGGATGGCCACAGTGGCTGCAAGCCACTTCTGGGTGGGTTTGGCACCATAGTTGAGTCCAGGTAGCCACCCAGTAGCAGATGAGGCCAGGATGTCACATAGTGAATGGGACAGAGTCACACTGTATGTCCAGGTAAGACATAATTGGCTTTCAGTTTCTCTTGATTCCTAACAAGACTGGTTTTTGTTTAGAAATGACATACTCTCAGATGCGTGTAGCATTTAACTGATTCTTATTTCTCTCAAGCAACAGCCAGGAGACATTTGTTGTTTTCTCTGAGGTGAAAGTCCTGGGAGGTTTCCTACTCTTGGCTGTTTCTTTAGTCAGAGATTTCCTCTGTATTTGTTTTGATCATAACCAGTCTGAAGTTTTGAAATTAGTGAAAGATATGTTGGAGAGCACCAAATTTCTTCCTGGGATTTTGCTGTCTGTTTTGCCTATCTGCCCATCCAAATTCTTTGCTCTGTGTCCTCCTCAAGGCACTTGCTTCCTGAGATAACAGTCAGGTAAGTTTTCTGGGCAGCACAAGTCTTTGTTGTTCTACTTCTGCCTTTTCTTCCCATTTAAGTCATCTGTCTGGAAACTTACAGAATTTTGAACACTGCCAAGTAGCTCAATCTTGCTGTAACTACTGCCACTGTATCAAACTTTGTTAGGCGTGTACATTTTACTTTTTTTGTAGATTGAGCTGGAGGGTGCTTAAGATTTCTGTTATGGGGTCTGACCCTAGCATATCAACCATGATGGATTGCATGAGCAGGAACTTTGGTAAGTTCAAAGGTGAATATGGACAACCCAGATCAGTTTCATAATATAGATTCCTGGCTCTGTACATTTCTAACATTGCCTCAGAGGGTTAGAATGTGTGTATGTGGAATCCCTGATCATGTTTTGATTTTGATTTTGAGCAGTGGAGCAACAGGCAGAGAAACTGGTCTATGTTAGTGTATGTTCCTTTTTCTACTAGTGAGTGTATAATTGGAAAAATCAAAATCCTTCATTTACAGAAAAACTGAAAACCTTAATTACTTTAATAGAATCAATGTTTAAGACATACCACCTTACTTGGGATGATTGCCAACAGATCCTTATGATCCTGTTTTCTTCAGAAGAAAGAAACAATGTTCAGAGAGTGGCAGAAAAATAAGTAAGGTTAGAAACGGGGGGAACACACAGGATCAAGAAAGAACAGGAGCCTTGTTTTTCCCCGAGAGGAGCCTAATGGAAATGATATTACTGAGCATAGGATGAAAGCTTTAAGGAGTCATCATGCAGCAGGAAAGAAAAGGACTTTTGGCTGCTGAGTGCTTGTACACAAGGTGGCTGAGAAAGAAAGAGTGGAAGGAAGGAAGGGAGGGAGAAAGGGAGGGAGAAATTGAGAGAGTGAGAAAGAGTGAGAGAGAAGAAGAAGAAAGAAGACGAAGAAGAAGAAGGAGAAGGAGAAGGAGAGGAAGAGGAAGAGGAAGAGGAAGAGGAGGAGGAGGAGGAGGAGGAGGAAGAAGAAGAAGAAGAAGAAGAAGAAGAAGAAGAAGAAGAAGAAGAAGAAGAAGAAGAAGAAGAAGAAGAGGAAGAAGA
>NW_004524860.1:1262273-1318237 GCF_000260255.1 Octodon degus
GAAGAAGAGGAAGAAGAAGAAGAAGAAGAAGAAGAAGAAGATCCAAATTGTGGATTACTACCACTGTGCTTTCTAAATCCATATTTTTTTTCTTTTTGTGGAGCCTGGGATTGAACTCAGCACCTTGTGCTTGCCAGCAAAGTGCTTATTCTACTGAGCTATCTCCTCAGCCCCATAAATCCCTATTTCTGATTCCCATATAAAAGTGTCTTTCCTACTTCTGTTCAGAGGGTCTTGAGCACTTCCCTGAGTCCAGTCAGCTGCCCCTATTTCCTCTTCTCCTGAGCACAGTGCCCCATGAAACATTGATGGTGCTCCTGGGAAAAAAGTCTCCTGAATTGGCCCAGCCAAAGACAGTCATGTGTTCACAGACCATGTGCAGAGGGATATGAAGGATTTCAAGTCCAACGCCCTAACCACTTGGCTATTGCTATGTGAAGGACTTCATTACCCAATCTAGAGCATTTATGTCCACATGAGACAACTCCTTGTCAAGGGGAGAAAGACCACCAGATTCATTTTTAGATGATAATAACTTGGCATTTAAAAGAAAGAGAAACTCATAAAATTTACAAGGTAAACTTGACATTCATAGAAATGATATTTATTCACCTAAAAACCTCTTTTAGGTTCTGAAAAAAGCATTTATGTGAACATATACTTCGTAATGAATTTTGACAAAGAATCTTTACTTGGAACAGGTAAACTGCATAAGTCCGCAGATTATGTGTTACAGGGTCGCCTCAGGCCACATAATGTCAGTACAGAACGGTAGCCACAGGGGGTGACAGGAAGCCCTCCCTTCCCACCTTCCTTCTGTGCACCTGTTGCTGGCTCCTCTGCGCCCCCTACTGGTCATCGGCGAGCCTGAAGGAAGGTCGGTGTCTGGCTCTTAATGACGCTCCCTCCCTGCTCCTCTTACAGACCCCTACATGAGCGTGTCCTCAGTTCTCAGACAATTTGTACAGGGAGTGAGTTCTTGGCCTTGTCTCTACATGGACAATTGGGCCTCTCCAGCCTGCATATTGTGTGCTACCTCCACTGGTTACTACTCAGCATGACCCAGCCTCACCCCTTCCTTGAAGCTTGGCCAAAGCAGATTCAACTAATATTGAATCTGGAGGTTGCGAATAGAGTCTTTAGCACTGCAGGTTGCAAAAAGGCTTTTCACACACCATCTGACACCAAGAAACAAAGAAACATCCTGCTCAGGAAATGGTCACTGATGTCCCTAGTTTATCCCCCTTATGTACACTGGAGTATATTTTAATCTCCATAAACCACTGTTTGAAATACCAACAAGCACATCCCAGTTCACCTGAAACTCCATATATCCCTGTTCAGCCCTGACCACTGAGTGGGAACACGAGGGTATCCAGGTCTGGGCTCCATTCCAGGGCTGCAGGGTAGGGCTGGGCTGGTTCTTAGCAGGAGGAGCCCCTATTGCCTCATTAGTGTGCTATACATGCAGCTCCAGCAATGGGTGCCTCAACAAGGACCACACCCATACCAGATATGAGTGGGCTCTGGAAGTCAGTAATAATAACCATGTTCAAGGAATCATGACTGCTCTTTATGATATTTCTTGAGTCAATATCTCTCCCTCTCACCTTAAATATGGGCGTTCCTGTGTGTTTTGCATTAACGGTGTTTGGGCTTTTTATTTTTATTTTTTATTTATTTTTTTCTTTTTTTGTGGAACCAAGGATTGAACTCAGACTCTTGTGCTTGCCAGGGAAGTGCTTATTCTACTGAGCCATCTCTCTGGCCCCTGGTGTTTGGTTCTTGATCGTGGTGTAAAAAATGGCATCCTAAGTCAAAGGAGCTCTAGCATAGTATCCAACTCAGCTTAGACGTAAGAGAGAATGAGGTAGAAGCAACACAGTTTGACCCCTGCCTGCTATGTTTTAAGGGTGGTGGAAAGCTGAGCTAGGTCTCCCCATTTGGCCTTGCCTAAAATGTCCCTGCCTTCACTCTTTCCTCTGTCTTGTTAAAAACTTCACCAACATGGAAGAGATAAGAGAAAAAGCAGGACCAATTATAAATCTTAATGTCCAGCTATGACTCCGTGCACATATGCATGCAGGGACTTTCTAGCAAGGTGGTCGTGGCAACTATGGAACCTATACAAGCAAAGGGGAGCAGAAGAAATATGACTTGTGTTCTTCCAATATGGAGGGGGAACACATTAGTTTCCAGTTAATAAACTCTGTTATTCGTATAATTCAGTCTCCCGTGGAGAATTAATCCAGGTGCTACAATGGAAGGTGATAAAAATGTACTAATTAGTTATGTTTCCTAGGTAGGAGTTGAGGACCTCGATGATGCAATCATTGTCTGGGCCTGTTCTCCCTTACGTTGTGAACTCACAGCTCCCTGACGCAGTACTTCCACTCAGAGGGTTACTGGTGCCAGAGCTCTGAGCTCCTGTTTTTGAGTTATGAACAAGGGTGACTTCCCTGCAGCCTGCTGTTCAGGGAGGGAAAACCGAACCACTGTTGACCGGGATGAATTTTGTGCATTCTCTCCTTATGTACTGTCCTTATCTATCTCTCTGTGTCCAAAGTATTCCATTTGCAAATATTGATTTTTTAACTTTCAGTTTTTACTTTTTTAAGTGCAGTTTGCATTACTCAAAATGAAAACCTTTTTTTAGGAAATTAGTCTATGTGTACAACCCATTCAATTTTTAATCCACTTTTATTCCTTTTGTTCTCCCTTTTCCACAATTCTTCGTCCCTTTCCATCTTACAGGGATGTGTGATCTAATTTCCTGTTGTCTACA
Source organism: Octodon degus (assembly GCF_000260255.1). Classification (NCBI taxonomy): domain Eukaryota; kingdom Metazoa; phylum Chordata; class Mammalia; order Rodentia; family Octodontidae; genus Octodon; species Octodon degus. Next base: position 1,265,059 of record NW_004524860.1, read on the forward strand.
TTTTTATTTCTACCTAATTTTCTTTCCTAGATGAAATAAATTAACATTTAGCTTTTGCTTTTAATGTCACTGACAACGTCTTGAGTTCAATCCCTGGTACTGCAAAAAAGAAAAAAGAATGCAGCATTCAAAATAACTCTCCAAATGTTCGATTACATCATCTCAATTTTTTCAGGATGTGTGCTATTTTTAAATTTACATTCCTTCTTTCTCTTTGTTGCTTATTCCGGGGAAATTTTCTTGTTTGTGAATTGCAATCTGTGTACTGTTTGTAAAATTTTTGTAATGTTGTGTTACACTGTGTATAAGTGAGGGTATTCTCTAAGTATATTGTGATGAAATTTTGTTTTAGGTTCTTCTAGAAATGAAAATGATACTTTTACTATTTTCTTCAGTGACACCTACATGCACTACATTAAAATGAAGAGAAATACAGAATAAATTGAAATATACCCTCAAATTCTGAAATTTCAAATATATCAAATAAGTAGAACTAATGTTTCCTTTCTAAATACAGAGCTGTCACTGATAGCAATACAAGCTACAGAATCTAATATAAAATTCAGCATTTCAAATCATACTATTTTATGTATTTGATGAGTGATATATTTGATATAGAATGCAAGATTTCGTCCAGGTTTGGTGGCTTGTGACTGAAAAACAGACTTGAGAAAATGATCTGGGAGGACTGAGAGGTTGAGCCCTGCCTAGGAAATCTAATGATTTTATAGGACTGCATCAAAATTTTAAAATATAAAAATAAAAGCAGATGGAGCTGTAGCTCAGGGGAAAGTCTCTGGGTTCTGGCACTGGTATTTCAAAACAAAAAAAAATAATTTCAATACAACTTTTTCAATTACTTTAATTGTATGAAGCTACAAAGATATCAGTAATATTGTAGAATTTTAAAAGAACAAAAAAAACTGACGTAAAATGAGATAGATTTAGCACTTAAAAACTGTTCTGCCTCAACAGGAGTATCAAAATTAAAATCAAGGATTTCTATAGTTTAAGTTTTGTTTTCTATTTTAGGATTCCTGCCACATTTGGTTAGAAACACAGGTGTCATCCACCCCTTACAAGCAGAGACGCACCCTGTGGTCTCCGAGGATTACATTTCAGTTGGTGACATAAGATTTTGTGTGACAGAATCCTTGATACACCCTGTTCCACCATTTCCAGATTTAAACCTCTAAACACTTTGAAATTTACCCTTGTCCTGGGTGCAATTTTCTGAAAGAAATGCGCATCCTGAAAGTTGGTTGTAAGCTCAAGTTCCCTGTGATTCAGGAAGCTATCTGCATTCTATGACTTTATATCAAGAAGTGACATGCATAAGCAAATAAGCACATCACTTCTGCTTAATTATCAGGTAATTCTGGAGACCACAGAGCCTGCTGGATTCTGGCTAACATCTAGAGTGCAGAATGGTCAACAGTGCTCTAACAATGACTATCTCCTTGCTTGTCTTCCTGTCTGTACTGGGTCTCCCACATGGTCAGTACTCCGGAAATAGGGTATTCTGGGAAGAATGCACAGGCCATAAGTATTAACTTCATTTTTCTTTTCTACCAGGTGTCCTGTCCCAGCTGCAGCTGCAGGAGCTGGGACCAGAATTGGTACAGCCATCACAGACTTGGTCACTCACCTGTCCCATCTAGGGAGACAGTGTTTCGAGCAGTACTGCTGTTTGGAGCTGGGTCAGGCAACCCCTGAAGAGAGGTCTCAAGTGGCTAGGAAGGACCTACTACAGATCCAAGTGGTATTATGAATATGCACCATCCTTTCAAGGCCAAGTGACTTTCACCCCTGACATATCCAAGAACCAGTTATCCCTACATCTGAGCTCTCTGATCACAGAAGACACAGCTGTGCATCACTGTATAGGAGACACACAGTGAGGTGATAGCAAAGGGAGCCCCAACACAAACCTCCATGCAGGTCCACTCAGGGTCAACAGGGGGCACCCAGGAGCTAGAGTAACCATGTGGGACTGACAGAACTCTTTTTTTTTTCAAAGTTTTATTGATAAACAGATAGCAATGAGACAGTTTCAAATCAAATCGGAAGTACAGTTTCAACAAATAATACACTGCATATATTCTTCTTAGTGGTTAATTGCTGTACAAGATGCAGACTTGTGATCATATTTACAAACACCATTAGAACAAATCATTGTATTCATTAAGAGAATGCAACTATATATCTATCCTAACCACTTTGAATACACAGATACAAAATGGACATTCATCGGTGTACTCCATTTTTTCTAAGTTCCGTTATTGAATATTATAGGTGTGTAAACTCAGCAAAATATTCTAAAAGAGTCCAGTAGCCCATAATAGCATTGGGTCTTCTGTTTAACTGGCAATGTCAGAAATTATTGACCTGAGTCCCCCACAGCTCAACATAACAGCATGCCTTTATTTCCTATATTTCGTCTTCATACTTTTCTACTGGATGACAGAACTCTTAAGACAAAGTTTAAGAGTGTATGTGAGTTAAGTTCCGTTATTTGAATATTATAGATGTGTTAACTCAGCAAAATATTCTAAAAAAGTTCAGTAGTCCATAATAGTATTGGGTCTGCCGCTTCACTGGCAATGTTAGAAATTGTTGACCTGAGTCCCCTACAGCTCAACATAACAGCATGGCTTTACTTCTTATATTTTGCTTATATACTTTTCTGATGGATGGTCAAGACCAAGGTAAAGCAGGACCTATGCAACAAGAGTTGTAGCTTTTGGGTCTGATAAGGTCAGTGAAATCCCCTCAGGATTTATCCTGAGATCCTGTACCTCAGACTGTTTGTCAGTGTCAGCCATGTGGATGAGTCACAGCCATTGCTTGGCCAATGTGCTCTCTGTGAAAACCTGAGAGAATGTTTTCTCTCCATGTGATTCTCCTTAGGCACACTCTACATCATCGATCACTTTCTTCTTTGGCCCCATAATCTCCTTGATCAGAAAATTTGGGACACTGCCTAGTTACATGACGTTACAGTACAAGTTCTCATATGTCCTGAGTCTTAATTGACCTTGGAAGGCTAGGGCCAAAATGTTGGCTTTCCTTGCAGCCCTCCTTTTCATCTAATTTTGGTCTGCAAACTTAGGTTGTTAACCATCCAGAAGACAAGCTTATTGTTGTTACCATGCAACTTAGGTTGTTAAGCTTAACCTCACTATCTGTCTGTGTATCAAACATCTTAGGCATAATATGGAACAGGTATTTTTCATCAAGTATTGATATTTTGAACTTTAACTCCCTACAGAATATGATAAAAAACATTTAAAAATTAGAATATATTTTAAAAATAGGCATAAAGAATTACATTTTTCTTATATTTACACATAAGTCCACAAATTTCACCATATACAACCTTGAAGCAAATAACGGAACTTAACCAAAAAAAAAAGGGTATACAGATGAATGTCCATTTTGCATCTGTGTATTCAAAGTGGTTAGGATAGTTATATAATTACAATCTCTTAATGAATAGAGTGATTTGTTCTAATGGTGTTTGTGGATAAGTTATAATGTCTGCATCTTGTACAGCAATTAACCACTGGGAGGAATGTATGCAATGTGTTAATTATTGAAACTGTCCTACCAATTTGATTTGAAACTATCTCATTGCTATTTGTTTATCAATAAAATTATGGAAAAAAATAAAAAATAAGAATATATCATCTTGAAAAAAAAGAGTGTATATGTGTGTGCGGTGCATACAACTTTAGAGAATTCTCAGTACCTGCTCATGGCCCAGAAGAATGAAACTGTCTCATACAACTTGATGTGCCTTAAATTGGTTTTGCTTAGCCACTCAACATGGGAGACCACAGAGAGCCCTTTTAATCATTTTAGAAAGTATATTCACATTCCTTAACTTATAGTGAAGATTTTTATGTGGTACTCCACAACAGGGAGAATAGAGGATGCTCAATTTTCAATCTCACAATTTTAATAAGCAGAAATCTTTGAAGAACACATCATATTAGGGGAAAATTGCTGTTGTGTTACCATTGTCTTACTGATCTTTTCTGAGATAACAGACCTCCTCATTCATGCATTTTTCTACCTGAGATCCCATTTGTCTTGCTACAACTTCCTAAGCACTGGTAATGTTTGGCTCATGAGTAGTGCCCCTTCTTGCTGTGGTTGTGATGGCAGGAAGCGTGCATGTGTTGATAGTTCTTCATTCATACTTCACAAATGGGCAATTTGTTTTTTGTGTCTGATGAAACTGTCTCATATGAACAATGTAAGAAAAATGAATGGTAGAATTGCTTTATTTTTCATATCTCCAACTGCTATTGATTTTGAACACATTTTCATACATGTGCTAAAAAGTTGCAGTCATTGTTTTGAACCTTCTATGCATTTTAACATTTTTCTTTATGTTTTTGTTTTCAGGGCCCAATATTTTGAGCTCTTCACATATTATAGATATTAAGCCACTGTTAAAAGAATAACTGTCATTTTTGTGCATTCTGTCAATGAAATATATCAGGAAAAATGGTTAAATATCACATGGCGTATTTTATTTTTCAGAACTGGAGATGGAACTCAGGCCCTTGAGCTTGCTAGGCAAGCATTTATTGTACTGAGTTATCTCCCAAGCCCACAGAATATTTTACATAATAAAGTCAATGCATCAGTAAACTAGATTAAAATAATAGACAGACCATAGGAGACAGGGAGATAAATATTTGCAGATGAAAACAGGACCAAGAGATGGAGCTAGGAGAAGGTGGAACAGGAAGTCAATTAAAAGAATTTAGGAAAATGTACCAGAACACATGACTGGCTACAAACTGTATGAGTAAAACTAAAATTTTATACAAATAAAAGATGATCAATGGAAGTGAAAAAATATTGACAGTTGATAGATTATTACAGGGAAAAAAGGGATGTGTTAATATCCTTCTACATGAAGACTGGTTCTATTTTATTCCCGAAAACAGCAGAATGCTTCAAAATCATGCTTGTTCTCATTGTAAGAAGGATCAATCTCACCGAATGGGTTACTTTATGTTTAGGAGATGGATTAGGAAGCAGTTTGTACACAAATTAGGAGAATGCAAACCTAGTCATTAAGTATAAAATTTATAGGGAATGAGGTCCTATAAAAGATAACAGTGTTTTATGACAATTCTATAAATTTATATGACTACAAAACAAACTACATCAATATAGAAAGGATGATTTTATATGCATACAATTACAGGAGATGAAGAAATAATGGTACAAGTTATGGTCACACAATGACTTACCATATATTATTGAATAAAACCAAAGGTTATGAAACTTCCCCAGCTCATTTACATTTGCTATGAACACTGGCCCTCTGAAACCTTCATCCCTAAACCTTGCTTTATCTAAGCAGGACGTGAAAACAGGGCCTGTTTATGCCTAGTAAAGCCAACCTCACCCTTATGCTGTGGCTTTGGACTGGAGCCCAGCCCGGATGCCAAGGTATTCCCACTGGGTGACAGAGACTGAACACAAATGGCACGCCATGAGTTTAGGTTGACCGTGAGTTTAGGCTCACCATGTAATTTTAGCTCACCTGAGTTTTCCATGTTTCAATTTAAAAGGGAATTTTTGAAGAACAAGAAATACTAGACCATTTATAGCGATTAATGCAATAAGCCATGAACATATGACAATTGACTAAACAACTGGTTCAGCTGGCGCAGTTTGTGGGAGTTTTGGTGGAGCTTCCACAGTCCCAAGGACTCTCCTCTGCTGCCTCTGGATTCACCACCTCTAACTACTGGATGAGCTGGGTTTGTCAGGCTCTGGGAAAATAATCCAGGGGAGGGTCTCAGCATTGTCATGCTTGCCCATGTTATGTAGAAAATGTGTAATCATTGTAAACAATGTAAAAATGTGCTGAATCTGGAAATTAACAGTCTGAGGTCAGAGATCATAGATATATTACTGTGCAAAAGACACAGTAAGGGGATATTATTGAGAATTCAGAAACGTGAGCCTTTAGAGCCAGCATGGGCACTGTGGATCCACTGAACACTAGACACATGCCTAGGAACAGGAACAAATGAGAAAGTTGGGGTGAGAACCACTGTAAATCTCTATGAGTTTTTCTCTGTTTGGACACCATGTGACCTGAGGAAAATCCAGTGTGACAGGCCAGAACATACAAGGCACCTAGACACCAGGACATTGGTTGCCTACCATACAGTGGTGTCAAATAATGGCTGGCATACATGTCCAGAGCAGCTTCACATCTTTCCTTAGCATCACACAGATTTTATTGCTAATGAAGATATAAAGCTGGTGTGTGCTGTCTTCATTACCACTGTTCTCTTGATCTTGCACTGTTCCATTCTATGCATGGCAAATATTTTTTATTTTTCATTTTTGTCTTTTTATTTCTCTTTCTTCTTTTCTTTTCCTTTCTCTCCTTTGGAGCACTTCTTACTCCTGAGAATTTTGTTTTGCATTCCTTTTTCAGTTCATTTACTTTGAAAAATACTGAACTTTTACTTTCATTGGTCGTCTGGGCAAATTCTTTGGACAGAACATCAAGATGCTGAAAGAAACACTGGCCACCTCTCTGATTACATCTCTTCAATACATAAGCTTCAGAGGATTCATAGAGAACCCAACCACCAAATAAGAGCCGTCTGTTAAAATTAGTTGCATAAGAATATTTTACTTACTTATGTTTGTCATTACATATGTATGAATATCACTAGGTATTAAACTTGTGTGGTACACACCCCAAAGTAACATAAATTTTGGGAGGCTGAATTTCTTTCTTTCTTTTATTTTCTTTTTCCTGGATTTTTTTTTTTTTTTTTTTTTTTTTTTTGTACCAGGCATTGAACTCAGGACCTTGCACTTGCCAGGCAAGCACTTATTCTACTGAGTTATCTCCCTGGCCCCTGAAGCTGAGTTTCTTTATAATGCAAATCATCATCATCTAAAAATGAGGTGTTAATTTTTTCTCATGAAAATGATGTGCTTCAATTTTGAAAATTAGTCCTTTGTATCCTTTTCCACAAAGTCTTAGAGCACACAGCTCTCTCTTTTGCAAGGTCCTTTAGGAGGTCTCTCCCCAGGTTTAGCTTCAGGACCAGGTATTCATCTCTGCCTTGGGGGATTTGAGGGGCAGCTGTATATATCATAGGGTAGTGTCCTTGGGCATTGTTATTCTCATTCTCTCCATAGTAGCTAATAGGACTTGGACCCACACTTAATATTGTTCCTTCAAAATCTCTCTCTCTCTCTCTCTCTCTCTCTCTCTCTGTCAGATTTTAGTGAAATGTTTCCTTTAATCTCTTTATCTCAGTGAATTTTCTAATCATCAATCATGTATCTATAACTAAAAATTCCTAAAATGATAAATTATGAGTCTACACTTAATAATATACTGTTTCGCTTATGCTTTCCTATTGCAAGAAAAAAAAAATTAAGTGCACACCTAACACACACAAATTGTGCATAGCTTCTGGAAACAGACCTGAGGATACATCCTCACACATAGATCAAGGTACCATAGATATGATCATGGACACCACGTTCACATTCATGCTGAAACGCCAGATGGACCTCCTTCTCCTCTACCTGCTGTGCACATCACCTGGTCCTGTGTCATCACTTATTTGACTTTGCCTAAAGCCAAAAGAGTGCATGTTTTTTGTATGATGTCACAGATGAACCTGTTGCTTCCAGTCCAGGATGAATTGTCTTCTAGAACACACCACAACTTGAAATGTTGCCAGATGTTAGCTGTTTACTTTTCTTTTTCAATTCAGCCTTCACAGATAGCCCTGAAATCTCTAAAACATGTTGAGTTGTCATCTAGTTCTTTCTTGTGTGTCATTAAATGTATAGTCATGACTATCCAGATATCACTCTAAGAAGAAATGGATTGTGTACTCTGATGGAGATTCTGAGTACTTCTCCAAACCATAAAGCCATAGCACATCATTACTCATGAATTCAAGGGGATAAGATCCGGGAAAAATGAACATCAGTCGGTGTCTTTACATGGAGCATGATACAACACAGAAGCATAGATGGAACAATTGGATAGAAATCTGGAGATGAGAAGTTCTAGGCTCACAGGTGGAATCTTATTTTCTGAATGAAAAGAACCCAAGGAACACAGTAGAGGGAGGCTTGAGGCAGAGATGATGATGGTTTCAGGATAGGAGTACAGAGGTGAGAGGATACACAATAAAAATGTCATCTTCAGAAGACACTAGAACTATATTTGAGGATCCATATAGATTCTTTAGTGTTGGGACAGAGGAAGGAGGAATGATGAGTGAGGAGAGGACTCAGATCCAGCTCTGTGTGGACACTCTGAGAAGGCCTTTTCCAATAAAGTATCTTACTGAGGAAAGAACTTTTTGCTAATATCAGAGCAACAGCTTATCCTTCAAATTGGCTTCAAAGACTCCAGTTAGTCAATAGAAGACACAAATGAAATAAATGCAGTCTCCCCAATAATGGGGTAGAGAGGGTCCTGGAAAATAAGCCACAAAGCTGAAGGTCACACAGATAGAAAATCACTGTGACTACAGCATGAGGGCACAGAGTCCCCTGTGATCATGCAAGCTGAATAAGCTGCAAGAACCACATCCATCTGGGAACAGAAAGAATTGTAGATAGAGAACAGAGAGTATTGAGGAGACAACAAGAAAACGCTGTGCAGCCTCTCATTCTCCCAACTACCAGACCCTGCTCAGGGCATCCAGGTCTTTGAATTTCTGCTTCCCTTGATGTCCTGTGCAAAGTTGGTCTTTTACTTTTTCCTACTTAGTACATAAGCTGCCCAGCTGGACTGGTTTGATTAAAGAAGCACACACTGTGAGGAAACCAAGGAACCTGGAGCTGGCCTGACCTAGGAGGAAGCTGCCAAGATTGGAGTCTGTATAATGGACATGGAAGTGGTTCCTGCTATTCAGTCTCACTGTCCAGGTGAGCAGGGACAGGTTCACAGGCACATAGTCACTGTGAGGACCAGGTCCAGGTCACACCCAAATCCACTTAGCATTTACCTTGCTCTAGTTCAGTTAGTTGTTGCTCCCAAGCTGTATATTTGTGCTTTGTTCTTGAAAGTCCATGTCTCTGAGCAACAGGACCTACCAGAGTATGTCCAGGTCACCTTTTCATGCGGATGGCACAGTGTACTTCATGCTTGTTGGGATGAGTCTCTGTGGGCCACCCCCTCCTCAGCAGTCAAAGTTCAGTGTACTATGAGCACAACAGACTCAAGGTGTAAATAATGCCTGTTTCCCTGCATGTGGTTGCTTTGTAGTCAGAAGAAAATACTCAGTGATCTGGTATATATGTGTGGGCTGACCCCACAAATACAATCAGGATGTATAGGCCATCTCCAAGTGCAGCCATTATCTTTGCTGTGGCCTTATGGGAGGGGCAGAGGAGAAGGGTCATACACCTCCCAGGTCCCATAATCTGCTGTGGTCAGGCTCTGATGATGACAAGAGAATCTGATGATAACAAGAGAATCTGATGATGACAAGAGAATCTGGACTCTTGCATGGTCACTTTCTAGAAGTGAGAATTTTTGAGAATCCTATCTCAGAAAATGATCCCATTCCCTGCAATTCCCTGGAGAGTAGGAGCCTCCGTGAGTTGTTCCACTTCTGCTGGACATTATGAGAAGAACGGAGTAGCTATGAAAAGAATGCACAAAAATATATAAAGTAGGCTATAAATATGAGATACACATTTAATATGTGAAGAATTTTTCTGATAAATTGTTGTAACCTACATGTCTAGGAACTTGATTCATTACAAAATTATGAGTCTTCAGGGCCAGGGATCTGCAAGGGAGTAGCAGAATATCTGTAGTCCATGAGGAGTCCCAGGCTTCCCAGACAGCTGTAGAGGGTCCTGACTTTAAAAATCTGAGTAGGTTGAGATGGAGATGCACGGGCTCTCAGAGAAAGCCTCACATCAGGTACTGTGAAGCCCTAGCAAACAAGGACAAGAGCACAGGGGTAGCATCAGGAAGAAAGAAAGTTTAGCTATATTTTTAAACATTTTTATCTATGTGCAATAAGAAACCCAGAGATATACGCTTCTGTGCCCCACTACAAACATTCATGTTCAGTGGGAGACATTAGTAAATATAGTGAGCAGGTCAGAAGTTCTCGAGGACATGAACCATGTCACGTTAAAGATTCTCAAATAAACTGCACACAAAGTAAAATAATGCATATCATTGCTGAATTTCACTTTATGTGGAAATTCAAACATTACAAAATATGCAAAAGTATATGAGAAGTGTTTATGTCCACAGTGCAACTGATCATCATAAGAAAATATTGTCTCTGAGAAGCAATGAAGCACTGAAGCACCCTGCCATCTGTCCCATTCTTATACCTTCAGGGCCTCCCCCATGCCAAGCAGCTCTCAGGCTCAGCATGAACAACCAGTGCTGGCTGAAAAGCTCCAATCTCCTCCCACTGGAGCCTGCCCTGATCATGGAGTTTTTTGCTCTGCTCCTATGTCTGGTGGCAGCTCCCTGATGTGAGTGTCCCTGAGTTTCAGGAGAGGGACCAAGACAGAAGGTGTCAGGGATGTTTGACTGAGAGTCATGCTTCTTGTCCTCAGGTATCCTGTTCCATATGCAGCTGCAAGAGTCAGGACTTGGCCTGGCGAAGCCTGCAGAGATCCTGTCCCTCACTTCTGTGATATCTGAGTCCTCTTTAACTCTTTACAGTGTGAACTTGATCCATGAAGCTCCAGATAACAGGCTGGAGTGCACTGGTACCATATAGACACGTGGTGGTGAAACTTATAACTCTCTCTTTTGTTCACAAGTATGCATCAGCAGGATGCTTCCAGGAGGCAAGTTTTGCTACCTCTGAGAACTCTGAGATCTGAGGATACGCCTTTGTATTGCTGTGCAAAAGGCATAGTGAGGGGACATCAGAGTGAGCCAAGACACCAAACTCCCTTTAGGCGTGCTCAGGACAGAATGGGGCACACAGAATACACTGAGTTCTTTTCAGATCAACAACTAGGTGCAGCTTCTTCAAGGTTCTTTGCTGTTACAATCTGTCATTTTCTCTTCCTATCTCAAAATTTCCTAAAGGCCCTGTGCAATAGCTTCTACTATCCTTGATTTCCTTTTCCATTTTGTATCTTCTTAAAAATTTACTTTCTTTTTATTATTGCACATTTTCCTAACAGGCATTTTATAGTCATCCTAGGGATTGAGTCCATGTACGTAGTACATTTTCTTATTTTTTAAATTTATTTATATATTTAGTACAGAGTCTACAGAGTCTCACTACACAGATTGGATTCATAGTGATCCTCCTGTTTTCGGCCTCTCAAGCACTGGGATTACAGGCACAGGGCACCAAGCCCAGTCTCAGTAGCTGTTTTAGCACACCCTGGGGGCAGGGCCAGCATGGCACAGGCAGAGATCAAACTCCAGTCCCTGCATCTGCCTAAGAAGGCACTTTAGGACAGTGATCAGGCCAGTTTGAGTCTTATTTACTCACCTTCCTCTTTATTGCTGCAATTCTTTCCTCTCTACTGGATCTTATTTTCCTGTTTTCAATCATGTTGGTATTATTGATCTTAGCTCATGTTTATGGCACTTAGTATTTATATTCATTTATGTCATTAGTTTTTTTGGACATTGCATATTTATATTCTACTTATTTTCTGTTCCTGTCCCTCACTTTTCACTCTTATGTTCTTTTAAACTTCTTCCCATGTATAAAAGATCCATCCCCTTTTCTGCTCCAAAGTGTCCCTTATCGTGTTGCTGTTGGTGCTTTGCCTTAGTCACATGAGAAGTCTTACCTGGTATTTAAGCTTGTCTTTGAGATTTATTTTCTTCAGTGTTGTATTTTCCCAGGTGCATCAATTTCCTACACATTCTTCAGATCTGACCTCTTTTAAAGCTGCATTGCATTCTATTAATTATAGTCACTACATCTTTAGCGCGTTCAAGAGGACTCCTGGAAGAATGAGAGCTGGGTCAGAGGGAATTTCTGATTTATGTTTCTCGAGAAACTTCTTTATTGTGTTCCATAGTTTTTGTACTAGTTTACATTTTCACGTACCACGTGGGTGTAACCCTTTTAGACTGCAGCCGCATCAGAATTCAGTATTAACAGATTTCTTGATGGTTGCTGGTTTTCTAGCATGACATGGCAACTAAGCATTGTTTTAATTGGCATTTCTCTAATGACTGGTAATATTCAAAATGTTTTCTTGCATTTCTTTACTACCTATATGTCTGTTGCTAAGAAGTGCTTATGCATTCATATGACTATCTCTGACTCTTAGGTGATCTTTTTATACTTATTATATTCTACATATTATTCCTCTTTCAGGGGAGTACCTTGAAAGTAAGTTTTCCCATTCTGTCCCTTGTCTCTTTACTGTGATAATTATTTCTATGCTGTGCATAAGCTTTCTGATTTGATATAATGTCATTTGGCTTTTTTGATTAGCTATTTATCATATACTTATGGTTGTGTTCAGGAAATATCTCTTAAACATATGACTTCAAGTGTTTTGTATAGTTCTCCTTTAATGTTGATAAATTCATTTTGATTTTAGTTTAGTGCATGGTGATTGATATGGGTGAAATCAGAGTCTTAAGGCAAACAAATATCCAGTATTCCAGTGTCTTTTTGGGATAGATGATCTTTCTACCAGGGAATACTTTTGACTCCTTGGCCAAATATCACAAATTTGGACTGGGCATGGTGATGCACACTTATAATTCCAGTGCTGGGGAGGCTGAGACAGATGGATCACTACAAGCCTGAGCTGCCTACTGAGACCCTGCACCAAATACGTTAAAAAAAACAAGCAAAACAAAACGAATATCTCATACTTGACTGTGTCTTGAAATGTTTGTGCATCCTCATCCTCTATTCTGTTCCAGTGAGACACATGTACTTTTTTTCTTTGTAGTTGGAGTTCCACATTCCCAGCATTTTTGCTACTGTTTCCTTGAGTTCCAGGAAATCTTATACCTCTTGCTTTGCTCATGTTGCATAGAATTATTTTTGCTATTCTAAGATATTTCAAGAATATCTATTTCAAGATACTTCACTAGTCTGTGAAGTATGTTATCGATATTTTGATGCTATATTCATGGAGGTTTTGGGACAGACCTTTCCTTCCTATTTTGTACTTCTCTATTGCAGCGACAGGGTCAGTGTTCCCTGTCAGAAGAGGTGGGCAGTGACTCAAGTAACTGAAGGGAACAGCAAGCTGATACCAGACCAAGGAAGAAGTTTGAGCCACTCGTCCATGGATTTCCCAGTTCCAGCACATGGTGGAGTCCTGTGGAGACAACCATGCCTGCACTGTGTGCATTGTCCACCTTCCCCAGGTTGCTGCAGCTCTAATTGCTTGGAGAGGTCTTCTTCTGTATCAGGCAGCAGCCTCTGGGTTTGCTGATGCCCATTTCCTGCTGTTTGTTCGGCTGTTGAAAGAGAATGCTGTATTAATCTTTGTAGGACAAACGAAAAACAAAATCTAGGCTATTTACTTCACTTGTAAAAGTTTATGCAGAGGGCAGAACTGATTGCCTTAAAAGTTTAACATCAAGGGGCTTTTGGAGAAAGAGTGTTCTCTGCCTATTCCACAGCACTGAGTCACTTGAGCAGCAGATACCAGACTGCACAAGGATGATCATTTGTGCAGTGCATGGAAGCCACAGAGCAGCCAGCAGCCAGCCTCAGAGGGACAGCAGAGCACACTGTGCCCACCCCACTGCCCTGGAGATCTGTCCAGTATGCAGCTCTGCTGTATCCCAGGGCCTGGAGACCCTCCCCTAGTAATGATCCCCTGATTTGCAGTGCCCACCCCCTGCTTTTAGCAATCTCTTTTGTATTTTGAGTTCCTCTTTCCATTCATAAGAAAGGAAGCATTAGCCCTTGATGAAAATGATGAATATAGATGTAACTTGTATATCTTTGAGACATACTATCAGGATTTAAAGATACAACAAATATTTGGGACTATTCCTGTTTCATGTATTCTGAATATCTGTCAGAAAAACAAAATTTACAGTCCCACACCTGTTGATAATTAATAATTGCTTATGTTAAACTAAATTTTTGCTTTTTGGAATGGAAAGTTGAGCTATGTGCTTAGTCAGTTATATTTTCTCCTGTAAAACATAAGTTTCTTTTTTTTGTATTTATTTTCTACAGTGAACTTAGCCAAGATCCACACAGGAGCTACAGGGAAGGATTTCCAGACCAGAAGCACAGTTCAGTCTTCTTTTTACATCCAAAGTGTCCTCCTCTTTCCCTAATGTTGGGCAGTTTCCTGAGTCTCTCACAGTAAGGTCATAGGAGAGTGAAGTCCACACACGTGATCTCTTCCTGTCATCCTCTACAGCTCTAGTGATGCACAGAGATACCTCATCCTGGACAAACACTAGCGGGAGTGCGAAAGGCCCTGCTATCCTGTCACTCAGTTTTCGGGTCTCTGGCTCCTGTTCACATCCACTTCCATATGCCCATGACGTGGCGTGTTCCTGCTTCAGATTGCCATGTGTGGTGAGTGACTCATAGGCTTTGAGATGGTGGGAGGCAAGAAGGTGTGTCTAAAGGATTCATGGCTGATTCCTGTCCGCATTGCCCAGGCTGAGGACCACTTCCGGTGGTGTGGTCAGGGAACCCTGAGCTCCTCCCAGACACTGAGCTTTGCCTGTGACATCTTCTCCTGCTCAACATCTATTTTTTAATCAAATATATTATTTATTTATTTATTTTCCAAGCTGATTAATAGGACAGTTTCAATAATTAATACATTGTACATTGTTATCTTCTTAGCGGTTATCCATAGCACAAGATGCAGACAGAATATCCTGTCCAAACACTATTAGTACAAATCTGTCTTCTCATTGAAAGTAGTTGTATATCTAGCCTAACTATTATGTATACACAGATACAAAATAGTCCTTCCTTTGCATCCCCTTTTTTTGCTTAGTCCTGTCAGAAATGGGTATTCCATTGGCATTTAAATATTATAGGTGTGTGAAATCAGCAAAACAATCCAACATAGTCCAGCAGTCCACAATAGTAGTGGGTTATCCACAGAAGTTGTTAACTTGAACCTTTCACAGCTCAGCATATTAATATGGCTTTACTTTATATACCTTGTTTTTATACAACATCAAAATATTCTGTCTTGGGTGCAACTTTGGTCATGGAAGTGCATGGAATGGATGGATGTGATCATAGCTTAGGTGAGCAAGAGCCACATCCACACCTTGCAGTGCAGACCCAGCCTCCGCAGGGACATCTATAAGAGCCAAGGACACAGGCTTGTGTCAGTGTCCAAGGCCAAGCTGTGACGGGAAGCCAGTGTGAATTACAGACCTCCCTGCAATGATGCTGCGGGACAGCAGAGGGCGCACAGCACCAGCACAGTGCACAGTTCACCTTCAGGGCTGACTGGAGACCAGCGGTGATGCAGGACCAGGAGCAGGTGCTGAGGACTTGCAGAGAATGCTGTATAGAGATGAAAAGCTGGGAACAGAATCAGATTCAAAAAACACAGTTGTAAGTTTCTCTGAGGTACTGAAATTTATCTCTTGATATTTTTGACAAAGAAAAATAGTTGTTTTCTGGCATGGAAATCAAGAAATTCAGAATATAAAGAAAAGGATGATGATAGATGCATGATAGATGATAGATAGATAGATAGATAGATAGATAGATAGATAGATAGATAGATAATAAGAAGGTAGATCCTCTGCAAATGGGAAAGTAGCAAAAAAAATGCAGGTAACAGAGAGCAGATGGAAGGGAATAAAGAAGAGTTCAGCTGTGCTCTGTACCTGCACCAACTCCCCAGAAGAACTGTGGTAAGTATGTATTGTCAATATGAACTAATGAAAATATAAATAAAAATAATTACACACCCAGTGGTAGTGGTCAGAGTGTGGGGCTTGGCAGCTGCCCCTCGGGATGGGACTGAGTGGACACAAGGAAGTGGGAAGCTCTGGACCCTCCTGTGGGCCTTCACTCCTGAAGATCCACAACCCCAGCCCTGTATAGCTGGAGACAAAGCCTTTACCACATGGCCTTGGGGACCCCTGACGCTCATATCCTGGTTATCTCATCTGTGTCCCTGGATGCTCTTGGTGCACAGCGCAGATTGTATTGTTGTTCTCTGAAATCAGGGCTGTCTTTGGGTCCACAGGTTGCTCCAAGTGGCAGCACATCCTTACTCAGGAGATGAACTCGTGCTGCTCCTCACTGGTTGACAATGAACCTGGAGTTCTGGACATTGACTTCAGAATGCCCTAAGGGATGCCGGCCACTGTCTTCCCCAGCATTCCTATGAGTTCAGCTACTAAATTGGTATAGACAATCAGTGGAATGAGGACTCCCAGCACTGCCTGAAGACACACACAGCCACTGGAGATCACTGCACATCCCCTTCCCCAAGGAGGCAGTCACTTGAGGGAAACACCTCTCTCAGGATGTGAGCTTGATGCAGGAGCTTCAAGATACCCCTCACACCAGTAAGCCCTGAGGTCACCTCTGCTTTGCACTACTTGGAGGACAGAATGTGGAAGAAAGTGGAGGACTGGACAGAGAAGCCCATGATGAGCATTGCGGCTCCCAGGTGCTGGGTAAATGTGTCTTATTAGGGGAGACCAAGAGGTACTTGAGCTCACAGTCTTGTGCAGCCTTATCAAAGTCACACTGCAAATGAGAGCATTTTGTAGGAAATCTGAGTTTTTCCCACAGGTCTTCCAAAGTACCTCTGTGGGAGTCTGCACAGAATTATTAATCAATCAGTGCTGTGTTTTCCAAAAGTTCTATATGACCCTTCAGACATTATATTAAAAATTTTAAGTACAGGTTACGTATTGTAGGGCTGGGGAGATACCTCAGTGGCATAAGCATCTGGCTGGCAAACACAAGGCCTGAGTTCAATCCCCAAAACCAGCTGAAGCAAAGATAATCACTGACTCACCCAATATTTATGGAATGAGAGGTTCTTGGTCCCATGTGTGTTGTCATAGGTGAAGCTGTGTCATGCAGGAGCGATGTGACCACCTCCGTCACCTGGGATGCAGCCAGTTCCTCACTGTTGTGCTTATGACCTCCTGCTGCCTGAGAGATACCAGAAAGCTGTAATTTCCTATGGGCATCCTCTTGAGTCCTTATTCTGTATTTCTGTTTTTCTGCATTAAGGATGAATATCAAGATGCACTTTCAACTTGTTTTCTCAGATACTTGACATTTAATAGTTTCCTGTTGAGTTCAATGTACGATTCCTCAAAAAAAAAAAAAAAGTTTACTGTTGCTCTCTGATGTTTCTGATTCTTGCTCCAAACTAATATATCTGCAACATCATTACCAACATCCTCCAAGTGAGGAAAATCTATATAACTGAAAAATCATCAGATTATACTGGACCTTTAAGAACCATGACATTGCAGGAAGATTGACCAGCTACAAAGAACAAACAAAGTTACACCATAAGGACTGATCTGAGGAAGTATCAATTAAGCATTCAAGTTTATTTATTATAATAATAATTATTATTAATTAATTATTAATTATAACAAGCACAAATTATAAGACTGTGATACATAAATCATTGGAGATTCTTTAACATTATACAAAGAATCCACTTCCCACCAGGCTACAATAATTATCTAACTTTCTTCTGTGCCCTCCCAAACAGGCACTTAATACTTAAGTCAAATATTCATATGAAGAAATCTACAGGTTTTTTCTCTCAGTCACCGCAAAGTCCAGCCATAAACACTGTAATTTAAAGTAACCTATGGTTGCATCTATATTTGCAAGTCTTGGATAGAGGAGTAAGCATCTGCAGGCAATGAAACCTGGATAGATCCCTTCATCTGCTGATCAAATCTTTTTTTTTTCCATTTATGTATTTGGTACACTGTCTGACTATGCAACTCAGACTCATAGTAATCCTCCTGTTTTCCTCCTCCCCAGTTCTGGGATTACAGCTGCCCAAGGATTAAACCACCTTGCCCAGACTGATTTACCAGCTCAGTGTGCCCCGGGAGTGGGACCAGTGTGACTTGTGTGACCAGGGATCAAACCCTATCCCCTGCTCTTCCCAAAGCAGGAAGTTATTCTGCTGTGCTATTGTGCCAGCTCTGAAATCTTAAAATGTAAAACCAAATGTTAAAATATCACACATCTGTGCTCTTAGGGTTTTGAGCAAACAAAATTCAAATTTAGTTACTCTGTATTGAGAGAAATGTCATTTACAGACTCAATTTAGTTACTGTTTTAGGACCTCGAGACTGAAGCTAGGGCTTACACCCTGAAAGATAATTCAGCCCCCACCCCTTAAATTTTAACAGAGCTTAGCTATGTCACTTAGCGCCCAAGTTGGGACCAAACATGTTATAGTTTTGCTTCACTCTCCCATACTACAGGGGTTACACGTAGTTGTAACCTGACCATCTCCATGGAAAACTACTTAGACTTCTTCAGAGCCCTTGGCTGCCACTCAGCACTACAGCAATGATCTTTCCCTTCTGTGCACCAAAGTGTATGGAGCACCAACTGTGTGGAAAGGCCAAGTTGGTGCGCATTCTACCACCTCACTTTCTGTATGACATCTAGTTTTGTAGTTGCTCACGTATACACATTTTATTTATTGTAACTTGCTCATGAAATCAGTTTTCAGGAAGAAAATTTTCATTATTTTCATATGAATGATCTTATTTCTAGCATAAATTCAATATTTATGTTGTTCAATCTTAGGCCAGAATCACATTTTGAGGTCCTTAAACATCAGTGGGTCCATGAACAAGGAGCATCCATTACACCTGAGTGTCTGTGAGGTCCCGCTCATGACCTTGAGTTCCGGCTCTGCCCTCTTTCTGCTTCTCAAATGCTCCTCTCTGAAGTGGATAAGGTCAGCATGCACTGTAATCTGATATCACTGATCTTATTCATGGTTTGTGTTTGGTAATGAAAACCTCAGAACAGAGCACAGTGCATACGAGACATCAATAGCAGAAACATAGCTGCAGAACTACAGCACAAGGTAGAAAATCAGCATAACTTCAAAAATCAAGGAGAAGTAAATCAGATCCTCATAATCATAGCACAGACTACAGACAGACTTCAGCGCTCCATAAATACATGAAGTCCCACAACTGTCCAGTATGTGCTCCATTTTCTGTAGTGTTAAGGAACACTTGTGCTGCAGGAATTCTTGAAGACCTGATTCACAGGAGCTAGGACAGTACAGAGCACAGAAAGGCTGGGAGGGAGCATGGCATGAGCCAGCTGTGCTCCTAAGATCACATCAGCACTAAAAGGCTGAAATCCATCCTAACAGGGGTGGAGGGAAGTGTGATGTGAAGCCCTTTGTCTCCATCAGGACTGCACATGAGCACAAGGTAGCTTTCTGTCAACTGTCCTTGTGGAAGCACACAACCGGAGACACACTGAGGGACAGACACCTGTACAAAAAAGAAGTGAAAGAGATTAACCTATTATTCCTAATGGTAACTTTCATCTTTCTTTTTCTATCTCAGAGAAGACAGAACTGAACATGTAGGAATAACCTCATGCTAACCCCAATGACACATTGCTCTGGGAGAAGAACCACCATCTGCCATGGTTTGCTCCCATTCCCCAGGACAGAAAGCACAGGGAAGACCTTGTCTGCAGCAAAGGGAGCCTCTTGGCCTTGACATCCTCCAACCACAGACATCATCTGAGGCTTTGCGTCTAACAGCCTGGTCTTGAGTTGCCAGGATCCCCCATGGGAGCAGATGTGGAAGTCAAAGCTGAGTAACAGGTGCTGCCTAGCACAGCCTGGCTTCTTCTGTATTGTGATCCCTAAGTTCCCTCATCAGGGTCAGGATCTGGGGAAGGAATGCAAATCTCTTCCAGCTCCTTACCTCTTGGATTGAAAAGCACAGCAGAACTGAGTCCTGACTCAGGACTCCTGTGTCAGCATGGATAGACTTTGCTTCCTTCTCCTGCTGCTGCTGACAGTCTCTGCCTGTGAGTGCCTGGGTCAGGGCTTCAGGGATCCAAAGGCTCCTGTTAGAGTCTGAACCAGTTTCAGTTTCTTCTGTTTCTCCACAGGGGTCATGTCCCAGGTAACCCTGAAGGAGTCTGTCCCTGGGCTGGTGACACCAACTGAGACCCTCAGGCTGACCTGCTCCTTCTCTGGCTTCTCACTGAGCACAAGTGGTATGGCTGTAGGCTGGATCCATCAGCCCCCAGGGAAGGGCCTGAAGTGGCTGACACACATTCGGTATGATGATGATAAGTACTACACCCCAGCCCTGAAGAGCCGGCTCTCCATCTCCAAGGACACCCCCAACAACCAGGTATTCCTCATGATGAGCAGTGTGGACCCTGCAGACACAGCCACATATTACTGGGCAAGAAGAGCACAGAGGCTCAGCCTCAGGATCCTCCTGTACAAGATCTCAGGCTGCATCTCATCTCATTTCCCTCTCTGCTGTGCATGGAGGAGAGTGTAGAGAGCGTGTCCATCCTGTCCACCTCTTGTGATCCTCTCCTCCACAGATCCCGGGGCCCTGATTTCCTGTTATACTTTACCCTCGGTATCACTTGACCTTCTTAGGTTTTTAGGCAAGGGAGATGTTATTCTTTGTTTATAAAATGCATCATAACCATTGGCTGGTACTGGGGCTACAGTGGGTTACTGATAGCACACAATACACCCATATCCCAGCTCGTAGTAGACTACACATCAGTACAACACCGTCCCATGAATACTATTTTGCTGGATGTGAAACTGAACCAACATAGGCTCAAAGACATTCTGTAGTATTTTAGATCTTAAATGGCTCCTAAAGCCCATGCATGGAAGCCTTTACCTCCAGAGAAACCACATTCAGAGATGGGAGAGACAGGGCCTACAGAGGTGATTGTATCATGGGAGGGAATTTCTTCAATGAATTCCCCCAGTTATGTAGGCCTTAGCTGATTGGGCTATTAGAAATCAGGATCTTCTTTGAAAAAGTCTGTCATGTTCTTCTTGTCTTGTGTATTATATCTCGTCCTCAGCCTCTCTCTTTCTCTCTTTCTATGTCTCTCTCCATCATCCTGCCTCTCCTCTCTATCCTCCTTCTTTTCCTCCTTTTCTCCTCCTTTTCTTTCTTTCTCACATAGCTGTGCTTTGCTACAGGCTCACACTTCCATACGTTCTGTCTCACCACAAGCTCATAGCTATGTAGACAGCTGAACATGAGTCGAATCTGAGAAACTATAAATCAAAATCTACCCACTTTATGTAAATTTTCTCAGGTATCATTTCCTAAGTACCAACATTATTGAGCATATCCAATGTGGAATTGAGGCTCTTATGGAATTTATTATATATTACATATAATATATGTAATATATATCATTATTAACAGTTAACTAGTAATCATTAGAGAACTTGTAATAAATAAAAGAAAAATTAGGCTGGATTTTATTAAATTCAGAATGAATTTGCAACTTAGGTGTCTTTGAAGGAAATGAAAGAGAAGCTGCTGAATAGGACAAGACATTTGTCACTCATATAACTGATATTGTATCCATGTACTTGTACATAAAAACAATTACGAAATTCAAAATAGAACTTCACGTAATCCATTAGCAAACATTTCTGTAGACATCCCATGACCCCAGAGAGAACACAGAGGTGGAAATAGGCCCATAAGCGGATCCTTAGTGTCAACTGATCTTTCCTCTTCCTACAGAGAATTTCAAGCAAGACATAAGGAAACAACAGAGCACCATTCCCACAGGCTGGATCTGTGCCTTTTCCTTCAAGTTCAGCACAGCTCTGAGGTATGAACCGCCCCAGCCCCATGACAAAGTGTGAGCTCCTGTGTAGGTGCTGTGTGCAGTGCTTGCTCTGACTCAGTTCTACGCCTACGTTTGCTCCTTCTCTGGCCCGCTTCAGGCCAACAGCCAGCAGCTCAGCCCTTGGCTCCAAGGCCACCTCGCATTTGCTGCTGCATGTTCTTCAACCCGAGCTCTAGTTTGGAGTCTGCCTTGAGTTGTGGATTTCTCACTCTGCGATACTCACGGAATCTGTACTTATGCTGTAGATGCCAAATCACAGTTTAGGGTCTTCCTTCTTCTCCTTTTGGAATTCATTTACACCTACATTATTCCAAAACTCATGCAGTTTGTTGTCCTTTTAAACTCATCCTCAGCCATCATCTGTGGACATGTTAATTTACTTTTTCTTGCAAAGCAGAATGAAAAATGCCTGAAAACTGACTGACAATATTATTCAATTTCTGTAGTTTACACTTGAACAGTTTCAGTTTGATGCTTTCATCCATGTTCTTCCTTTTTTCAAAATTTTACCAGTACGAGTGTGCCGTACATAAGCACGAGTTGGCACATGCACATCCAATGATGAGCAATCAGTGATTTCACCAATTTGTTAAACCACATGGCTGAGCTAATGGTAAATTATTTACAATCTTAACAGTTTTATTTTTCTTATGATTTCCACATATTCACCTAGCAAAATATTCAATTGTTTTTTTTTCCAGTTGGCACCTCCTACAATTGCTCTCAACTTTGCACATGTAGGGCACATGCTCAATCACTGAGAGGCACCACCGTGCCTATAACTTTCATTCTAAAGACTTTATCATAATTGTGCAACTTAATTAGTTTCACAGTGATAATTTGGTATTTGGGGTCTCTGAGTTGATGAATCCAGGACACTTGAGCCATCACCCATCCTTTGCAGCATTTACCATCTCTGTGTAATGGGAACATCCCAACACTTTCCTCCATCTACTTGCGAGTATGTCTTATACTATGGTAACCTCTCAACACACTTCTGTGCAAAAGAACAGCAGGAAAGAGCCCCTGCTATCCACTGTGTCTCTGTTTCTGGTGAGCAATGCCCCAACTTCTCCATCTGCCCCACAATCCTGGTCTGTGTCAACCGGTTCATTTTTGTCCTAAAGTGTTGCCTACATGGACAGGGAGATGGCTCAGTATAATAAGCACTTGCCTGGCAAGCTCAAGGTTCTGAGTTCAATCCCTGGTACCGCAAAAGAAAAAAAAAGTGTTGCTCAATGTGCTTCTGCACAGTGATGCATCCATTTAATCCTGCTAAAGGCCTCTACTGACATTAGATGACATTTTACACACAGGTTATCTGGTGGTGAAATTGTGAATATTTTGCATTAGGAAATGTATTTGAGCCCTACAGAGGACCAAAACCCCAACCAACTTTATCATAGTGGCCTCTGCAAACTCCAGAACATCATAACAAAATAAAATAAAAGCATAGACATATATTTAAAATGCATAAAGAAATGGTACAAGTTGAAATATAGAAAATGATTTATTTTTGAAAGCCAAAATTATTAGAAAAAATAAATGAGTTCACATTAGAAATATAGATTAAATATTTCAAAATTAAAATAGCAACCATCAAGTTATCTTTTTATTTTTTATATTATTTATTTATTTTTTTTGCGGAACCAGGGATTGAACTCAGGCCCTTGCGCTTGCTAGGGAAGCACTTATTCCACTGAGTCATCTCGCCGGCCCCCAGTTATCTTAATGATATGTTTACAAAGAAATATGAATGGGAGATCTGAAACAATGTTACTATAAAAAAAAAAACCTCAAGAAATGTTTTCATAACTATAGGACGGAAAAATCTTTTTTGATCAAGACACTAAAATAACAGACAAAATCACAAAAATAATCAAATAGAATTCCTTCACATGCAAAAGCAACTGAACAACAAAGGAAACAAAAAACTGACTCAAGAAATAATTTACATTAGAGTGGAAAACGTATCCAACCGATAAAAATAATATATACACTGTATAAGAATTCATACCACTCAAATAAAAAATACAAATATAAAGGCCAGCCAAATAGCTCAGTGGATGGGGTTCAACTCCAGGCCCTGCAGTGCCAGCCCCTTTCCGGGGTGCGCTGAGATGATTGAGAATGGTCGTGATGGTGCGCGCCTGTAATCTCAGCACTTGGGAGGCTATAAACAGGAGAATTACTACGAGTCCGATTTCACTGATGTTCAGTGAGACCCTGAACATCATGTAGACTCTTTCCTAAAATTAGAAAAAAATATATATACTAACATATAAAAAATTATCTAAACAATGATTTTTCCTATAAAAGATAAATGAGTTAGATGAAAATATCTACGTGATAGTCATTCTCACTGAAATAAATATCAATGAATGGCTATTGTAAAAGAGAATTTAACAAGCTCTTGAGATAAATTGGGGAATGGAAATATTTAGATACATTTCATGGGAATATGAATTAATGTATCCAGTATAGAAAACATTATCTATGCTCTTCAAAACTTAATAATATAGCTACTGCACTATCCATTGAATTCTAACTCCAATCAATTTCCTTTTAAAAAATTTCTGAGGCAGTCTTACAAAATTGCCAGCTTCCCAGGAGTGGCTCAACTTTCATTTCTCCTTTGTAAACCGTGAATAGTTTTAAGCCTCCAATGTGTATCCACCTCGCCTTGCTGAAATCCTGATTTCTGTATGTAATATTTTCATCTTCAAATATAGATCATACTACAGTTTGAAATATGGAATTCCCTACTACTTGTGTCAGTAGTATTTCTTTCCATGTTAAGGATATCTTTCAAGAGGAAATAAAATTAGCACTATTTATTTCATATATTTCAAATTTTTCAAAGTGATTTTATCTTCTTTTTGGTTACAGAAATTGCACTCAGGACCTCCTGCTTGTTAGGCAGGAGCTGCACCACTGAGTCAAACTTCTGGCCTAGAGCACATCTTTTTATATTTTCTTTCTATTTCTATTTATTTTAATGTAATTGATGTAGATATTACTAAAGGAAGATTAAGATCATTCCTTGAATTGAAATAAAAATGTTTTTATCACAATGTACTTAGAAAATTGCTTAATTAATACACAGACTACCTTAATATTAGTAGAGCACATATGTTACTGAGATTTCAATTCATACAAAAAAAAGATTCCCCTTTATAAAATTAAACAGGTTGTAACACAAAATTTTTTCAATAACCTAAGACGGATCAATATATTAACTGATACAGATTAGCTACAGATATATAAACTGCAATAATTTGGAAAAAAATCAATGGAGCATTTTGAGAAGTGTATCAATTGCTATTTTCTTTTACTACCTTATCTTCTATTTTGATCTATCTCCATTCTCTGTCTCTCTTTCATATTGCTGCTAACAACATGTCCATTTTGATATTAATTGAAATTTCCAATAGCTTATCAATCATTATAAATCCAGTCATTATAAATTCATAGTTATATTTTAAGTCCTTAAAACTATTCACGGTTTACAAAGGAGAATAAGACATTCAAATAATGTTTTGCTTCAATGTTTTTATTTTATGTTTACTTTGTTAACAAATGTTTTATCCAGTTGGAAAACTCCTAACTAGTGACTGTTCATTATTTTGACTGATTTATTACTGTATACTTCACCTTGGGAATTTGATATTTTGTATTCTCAATATATGATAGATAATATATACATAAATATATTTATTATGGAAAACATATGTTCTACAGAATATATATATGTATATATACATATATATGTATATATATATATATATATATATATATTCCAAGAAATAACCAGCAAAATTAGTCCATTATATACATGAAATAAATCAGGTGAAGAAAATTAAATGTAACATTATTCTTCTTACCTAAGAAACAAAATAGAGAAACTAAAATTTATAGACACTAGTAAATTAGATCCTCCATATTTTGTAACAGGAAAAGGGACAAAGCATTGAAGGAAAGTTGAGGAGGAGCAAAGAGAAGTGATAAAAAGACTTAATTGTATTACATATATGTACCAACTCCACAAAGCATATATAAACACTGAGCATTGCAGACTCTAGTGTAGGAAACAGCAGCCCTTGGTGAATTTGATCCTAAACCAAGGAAGCTCTAGTTTAGCATCCAATTCATTAAAAATAGTAGAGCATGAACCAGAATCAGTTCAATATGACCCCTGCCTGGAATGTTTCAGCAATTGCGGGACAGCAGAGCTAGGTCACCCCTATCAGTCCTTGTCTAAATTAGCCCATCCTTCCTACATTCCCCTGCTTTATTAAAAATTCACAAATATGAAAGAGATAAGGGAAGAAGGAGGACCAGTTAATGGAAGTGCAGACTTGACATACGCCCATATGTAGCCATAAATCTCAATGCCAGGGCCTTAACCTCACTTCATTGACGTTCTGCCAAACATCACATGGGAGGGCATTCCATCCCTGTAGTCATGGCAATCAGGGAATCTATATTACCAAAAGAGGAACAAAGAAATATACTGTGCATACTCCCAGTTTTTTTCTGTACACACTAACTTTATTTATAAACACAGATTCAAAAATGAGCAAGATATGGGTCAGTAAAATTCAGTAGTATATAAAGCAATCATTGTTTTTTAAGGAGTGATATAAATTTTTTATTTATTAATTTTTAATAATTTTATTGAGAAACAAATAGCAATGAGACAGTTTCAAAACCGATTAGTAGGACAGTTTCAACATTTAATACATTGCATATTGTTTTCTTCTTAGTGGTGATTCCTAGCACAAGATGCAGACATTATATCCTGTCCACAAACACTATTAGTAAAAATATTTCAATTCATGGAATTAAGAGAAAGTGGCTGTATATCCATCCTAATATTTTGTATATGAAGATTAAAAAATGCTCCTTCATTTGTATCACTCTTTTGTTTAGTTTTTTCAGAAATGGGTATTCCAATGCCAGTTAAATATGATAGGTGCATCAATACAGAAAAATATTCCAATATACTCCAGTAGTCCATAATAATAGTGTGTTATACATAGAACTGACAATGTCAGAAGTTGTTGACTTGAGCCTTTTGCAGCTCAGCATATTAATATGGCTTTACTTTTTATACTTTGTTTTTATACTTTTCTGCTGGATGGTTAAGACCAAGATAAAGCAAGACCTATAGAACAAGAAATGTAACTTTTGTATCTGACAAGTACAGTCAAATCCCTTCAGGATTTACCTTGAAAACCTGTACCGCAGTTGGTAGATCCTTTGTCAGTCTCAGCCATGTGGATGAGTCACGGCCATTGCATGACCAATTTGCTCTCTGTGGAAGCCTGAGAGAATGTTTTCTCTCCATGTGACTCTCCTTAGGCACACTCTACATCATCAATCACTTTCCTCTGTCGCTGCATAATCTCTTTGATTAGTAAATTTGGGACACAACTGAGTTACATGTTATAGTACAGGTTCTCCTACGTCCTGAGTCCTCATTCATTTATATGCACAAGATGGTTAAGGCAATTATCCTGAGAATCTTCAACAGGTTTTTGAAACTAGCAGTTAGGATTTTGAAACAATCAGGGTAGGATTCTCACCCTGACTAACTGTATACGCTGATACCTACCTGTGAACTAAGCCACTGCACTGAAGATCGCAATGTGTAATACTAGGGTCATGCTTGGAATGCCTGTCATTCTGGTCTTCTAAATATGCTCCAAATTTTTTAAGGGCATGAGCACGTAGTAGATATTGGCAAATAATTAATAAAAGTTATGTTATTCCTACCATCCTGTCATCCATGGACAATGATCTGCCTGCTATAGTACTAATAAAACTTACCAAAATATTTTTAAATTATATATGAAAATCGGAATCAGATGGGCAGAAGGAAAAGTAACAATAGCAGTTAATGGGAGGCTTACCAAGTGGTATCCGTGTTAACTGTGATTGAGTTTACTTCACCAAACAGGACAGTGCAGAAATTCCATACTTGCTGACTCAGCAAGAAGGGACCATCTGAAACATCGCCCAGAGCCTCCGTCCACTTGCACGTACTAGATCAGTAAGCAGTGTGTTTATCACTTAAGGGAGAACAGGCTCAGGAAGCGAATGCAACATCCTCAGGGCATCAACTCCCACTTAGAAAACAACTGATTATGGCATTCTCATAATCTTACATGATGATAAAGCAAACTGTGTTATTACAAAAAATCCATGATGTGTACATGCATACATGCAAAAGAGAATACACACTTAAAACAGAGTAACAAATCATCATTTCTTCAATTCTGTCATTATTACCAAATTTTTGCAGCCCACTCATGTTTCCTAAGGATGGTGCCCTCTTGGAAACATCCATTGCCAGAGCTGTCTGCATAGCAGACAGATGAAGGAATTTTGCCTCCCTCTGATAAGAACCAGTCCTGCCCTGAACTTGCAGCCCTGGAGTGGAGCCCAAACCTGAAAACCCTGTGGTTCCCACTCAGTGCTCAGGACTGGACATAGGCGCGATTCAGTTTAGGGTGAGACATGTTTCATGTTGAAGTTATTAGCGGTAGTATATGGAGAATACGAGATCTTGCACTTACACTTGTACAGAAGAGGGATAAACATGGTACATGTGCGATAGTTTCCTGAGGAAGATGACTTTGTGTGTGCAGGTGTTGTGTGTGAGGTGCAACAAGTGTGGTGTGGGGAGCCTTAGTTCATCCTGAGGAGTCCTGAGGACTCATTTTCAGCCTGTGTAATCATCTTCAATACCTATAGTATGTACAGTTTCTGCCAAGCTTCAAGGAAACAAAGCCTTCATCTTGCTAATTAGCAAACAGCTGTGGCAGCACATATTACGCAGACTCCAAGAAGGGACAAGTGATCACGCCCAGACACAAGACTAAGAACGGAAGCTATCTACAAATTATCATTCTGAGAGCTGCAGATATGACTGTGCATTACAAATCCAAAGAAACAGTGAGGAGACAGCAATGCAAGTCAAACACAGATCTGTTTATGGGTGCCAAAAGCAGCAGGGGGTGCTGAGGATCCAAGGAACTCCAGCAAGTGTCCCAGGACCAGGTGTGGAGAAGGAAGCTGTGCAGAGGTTTTCCCATCAGCCTTTGTGGTTTCCTTTCTGACTATACAGGAAATGACGTGAGCAGCATTGAACCTGCATATGATTTATAAAGTAGCCAAGATCCAAGTAAAGAGATTCTGTTAAGTTTAACGGCCTAAAATTTATTTACATAAGTACTTTCTTCCTCCACTAAACATAAATTTTGTTACTTAAGTAGATATGACTTACAGGCACCTAAAAGGACCTTGTAAATTTTGTGAGTTTAGGTATCTTTTGAATGCTAAATTAACCTAGTGTAACAATGAATTATAATTTTATGTGCATGACAGGGTGTTGTTTATTGTAAAATTTTTTTCAGATTAGAGAATTAAATCCTTAGAAGACTGCCCACAGGGTTAGAGAACAGAACCTAGAAGCCACAGCTTCTCTGTACGTGGCAACAATCAATGGATTTTTATCCTTAAATCACTATAAAGGGAAATGTGAAAAAAAAATCTTAATGATCCTGTCATATCAGAGCAAGCAAAGCATTTTGGCTTTCCTTTCCTCTGATCATACTATCCTGAGTTGCAGCCAAAACCTGCAAATATTTCAGACCACAAACTCAAACATTTACAAAATTTCAGCTATATAAACGTTTCTGACTTTTACTTGTGGATGTTTGCCAATTTGTTCCACTAAGCAGAAAGTAGCCAAGATAGATTTTCTACAGAGAGTGGAGTTCTAGTTGTGACTATGGTTCAGGATTACTTGGAAGCAGATTTTAGTGAGATTTTGGGAAAGACTGCACTCCCTTTTTAAGCAAAAGTCCTGGAGTTTCGCAAGCTGAAACTTGATGCAAGATACTGGTCAGAGATCAGAAGACACAAATGTTAGTAGAAGTGTAGCCAGTGAAGACCAGACTGACAAGGACCCAATTAAGAATAAGGACAACACTGGCTGTTGTAATCCACATCATGTGTACTCTCTTGTGGCAGAATATTTGTTGACATTTTGCATGTATCTTCTTTTATCTCCCTCTCCTACCTTTCTATGCAAGTGTGCAACTTCATTCAAAATACAAATTAGGCATCTGGATTAAGTCAAAGAAAACACTTGCTTACATTACGGACCTTTGTCATTTTGAGGAGTGCGGTAAGATTTATAAAACTAGTCTTCACACACATGGAGCCAACTTTTTTTTTTTTCGGAACTGGGGATTGAACTCAGGCCCTTGCGGTTGCCAGGGAAGCGCTTATTCCACTGAGCCATCTCCCCGGCCCTGGAGCCAACTTTTTTTAAATAGTATTATTGAGAAACAAACAGCAGAGATAGTTTCAAAACCGATTAATAGGACAGTTTCAATAATTAATACATTACATATTGTTGTCTTAGTTGTTATTCACTGTACAAGATGCAGACAAGATATCCAATCCACAAACATTATTAGAACAAATCTCCCCATTCATTGAATTAAGAGAATGCAGCTGTAAGTCTATCTTATTTTGAATATATAGATACAAAATGGTCATTCATTTGCATCCTTTTTTGTTTAGTTTTGTCAAAGATGGATATTCCATTGTCATTTAAATATTGTAGGTGCGTGAATTCAGCAAAATATTCCAATATAGTCCAGTAGTCCAAATAGTAGAGGGTCTTCCATAGGATTGTCAATGTCAGAAGTTGTTGACTTGAGCCCTTTACAGCTCAGCATATTAATATGGCTTTACTTTTTATACTTCGTTTTTATATTTTTCTGCTGGATGGTTAAAACCAAGATAAAGAAAGACCTATATAACAAAAAATGTAATTTTGTATCTGATAAGGTAAGTCAAATCCCCTCAGAATTTATCCTGACACCCTGTACCACAGTTTGTAGATTCTTTGTCAATGTCAGTCATGTGGATGAGTCACAGCCATTGCTTGTCGAATTTGTTCTCTGTGAAAGCAAGCCTGACAGAATGTTTTCTCTCCATGTGACTCTCCTTAGGCACATTCTACATCATTGATCACTTTCCTCTGTCACCCCACAATCTCCTTGATCTGAAAAGTTGGGACACAACTGAGTTACATTATGTTACAGTACAGGTTCTCCTATGTTGTGAGTCTTCACTGACACTGACAGTCTAAGGCCAAAATGTTGGCTGTCCTTGCAGCCCTTCTTTTTCTCTAATTTTTGGTCTGCAAACTTAGGTTGCTAATCCTCCAGACTACACAAGGAGCCATCCTGATTTCTCCATTTCTTGGTGATTTTTCCCAGAAGTGAGTGTTCAAGGAATCAGACAGGAAGAATAGGAGAAGCTGTATCTGACCTAGGACTCTCTCTGTTCTCCTTCTCCAAATGTCCTTTCTCATGTGCAGGACTCAGGACCTGGAACAGTGAGGTCCTTAGAATCCATGTCCATCAATGGTTTTTCTCTGATTACCCCACCATAACCAGCCTTTGCTATTATAGGTCAATCAGCCAGTATCTGGGAAAGAGACAGGAATGCATATTGTACATTGATAAAGTGGAAACATAGCTTCACAATTATCACGAGAAGCAGAGTCTTCCTCTGCAGAGATACATCTAGGCAAAAGTTCTATCTTCAGCTGAACTTGGTGATCTTTGAGAGCACAGCCTTTATTGTTGTACAAGCAATCCAGAGAGTACATCAGTGTGAGCCCACCAAAGCCTTCCTACAGGGCTGCTCAGGATAGCAGTCAGTGCTGAAGATCCACTGAGCACAAGTAAGGACTCCAGGAGCCATTTCAAAGGAGGAATCTGGGCAGTAAGTCTTTCCTGTTGTCTCTGGGGTCTCCTCTCTCCCTCAGGATTACATGACCTGAAGACCCCAGACTACACCCATCGAGTACAATTGACTTATAAACTATCCTTTTCGACAGAAAGTAAAAGATGTTTATAAACTTTCATTCATATGTGTGTGTTGATATATTCATTGATTTCTTTATATCTCTCATGTGAGGTTTTTGAAAGCAAAGCTCCCATTTAGTCACCCAAAGTAGACTGGAAAATTTCAGAGATGAGAGATTTTGCAATATCACGTTATTGTCACAAATGAATTCATCTGGGTGATATGCAGGTCTACTAATGCCTATGCTCAGGAGGCTGATAAAGCCTTTCCACAAATCCAGCACAAGCAGGTTTTACATAGTGAGTGTAGTGCCACCATGGAATACACAGCAATGCCATGCATAAAAACACAAACATTATACTAATATCAATGCTAAACATAAATAAAATAAATTTATTACTTTTACAAAATGAAAGATGATTGTCTTATGCAGGAATCAAATATTTTGATTGAAAAATAAAATCAGTTCTGATCATCTGCATTGGGTTTGTGTAGAGAGCTCTCTTTTCTGCTTATACTGAGGATCTAACCTAGGTCCTTGCTGTTGCCAAGCAGGTCCTAAGACCTCAGCTGCTATCTCCCCCACCTCAACTGTCATATTAGGATGAAGAAAAATATTCTAAACTAAGCAAACACTGCCAGTACACCCAGTTAATTTATTGTAACTTACTAAAAGGAAATGAATTTTTAGAAATAAAATTCTTTTTTAACCTTAGCAGAATGATTTCCTTTGTGACATAGATTCAGTTCATATGTTGGTAAAATTTAGGCCAGAATCATGCTTTCCAAAATCCTCAAATGAAAATGGATCTAAGAACAAGGAAAAATCATTACAGCTGATCATCTCTGTGGAAGTGATTTAGACATTGCAGGTTACTGCTCATGACCTTGACTGATCTACTCTACCCTTACTCTGCTTCTCACATGCTCCTCTCTGGATGTGATAAAAATGAGTATACACCATAATCTGACACCTCTGATCTTATGCATAGTTTGGGCTTTGTAAAAAAAACTTGTGGATAGAAAGTAGTATATATGGGACATCAATAGCAGAAACAGAGATGCAGAACACAAGACCAAAAAATGATCAAAATTTATGAAATCAAGAAGAAATAAAAAATTCAACACAATTGTAGGGCAGAGGACAGATGGGTTTCATTGAACCATATCCATGTGATGTCCCAGGAATGTCCACTTTGTACAAGAATTTCTGTCATGGTGAGTCCCAACAGTTCTGGAGGAGGTCTCCAAGACTTGCATCCTGGGAACTGGGCCAGTGTGCAGCAGAGCAAGGCTGAGAGGGAGCTTCCTGTGAACCAGCTGCATCCCTTAGTTCATCTAAGCTAGTTCAATCCCAATCTGCATCCTAGGAGGAACATATGGAAGTCAGATACGGAGCTCTATTTCTCCTCATGAATGACAGTATAAGGACAAAGTTGGTTATATGTGAACTGTCCTTGTGGCAGGACACACATGGAGACATTGGAGTGAGCACATGTACAACTAGGAAATGAAAGACAGTAGTCTACTGTCTCTCTCTTATGCTAACCTACTTTGTTCTCTGTTTCATAAAGAGGACAGGACCTAACATGCAGGAGTAGCCTTCTGAGACCCCAGGAAAATTGTGTTCTGGCAGAAGAGCCACCATCTGCCTTGGTCTGCTCCAATCCTACATGACAGGAAGCACAGGCAAACTCCTTAGCAATTGGAGCCTCTAGGCCTTGACTTCCTCCAAACAGAAACACCACTTTATGCTTTGTGTCTAACAGCCTGGTCCTGAGTGGTCATGATCCCTTACGGGAGCAGAAGTGGAAGCCACACCTGAGGCCTAGGTGCTGCCCATCTCAGCCCGGCTCCCTCTGCACTCTGAGCCCTAAGTTCTGCCATCAAGGTCAGGGCATGGGGACAAAATGCAAATATCTTCCAGCTCCTCCCCATTTGTGTTCAAAAGCCCAGCAGGGCCTGGTTCAGCACTCCAGTGGCATCATGGACCGACTTTGTTCCTTTCTTTTGCTGCTAACTGTCCCAGCCTGTAAGTACCTGGGTCAGGGTCTCAAGGTTGCTAAACTGACTCCTCTCACTTGAACTTTTTTCATTTTCTTCTGTCTCTCCACAGGTGTTCTGTCCCAAGTCACCCTGAAGGAGTCTGGCCCTGGGCTGCTGACCCCAACGGAGACTCTCAGGTTGACCTGCTCCTTCTCTGGCTTCTCACTGAGCACAAGTGGTATGGGTGTAAGCTGGATCTGTCAGCCTCCAGGGAAGAGCCTGGAGTGGCTGGCACACATTTGGTGGAATGATAATAAGTACTACAGCCCAGCCCTGAAGAGCCAGCTCTCCATCGCCAAGGACACCGCCAACAACCAGGTGCTCCTCACGATGAGCAGTGTGGACCCTGCCAACACAGCCACGTATTACTGTGTAAGAATATATACCACAGAGACTCAGTCTCAGGATCCTGCTGTACAAATTTTCAGCTAAGTTATATCCTCAAACTGCAGATCGGGAAGTCTTACGTGTGAGCCTGTCCTATCATCCTCTAGGGAACCCCTGCTCCCCAGTGCGTTGGACCCCGTCTTCCTGTTATTTTTTTTATTCATATAACTTGACTTTCTTAGCTGTTTGCCCAAGACAGATCATATGTGCTATTTACAAAAAGTATCATAACATTTGGCTGTTTATTCAGCTATCAGGGGTTGCCAATAGAACATAACCTAAGCCCATATACAAGCTACCATCAAAACAATCCAGAAAAGACTGGACTGCAGGACCATGGTGATAGCGCAGTAACATAGATAACTGAGTGGCTAGCATATTGTCCTGAACTCAATCCCTGATTTAAAAAAAAAACCTGAGAGAATATTAGACTGAAGGATTTGAACAGAATATATGTGACACCACTGTTTTATAGCATTTGAAACTTGGCAACTACAGGCCCCCAAAACCATGCTGTTATAATTCAGACCTCAAACATCTCCTGATGCTCATATATGAAAGCTTTGACCACAAGTGCAACAGTTGTCCTACATGGACTCTTGAGTGGTGATTAGATCACATGATTATCAATGTCTTAAATGAGTTTGCCCATTGATGTAGTGTTAGCTGAATGGGATATTAGAAATCTTGCCCTCCTTCAAGAGAATAGGTCATGAGGATGAAACTTGTGGATTACATGTCATCCTCAGCTTCTCCTGATCCTCCTCTTACTCTTCCATGTAACTGGGCTTTGTCCCATGCTCCCACGCCCATGTGTTCTGCCTCCCTACAGGGCCATAGCTATGGGGACAACTGAACATGTGCTGAACCTCAGAAACTGTGAGTCATCAGAAATTTTTCTTTTCATATAGACTTTCTCAGATCCTGTTTGCCAAGGAACATAAGCAGTTAAACACCCATTTATAAGTATAGAAATAAAGACAGCAATATTTTATAACTATTAAAAATAATTAAATGCATATGAATAACAATTCATGATATAAAAAGACATTGTGTCAGCAATTGTGCATGCTGATGTCTGGTAATCTGAACAGCATATTTGTTGTATATTACATGCAACAATATCAATATAACAATCATTGTTCAATTCCTATTATGTTGTTTATTGAAATTCTGTATTGTTTCTGATTTTTTTCTTTT
The DNA here is from genome assembly GCF_000260255.1 of Octodon degus. Taxonomy (NCBI): domain Eukaryota; kingdom Metazoa; phylum Chordata; class Mammalia; order Rodentia; family Octodontidae; genus Octodon; species Octodon degus. The sequence goes on from NW_004524860.1 coordinate 1,300,437, forward strand.
TTACAATTTTTCATTCTCTTTACAAAAAATGAAGAAAGAATGACTGAGGTACTCATAAAAGTCAGAGGCATAAAACCTGGAAAGCGAAATTATGAATGTAATGTCACACACATTTCCTTAATTTTTATTAACAATTTCTAGAGTAAAAAAAATAAATAAACATGAATGTTCCCTTCAAGCCAACAGCCTGTGTTTCAGCCCTTGGCTGCAGATGTCACTGCTGCTGTCACAGCTTCCTCAGCATGAACTGCACTGCTGGGAACAACCTTGAACTGAGTCTTCTCACATGGAATCTGGGCTTGTGCTCTAGGCACCAGGGACAGTTCAGGGCCTTCATTCTTCTTGTCTCTCCTCATTTCTTCCTCTCTTAGCACTCACTTACTCCTATTTTAGAACAATGTTATTTCATGAAACATGCATGCTTTATTGTCTCCGTCTTCAAACAAATGCTCAAGTATCATCTGTGGGCAGTCAGGCACAGGATACTGCGGTTTGATCCCCAACTCCTCATGCCTTACCAGACCTGCCCTTAAGGCAGCTGAGACAGCCAAAAAAATCTTTCTCAACTTCTTGGGACCCAGGGAAGTAGCTCAGTAGAATAAGCACTGACTTGGCAAGTGCAGGGCCCTGAGTTCTATCCCTGGTAACACACACACACACACACACACACACACACACACACACACACACACATATCAACCAAGGTGATTCAAAAATTGTAAAGAAGGTGTGTAAACAGAAGATCTGAAGTTGAGGTTCTAAAACAAACAGAGCAGATAAATATACCTTAGAGCAAGAGGTTGTAACATGCAAAACAGCAACAATTTTTTGATCCAAACCTTTAAATAACTGACAAGAAATACCTACCCAAATGAGAGTCCTTAAAACTCTAAAGTACCAGGACCTGCCAGATAGCTCAGCAGATTAAAATGACTGCTTAGGCAGATGCAGGGGCCAGGGGTTTGATCCCAGGCCTGCAGTTCCAGCCTGCCCCCAGGCTGTACTGAGAGAGCAAATGAGCCTGGGCATAGCCTGTAATCCCAGCATTTTGAAGGATGAAAAATAGAAAGTATCACTATGAATCCAATTTGTGTAGTGAGGCCCTGTAGACCCTGTACTAAATACATAAAAAGAAAAATCCTAAAAGCAACTGCACAACCCAGCAAGCAGTAACCCCAGTCAAATGACTGGTCATGAAACAGAAGAAACGTTCCCAAATGAAAAATTTCTGACTGCTAAAGCCAAAGTACAAGCACAAGAGCACATGAAGAAAGAATAGCTAAAAAGTCTTTCTCCAAAAAATGACATTAAGGCCCCATAGGTGTATGTAAAATATAATAAAACATTATCATCGCTGAAATTAATATAGAAGAGCAGCCAGTATCAGAAAGACAAAGTTTAAAATGACCTTGAGATAAATTGAACAATGGAAACACTTAGATACTTTTCACAAAAATGTGAATTAGCATATCCGCTATAGAACACAATATCTATGATCCTCAAAACTTTCAAAATATAACTATTGCAAGATAAAGTAGTCCAACAATTGCACCTGTAGCAAATGAAAATCATATTAGCCTATCAGACAGACATGTCCATGCCTATGATTTGTGGGTATTCACAATCCAGGATACATGAATCAACAAAATCTTGCATCAAGTGGTGAATAGAAGAGCACTATGTGGTTCATATGTAAAATAGCATGACCTAAACAGATCACATTTTTGTAACAAATGACTCATGTAATGCTGTCCTTTCAGATTAGAAATTAACACACATTTTTCAATGACAAATATCCCACATCCTAAATTGAATAATCCCTAAACTTTTCCAACATCTTCACTAACACACTCCTAGGTGTGATTAAGTTTACCTGCATTCATTTTTTTCAATTATGCTATAAGAAATCTAGATAATGGGAACACCATATCAGGAGTTTCTCTGTGTTTATAACTTCCACATCCGATTACCAGAATATTAACCATCTTCTCTAAAATCATCCCGTTCCTTTCTTGAAGTGACTGGAATGTGCCACTGTGTTTCATTTCAAATATGTGTAAGATAATTCACCCTCCATGCTTAGTTCATACCCTCAACATCTTCTTGACAGAAAAATCCATCAGGTGGAACACATTTCTTAAGCATGAAACCCAACACCATCATTCTCCCTGCTTACCAGCTTACTTCTCCCCGATGTCCTCTAAGGCATTTTGTTCAACTTTTAATCATCTTCTTTAAGCACTTATGTTAGCTCATTTTTTGGTTCTCTCCACTACTCAAATGTGATCCAGCACAAAGACAATTGCTTTCATTAGTAAGATCAACAAAAGAAAAATGCACTTTCCTAAACCTGGAGACAAAATCCTATCACACCTTCAAGGGAGTGTATAAAACCAAGTATGAATTCCCAACAACTTAAACACACACATACCAACTGCATTTTATTTTCCTTGTGAGAATTCATACCACTATTTCCATAAGTCTATCAATGTCCAGGAATTCCAGGCAAATCACCCTGCATCACAGAGCAAGCAGCCACATGGAAAGTAAAAGACTCAACCAGATCTGCCTGAAGCAGAAAGACATGGAGATCAATTCACAGGAACTAATCAGAGAACCAAGGAATGGGGCCCCTCCCTTCCATCTGCCCACAGTGGCTTTGTCTATTCTATGTTGCATTTTTATAGGTTTTAGTTGCAACAAATCATAAAGTTACTTTTCAAATTGTACTGGAAAGCATTCCCTGAAATTCAATATACACAATTATAAAGAAGTCTTGGACACTGATAGTAAATAAGAACTAGAAACAACCTCAGATCAGGGCCCATTACATCACAGAGTTGAGGTCCTTTCAACAGCTCTCTGTACCATCAGCTGTGAGGTTCATGTCATCCTTATTTCATTAAAATTGGAAGTCTCTAGATATGAAATGTCCTAAATGTCCTACATTTAACACTTACCTTTTTTATTTTTATTTTTTTATTATTTTCTTGGCTGACTCAGGCTGCCTTAAGGGCAGGTCTCATAATGCAGGAGGATATGGGGATCGAATTGAGGTATCCTGTCCCTGACTGCATTTACATGAGCAGGCACTTAAACAACTGAGCTAAGGGGCAAACCCCCAACACTTAGCTTATTAACGATAAAAAGCTTCAGTGGAGAGATGAGTTGTATTTCAACAAGGTCAAAAATGACAATACAGAAGTATATTTTCTTTGGTTCAGAATAACAAGGAAAAAAAATGTGAGCAGAAAAAATAAATTTTGTTCATCATCACTCATGAACATGAATATGTACAAATGCAGTTAGCATAAGCAAATAAAAATTCAAGTCAAAGGTGTGTCTAAAAGTCTACAAAATTAGTAACAACTTTCATATTTGAGACAAATCTCTCTGGGTTCAACCCAAAACTTTTATTATACCCTAATTTCATTATACTTGCAAATAGAAAGGGCCTCCAGAGTGAAAAGGAGCAGGAAGGAAAGGGAAAGTTAGGGGAAGAATGGCAAAAAGGAGTTGCATCTGATATGTATAAATGTATATGTCAAATGTATCATTATGCATGATACATGCTGCACAATATTAATAAAGCAGTTTTAAAGTTTGGCATATTAAATTTTTAAGACTGATAAAATGAAGAATTGAAATTAATTTTAAGCTGTATATAGAAATTCATTTTTACATAAGTACTTATAACATAGGTGTATATTGTGGGTTATCTGTTATCACTGTGATTTGTAGGCATGGATCCCATACCTATAAAGTCTTTCATCTGAGAGCTTATGCAGTTATCTGACCAGCAGCTCTACCACAAGTCCTATTCTCAAGTGAGAGTGCACAAGCCCAAAGAAGTTGGAAAGTCCTTGGCCCTCTAAGGGCTCAGTCACAATTCTCCACCCAAGGGCAGCCCACACACAGGGACCTCCTCTCTCTACCTCACACCTTTATACACAGGAGAGCATCCTGCATGCAAATGAATCACCCAGGCACTGAGATCTCAGATTAAATCACATTACACATTTAATTAAATTCATGTTCTTCCTCACACTTTAAGGTACTTCTGGGATTTATAAAGCTAATCAAAAATATAACAGAACAATATTGGCTCCTTCTCCTTCTGGTGGCAGCTCCCAGGCAAGAGTGTCTTCGGGATCAGAGAGAAAGATGTGACAATGCTTCATCTGACCTCGAAACTCACTGAAATCTCCATTCCCACTGTTCTTTCCTAGGTGCAATTGTAAGAGATGAGACTTGACCTGTCCCTCAGCCCTGCATTTTCTGGTTACTGCACCAACAGTGATGACTCTGGGAGCTGAATCCATCAGGCTGTATGGGAGAGGATTGAATGCATGAGGCATAATGATTTTAATGGAGGAGAAGCTGATAATTCCTTCCTAACAGTAACTTCAGAGTCTCTGGAGACACACCCATTACTAGTGTTTCATGAAGCTTAGCTGAGTGACTATGGAGGACACAACTGTGCACTATTGTGCAAGAGTTATTGTGAGGAGACAGAAGTGTAAGCTAAACACATGACTCTTTAGTTTTTGGGTGCTCGGAACTTTCAGGGTCGACTCAGAATCAGCAGAGATGCTTGTGACAAGCAGGGGGTGCTCAGGACAGAAGAGAGAAAGTTTTGCAAGACCATTAGGAAAAGTTCTGGACCAGCAGAGGGGGCACTGATGATATTCAGAAAACCAACAAAGCTCCCAGAACAGGATCAAAGACCCAAGTGGTAACTGGGATTCTTCCTATCTATCTGGGCTTTCCTCTCTCCTAGCACTATAAAAACTGGAAAAGCCCTCCAGTGTGTGTGTGTGTGTGTGTGTTACAGGTCACTTGGGAGGATCCACGTCCCAATATATGGCAGCATTTTGCTTGGCATTCAGATAATGTACATAGATTCATTTGTGTCTTTGCCTCCTTCATAGTCATTTCAGTGCAAGAATAATGATAAATTTCATGTACTAGATAGTTGTATTGACACGAATAATGTATATATTTTAGAATATCCATTATCATGATCAGCACCACCCTCAAAACTTAATCTAATTTTCTTACAATGTGTTGGAATTGTCTCAAAGATGAGTAAATGTTTCAGGTATAGAAAATTGGGAATAAAAAAAAAATCACAGGGAGGGTAATTTATGGGAAAGTATAGGAGAACTTAGAGATATGGGATAATTTATCTCTCATTCTTACATGACAATGGGACTGATTATGTCAGTACTTAACAAATTGTATATGTGCCTTAAATATATCTCACTTCGTCATCACTAAAGTAATTTTCTATAAAACAGATAACTAAGTATGAAAATAATAATGCAGAGATAAATAAAACTGGGTTATCAGAGTCATCCAGACTTCAAGAATCCTGGATGACTATTTATTAGGGGAATCTATAGAAGTCTAACAATTATTTCAAAGCCTATGTTTAGAATGGGAGGTCAGGAAACATCACTGAACATGCTAATTCTGTCTTGGAGTTGGTCATGAAGCAGGTAAATTCTGTGAAGAAGACTTAGGTCCACATCCAAGAAGTTCTTACCACCTGGGAGCTCATAACCCATAGACTTGTTTTACTACTTGCTCTGGGGGCACAACTGCCCAATTTAGGAAATGACCAAACTCATTTATGACAAACACATAACTATAAGAAAATTAATGAGGATAACAATTAACACAACTCAAGCACATAGTAAAAATTCATATATTCATCATTATTAATGTCACATAATGTCTCCCAGAAGACTCTCTTGTGCTCTGGACACATCTCAAGCTGAGGCTTACACAATAGAGCTCTCTGTATAGCAGGAAGGCATGCAAATAGGGCCTCCCTCTACTGATGAAAGCACAGCCCTGGCTAAAGCACTGCAGACTGAGCCCAGCCATGGATGCCCAGGTGTTCTCACTTTCTGATCAGGACTGAGCACAGGAGATTCACCATGGAGCTCGCACTTAGCTAAATTTTCCTTGTCTCTGTTCTATAATGTGATTTGTAGTGAACTAGACATATTGAGGGTGTAGGTGGACATGGATGGGATAAACAATGGGCCTTGTGACAGTTTAAGAACCAGAATATTTCTGTGTTTGCAGTTATCCTGGATGAGGTGCACCTGGTGGATTCTGATGGAGGCCTGGTGTAGCTCAGGAGGCCCCTGGCACTCTCCTTTGCAGCCTCTGGACTCACCTTCAGAAATGATTACATGGGCTGGGTCTGCCAGGCTCCAAAGAAGGGGTTGGAATGGGTCACAAAAGTCAGTCACAGCTGTGATAGCACATACTTCCTAGACTCTGTGAAGGGCCCATTCACCATCTCCAGAGACAACACCAAGAACACACTGTATCTGCAAATGACAAAACTGAAAACTGAGGGCAAGTCTGTGCATTACTGTGTGAGACCCAGTGAGGTAACATCAGAATGGGCCCTGATATTAATTTCCCTGCACAGGTGCTCAGCACCAGCAGGGGGTACTGGATATACTGGTGAGGAAAAAGTAGACTGCAAGTGAAAGCTGGTTTCCTCCTAGGACCCGAGTCTTCTTTTCAGCATAATGCTTTCTCCCAGATACTCCAATTTAATGATTCTGACCTTACCTCTGATGTCTCATTAGACCTCCTTGTTTAAATAGGAGAACACATTCTCAATTATACAATACTCTATTGAAAGCTTGAGCTCCTTGTGATTCTGCTGTGGTCTTCAGGACCAGATCTGTGGGAGTCTCAGGGAATTGGATAAGTGAGATATAATTTTTTTTTTTTTTTTGGTGGAAGCGGGGATTGAACTCAGGCCCTTGCACTTGCCAGGGAAGCGCTTATTCCACTGAGCCATCTCTCCGGCCCCGAGATACAAATTTTTAACAAATCTGAGAAGCAGTCAACCTGAGCAAAGACACAAATATCACTTGCAGGTCCTTATCACTTGATAAGGACCAAAAGCACAACCAGTGGCGTTAGTCCCTCCACAGGGTGTTAAGACCTTAGCAGAGCCCGCAACACGATCAAGGTGCTCAGGAGCCAGACCTTCCAGGTCCCAAACTGAAACAGGTCACTGAGCCCTGGGGAGACTTTACCAACATTGTACTTGCTGTTTATTCATAGTGGGTCATTTTTGTCCCTTAGGGTTCTGTGACATTCTCATCATGTATTTTTCATGGAAGCAAACACTTATATATAGCATTTCTATTTTTAACACTTCATAATTTGTATGCTGAACTTTTTTTTACCAATTTAGAATATTATTTTGGATATCAATAATCTCACCAATTAAAAGTTAAATTCACATTATCATTTGACACATTCCACTAAAAATGTGCAATTATCAATCCAGTATAAGTGTAAGCAATTCTTCTAAATTGTCAAAGCTAAAGAACACTTTTTTAGCTATCAATTTTATTCTTGCTCTTCCCTCTTTTTCCCCAGTCAGAATGAGGACAAATTTACTTCTTTTTTGTGGATTCAAAAATACTGTGATCGCTTGTATCTAAGTTTTTCTGCTTAGCAAAATGATTTCAATTTTATGTATGTTATATCAATTTGTATAGCTTCATTAAAGTGACAGATAGTAACCTGTACTGATGAGATTGTATAAAAGCTAGATTCCTCAAACTTGTTCTTTCAATACTGCAATGTCAGAATCCATATGATCATACACATGTCTACACATACAACACAGTCATGTGCACACATACGTAAATTTTAAAAAATACACACTTCAAACTCTGCTTTTCAAAGGCAGAAGTGCCCACCTCTCACACAGGCCATACTTGCCAGTGAACAGTCATATTCCAGATCTTGGTCATAAGAGAGGATGAGGCATCCTGACAATGACCCAGGACCAGGCAGGTGGTTAGAGTCCACATGGACTGTGGAAGCTGGAGCTCAGCTATGTCTGTGTCTGACCTCACTCTACTCAAGATCAGCCTCGTGGGCCACATCTGAAGTCTGCCTTGTATGAGTTGAGCTGGATCCTTGGGAACCACAAGACACATAAATGATAGAAAGGTGTGGTTTGATGAATCCTATGATTCTAAGCAAATGTATCATGAATTCTCAAAAGAAAACAAAACTAGAAGTATGGAAATCCTCAATTCCAGTGTTTATAGTCTTACTGAAGTGGAACATTTTCTAACCACTAAAACTGTCATCTTAACTGCATGTCAGACATTGTTGTTCTTGTCAAATTGTACCATATTACCATTCTCTTTGTAGCTTTGTATATAATTAAACTAGCTGAAAAATATTAGACTAGCATTACTTTTAGCATGTGATTTTTTTGAAATATATGTCACTGAACTCAAAGATTTTTCTCTGAGCTATAGCTCTATTCATATATATATATATATATATATATATATATATATATAAATATAGATATAGAACCATAAAATTGCTAAGTTCCCAGGCACAGTACAACCTCTCAGTATTCCTAGCTCTGTGGCTTCAGTCTGTGGTTCAGTCATGAGCCTCCAAGTTTGGATGAAATCCTGATTTCTATATCAAAAGTATCTCTCATCAAATGCAGAATTTGATGCAATTTGTAACCCTGAGGTGAGCAGAGAATCTGTAGTTGGACAGCAGTGATTTCTGTTAGGAACCAGAACATGGAATAGATGCAGGGACAATGACTGTTGAGATGTCCTAAAGGACTGGTCAAGAGAGGCTACAGAAAGGGAGATAAGGTAATTTAAGTTTCTTCTCCAAGGAGTCTAATGTTCAGTGTCACTGCAAGATGATGTGGTTGTGTGTGCTGGCACCCATGTCAGTGTCACTATGCTCACACAGCAATACTTCATCCCTTCTCCACTACATTTAGGTTTCCAACTGTATAAAAGTAGTCACAATACAGGCATTTCAAACAACACCTTGTTGGATTGTCTGAGGTAAAATTCTTCCTCCCATTTTGTATCTACATCTCTATTGTAGTGACACAGTCAGTTACCCTTGTTAGAGCATCACCCTCACCTGTCCTGCAAGTGCCCTGCAAGAGAAGTCTGGAAGGGCTGGGCAGTGTCACAAGTAACTCAGGTGGTCACCAAGTTGATATCAGGGGAAGGACGTTGGGGCTGCTCCTCCCCCTTGTCCTTATTTCTGGCTTCTGTTGGAGGTCTGCAACACCCACCCTTCACACTGTGTGCACTGCGCACCTTCCCTGGAGTACAGTGGCTCCCAGGGCCAGGGCAAGTCTGCTTCTACATCAGGGCAGCAGCTCCTTGGATCCCTGATGCATGTCTCCTTCTCTACGTTTGGCACCACCAGAAGATTGCTATACAAACCTTTCTAGCACAAATTAGAAACCAAGACTCAGGTTATTGTCTTCATTTGGAGAAGTATATGCATACAGCAGAACTGAACATGTGGAAAGTGTGACATCAGGGTACTTTTGGAGAAAGGATGATCTTCTCTGACTGTTCAACACCTCTGAGTCATTTGGAACAGTGGACACCAGGTTCCCCTAGGTTGAATACATCTTCAGTGCATGGAAAACAAAGAACCGTCAGTTCCCCACCTGAGAGGGACAGCAGAGCACACTGTGTCCCCCAGGTACCTGGAGATCTCTCCATGGCACAACTCTGCCCCATCCCAGGGACCACAGCCCTGGAGAGGCTGCCCAAATGCTGACCCCCTAGTTCAGAGCCCAGTCCTTGCATTTAGCATTTTCTTTCTTAGTTTGCCTTCCTCCTTCTATTTCATAAAAGTGAAGGCAACATTAGCATTAGATGGGGCTAATGTAGATACATTTAATCTGTATTTCCAGGAAATATATCTCCAGGACTTGGTGATACAGCAAACATTTGGACTATGAGTGTTTCATCTATTCAGAATGTCTACCATAAGAAAAAAAATTACTTTCATGCACTTGATGATAATAAATCATAACATACAGATTGAGTTTTTGGGTTTTTTTTTTATAATGGAATCCAGGTATATTTTTAGTCTTTATGCTGTATACTGTGAAACATCAGGTTATTTTGTAAGATTTTTGCATTTATTTTCTAGAGCAAACACAGCCAAGAGCACCACAAGAAATTCCTGGAGAGGATTTCCCAGACCAAATGCATAGTGCAATCTTGTTCCTACATCAATAGGTACCCTTCAATTCCAAAAAGTTGGTACAATTAGTCTCTCACTGTAAGACCATAGGAGAGTAATCTTCACCTACGTGACCTGTTCCTCTTATCCCCCTGCAGCCCCACTGATATGCAGAGACTCCTCATTCTAGACAAAACTGGAAGGAGTGTGCAGTACCGTGCTGTCCTGTCCCTCTGTCCTTGGGTCTCTGGCTACTGTCCACATCCATTCCCTCAGGTAATCCCCCTGGTCCTGTTTCCCCTGCAGGCTGCCCCAAAAGGTAAATGACTCATAGGTTGTGAGATGATGCAAGGGGAAAGTGGGTGTCTGAGGGACTCATGGTAATTGCTGTCCACATCTGCCCAGGCTGAGGATCATTTCCTGCAGTGGGCTCAGGGTGTCCTGTCTCCTGTCACTCACTCAGACTCACCCCTGCCAAATCTGTGTGCTCAGCATCTAACCATTCTGTGTCTTGGGTTCAAATTTGGCAAGGAAGGACCTGGAATGGACAAGTATGACTTTGAGCCAGCAGGCCCACTCAATGTTGAGTGGATTTGAATTCAGGGATTCTAAGATTCTGAGCTAAGGGGAGCAAGAGCCACAGTCCCACCCTACAGTGCAGACCACGCATCTCTGGGGACATGTGCGAGAGCAAAGGAAATAGGTAAGTATCAGTGTGCCCAAGACCAAGCTGTGATGTGAAGCCAGGAGGGGTAAGCTACCCACCGCTCCACAGTGGTTCTGGGACCAGCAGAGGGCGCTTGGAGTGCACAGGTCACCCCAGGGCTGAGTGGAAACCAGCAGGAAACAGGACAAGGAGGCACTGAGGACCTGCAGAATTCTGCTAATATCATCAAAAGCTGGGCCCAGAATCAGACGCAAAGCACTCCGATGTAGTCCGGTGGGGTGGAGGATCCAAAGTGATATGCAAATCTCTGGGGGGTCATAGAATAGAAAGCTCAAGCTATCCAAACTCAGGAACCTGGGGTTTCAACCTATTCTCTCCTAAGAAACCTCTGAATTCAGACCCGCTCATCATGAAGTGGGCATCCATGCTTCGTTTCCTGTTGGTGGCTGACTCAGGTAAGGACCCAGAACCCAGGGCTGCAGAGGAAACTCAGTCAGCTCCACTGTGCCCAACATTCCTGTGTCCTCTCCACAGGTGTCCACTCACAAGTCCAGCTGGTGCAGTCTGGGCCTGAGCTGAAAAAGCCTGGAGAGTCAGTGAAGGTCTCCTGCAAAAGCTCTGGGTACACCTTCACTGACCATGCTATAAGCTGGGTAAAGCAGGTGCCAGGAAAATGCCTGCAGTACATGGGCTGCATAAACACCAATACTGCAAAGCCAACATATGCTGAGGGTTTCATAGGACGATTTGTCTTCTCCCTGGATGCCTCTGTCAGCTCAGCTTATCTGGAAGTGAGCACCCTGAAGGCTGAAGACACAGCCGTGTATTACTGTGCAAGGCACAGTGAGCAAACCACATCCTGAGAGGGTCAGAAACCTGGGGGCTGAGCTCACCATGGCTGAGGCAGCGGCAAGAGCAACTGACTCTGTTTTCTTTGATTTGGAGTATGAGTTCACAGGAAAGACATTGAGGGGATCAATTTCCAGTGATCTGCTATATGGGATCATTTTAATTTTCTACCTGAGAGTGTGAAGGAACTCAGGAGAGAGGACTTGGTCATGATTAGATCACTGATGTTCATAGATGAATGTGGTATTGGAGATGGGGTGCAGTTGAGGGAGTGGTCACCAGGGCTTTGCCTTTAAGTTGTCTCTTGCTCACCTGTTCTCTTCCCCTGTGCTCTGCTTTCCCTGCAGAGCTGGGAAACTCCTACAATGCCTGCATCCATTTTCACTTTCTCTTTTAGATCCACCAGAAAGAGGTTCAAATGCTCTGAATTCAAGGACAAAGTTCCTCCCTCTTTTTTGTTGTTACCATTTAAAATACAATTCATGAAGGACAAAGAAGAATGAGTATGTGATGGGACATTTGCAGTATAAAGAGGGGAAGCTGTGAGTCCCCTGAGCAGAGTGTGTCTGTGGATGCAGCTTGTCCCTGAGGCCTGCAGTTGGCAGAGCCAAGAGGAGGCCTGGTGCGGTCTCAGGGGTCCTTGCAACTGTCTTGTGCAGCCTCTGGATGCTACATGGAGTGGAACTGCCAGGCTCTGGAGAAGAGTCTGGAGCAGATTGGGATAGTAATGGAAACTAAGACTAAGACAATAGACACAAAACATAATATATCACACCTGTGAGAAGAAGGTGCACCCTTCCCAAAGTGATTCCAAAGGCAAGGCCTATCTGCTGGGACACAGTCTAAGGCCCTGAAGACTTAGGACTGTATTGCTCTGTGAGAGAAGCAGTGAGGGAAGATCGAAATAAACACAAACCCAACACTCTTATGGGGGCACTTGTGACCAGCAGGGAGCGCACAGGACATTATGCCCTGGGCATGAGGGCAAGGGCAGGTGCAAAGTAAAGGAACATTAAAGGTTGGAATCCTGACAGTGTCTGAAGCTTCTTTTCCACTAATGTCTTTCCAGATCCACATCTTAATTTACCAATATCTTTCCTTAACAAAACAAAATGGGTTGCTGAGGAGAAGTGGCTTGAGTTAGGTCTAGGATTGGTGTAGGATCTTTTGGAAATGCCAGAAGTAAGGAACGTCCCACAATGCAGAGTGAGGGTGCGGGAACCTGCTCAGCGGTGAGCAAGTGGGGAAGACACATCCCTCAGCAGTGAGGTTGGGGACACATTACAGGGCTCAGCTATTAGACTGTGGGTGCATCAGAGGAACAGAAAGAACAGAACCTAGAGGAGAAAGCTGGAATAGCAGAAGCAGTGAAATATGTAAAAGGCACTGGTTCCGTTTCCAACTGTGAAGAAAATATGCATGCATTCACAGAGCTGTCAATAGCAAATGGCTAAACAAATGAAGGACAATGTGTATGAGTCAGGAACCTCCAGGCAAACATTGATTTTTCTGACTTTACCTGTCTGTGTCAATACTTGTCTTTTCATACAACCACCCATCCATCTATCCATCCATCCATCTATAGATGACTTTACCACTTATCTTTATACATTTAGTTTTACCTCATACCTCAGTGGTGCACCTTAGCGCATGAGAGGCCCTCCACTGTAGACTGCACACTTAGAGCTGCCTGTAATGTGTTGGAGATATCTAAGTACAAGGAACTTGATGCTTCCAACTGCAGGGAAATGAAAAGGACATGAAGGCCGAGTTCCCAGTTCCGTTAATGCACATGGTATGCCCAACATGTAGGATCACAATGAAAACTTGTAATATGCACAATTATTACAAGCTAATAGAACAAGTTAATTAGTGTTATTGCAGCAATGCCAAGATTATGAATTTTCAGACCCAAGGATAGATGACAGAGTCCACATTGTTGGGTTTTCACACTGAAGATGCCTGGAGCTGGATTCTGATCTTCAGCGCCACACACTCCTGAGATTGCAAGCAGCCCCAGATCTCAGAATAAATGAGATATTGTCTAAGACAGGCATAACTTCTGTGGTCATCAAGACCAGATCCTTAGGAGTTCAGGGACCCTTTTAAAAGTCTGATAGGCTGGTAAGCGCAAGGTTCTGAGTTTGATCCCTGGTACCACAAAACTTATGGGCTGGGGAGATGACTCAGTGAAATAAGCACTTCCCTGGCAAGCACAGGGCCTGAGTTCAATCCCTGGTTCCGCCAAAAAATAAATAAATAAATAAATAAATAAATAAATAAAAGTCTGATAGGAATTTGGAGTCTTGGGGGCTGGGGAGATGGCTCAGCGGAATCAGCACTTCCCTGGCAAGCGCAAGGGTCTGAGTTCAATCCCCAGTTCAAAAAAAAACCATGCATCTAAGAATTTTGATTCTGCAGTAAGAAGCAGTCAGTCTAAGCATAGACAGATTTCTCACTTCTGAGGGAAACAGGACCAACAAGCCATATTCAGCACAGGCGGGCTACTCAGTCACTCAGAAGGACCTGAGGACACAGCAGAGCACTTGGAAAGATCAGGATGCACAGGAGGAAGACCTGTCAGGTCCCAAGCAGGAGCAGGTGCAGGTGCAGGGAGCAGTGGGGAGAATTTTCCTATTTTGTCCTTGCTGTTCATCCCTGCTGGGTCATTTCTGTGCCTTTGTTTAAATGGGGTGATAATGGGCTCTGCACCTTTCTCATCCTGTCTTCTTCACGCAATCAAATATTTATATATAATATAATATTTTAGCACTTTGCATTTGAGTCTGTTAATTTCTTTTTGGTGGGCTCAGTCTGCCCCAGGGGAGGGGCTGGTGTGGCATGGGGTGTGGTGGAACGAACCACAGTCCCTGTGCTTGCCTAAACAAGAGCTTGAGACCACTGATATATCCCTTCAGCTCTGAATCTGTAGAACTTCTAACAAAATTATTTCAAATATCAATAATTTCACTACGGGTACAGTTACCAGGCCTGCTGGAACAGCCCTGCCCCTGGGGCATGCTGAGATGGCAAACTGAGACTGGGGGTGATGACACATGCCTGTAATCCCAGCTCTTCGGAGGTTAACCAGCGGATCACTATGAGTCCAATCTAGTTGTGAGACCCTGGACACCCTGTAGACCCTTCCTTAAAATAAAAAAATTTAAAAAACTGATTCCAGAATAATTTCATCAATTAAAAGTAAAATGTCCATTATGGCACTGTATTATAATAAAAATGCAAATATTCAAATGTGCAATCATGATTCATAATCATGTCATTATAAATTATTTTCTCATCTGCCAAACAATCTCCATCTTTTTAGCTCTTACTTTTTATTTATAATCTTCCCTCACTCTCTCCTTTCAAAATGAAGGCAAAGGGCTGGTGAGATAGCTCATCAGACTAAGCAGTTGCTTAGGTAAGCACAGGGTTCAGTCTTCGGCACCAACTGCAATGCTGGCCCCACCACCAGATTCGCTGAGCCTGGAATGAAGTCCGGGTGCATTGGCACATGCCTATAATCCTAGCACTTGGGAGGCAGAAAATAGAAGGATCAGTATGAATCCAAGCTGTGCACTGAGACCCTGCACACACACACACACACACACACACACACACGCACACGCACACACACACACATGCATGCATGCACACACACAAAAATAAACAAATGAAGACAGATCTCATTCTATTTTAATGGACTTGTTATTCCTGAAAATTTTTTATCTGCTTAATGGAATATAAGAGCCAGTCCTTATGGCCAAGTTTAGGAGCTTAGCAAAATAAGTCCAAATGTATACATTTTGTGCCACTGTGCAGGTTGGTGACATATTAAATACACACAGTATTATGTACTGATGAAAAAGTTGAAAAAGAAGACTACACAAAATTAGTCCTTCAGTGCTGGAGAATCACCACATTACACACACACACACACACACACACACACACACACACACACACCAATCAACTCCTTTTTTTTTTTCCTTTTTTCTTTTTTTCTTTTTTGGCAGAAACAGGGATTGAACTCAAGCCCTTGTGCTTGCCAGGTAAGCACTTATTCTACTGAGCCATCTCCCTGGCCCCCTATTTTTCAAAGGCAAAGTTTCCTATCTCACATGCAGAACATTTCAGTTGGTGACATCAGATTCTCTAAAGCACTCCACTGATTGCATCATGCAGCACCATGTGCAGACTTAAACCTCTAAGTATTTCAATCTTTACCCCTTTGTCCAAATTCCTGATGGAAATGCACAAAATGTGCAACATATAGGAAACATTGATTGTAAGTCTGAGGACCTTTGTGCTTTAGCAAGCTGTCTGCATTCCCTGACCTTATATCAGGAAGTCAGATTCAAAGGCAAATGAGATAATCACTTCTGTTTAAATATCAGCTAGTGCAGAGGCCTGCAGAGTCTGCTGCATTCTGGCAGAAATCTGGAGCCCAGAATGGTCAAAAGTGCTCTAGAAATGACTGTCACCTTGCTTGTCTTCCTATCTGCACTGGGTCTCCCACAGGGTCAGTGTCCAGGTAATAGGGTGCCCTGGGAAGAATGCACAGGCCATGAGTGTTAACTCTGTGTTCTTTGCTTTCTAGGTGTCCTGTCCCAGGTACAGCTGCAGGAGTCTGGCCCAGGATTGGTGAAGCCATCGCAGACTCTCTTGCTCACCTGTAGTATTTCTGGGGAAAGTGTCTCTAGCACCAGTGCTACTTGGAACTGGATCAGGCAACCTGAAAATAAAGGTCTAGAGTGGCTGGGGAGGACCTACTACAGATCCAGCTGGAATTATCAATATGCATCATCACTTCAAGGATGAGCGACTATCACCCCTGACATATCCAAGAACCAGTTTTCCCTGAAGCTGAGCTCCGTGAGCACAGAGGACACAGCTGTGTATTACTGTGCAACAGACACAGTGAGAGGACATCAATGGGAGCCCAGACAAAAACTTCCAAACTTCCATGCAGGAGCACTCAGTGCCAGCAGAGGTCGCATAGGAGCTACAGAGGCCACCTGGGACTGACAACTGTGTTTTTTTTCTCCTGTATTTAGGACAGGGCCTACAGGGTCTTGAGGGTCTCACTATGTAGATTGGACTTGTAGTGATTCTCCTGTTTTTAGCCTCCCAAGTCTAGGATTACAGGCACACATCACCATGCCCAGTCTCCAGCACAATCTCAGGGCGCCCCATGGGAGGGGTCGGCATGCCATACTGGGGATCAAACACTGGCTGCTGTGCTCTGCCTAAGCAAGAGCTTTAGTCTGCTGAGATATCAGGCCGGCCCAAGCTATCAGGCCGGCCCCAGCTATCGAGCTGGCCCTCTTTTTATATTATTATAATTCTCTTTTATTTTGAAGAATAAAAACAAGAACAAGAAAAACAAAAGCAAAGACAGAAACAGGGTAACACATAACAGTACATGCAATACAGATTCTCAAAACAAGAATAAACAATTAACAGTGATTGGTATCTTGTCTATTTTTATTGTCAAATCTATTGTTCAGATTAAAAGACATAGTTGTGCAAGATGGGGCATATGATTAAATATGACCACATGCTTTCAAATTAGAAATCCTAATTTTTTGTTCTTCTCTCTCATTTTCTTTACTTACTTACTTTACTTACTTTTAAAATTTAAAGAAGGTGTAGTAGCTTCCTGCTACCCTGCGCCAGCAGGACCAGTCCCAGCCCAGGTGCAGCATGGGCTAGACCTCCCCCACCCCCTTGGGCCACCCCCCACCACTCCACAGTGCCTCCCCAACCCCACCCGCCGAGTAGGAATTTTTCCCCGTCCCGGAGCCTCCAGACCCAGTCCTACCCTAGGTCCCGTGAGTGTGTTCAGAGAGCTTCCTCTTCTCCCTATTTCACCTTGCTCCCTCCAGGCACAGCTCAGAACTGGCATACACGGCTGAGTTGTAATCCTACAGCTGCAATCCCTGCAGAGAGTGTAGAGGATAGATCCAACCAGCTAGTCCAGGAGCAGAATATCTGGCCACAGGGGCACACCAGGTTCACCCTTAAGGGTAGCAGCAGTAAGGAGCTGAGCACAGCAGCCAGACCCAAGCCAGACGCAGCTGGACAAGTCCAAACTTTGTAGAGCTGCACCTGAACTTCAGTACGTGCGAAGGTTATAACTACAGCAAAGATCTACAACAAAGGTCAGAAGACAGTGCTCCAAAAAATGACAAGAGGGAACAAAATGCAAGCTCAGAACCCAAGCCCACCCATAACAAGTGCAGAGGTCACT
>NW_004524860.1:1328612-1329652 GCF_000260255.1 Octodon degus
TCTTGTACAGCAATTAACCACTAAGAAGAATATATGCAGTGTATTATTTGTTGAAACTGTACTTCTCATTTGATATGAAACTGTCTCATTGCTATCTGTTTATCAATAAAACTTTGAAAAAAATAAATTAAAAAAATAAACAAGGTGTAGTAATAATTGATATGACATTAGAAAAGGTACACATGTAGAAGACCAAAATCACAGGTATTTCTTCATTATCCTATAATGCAGACCTCACTGAACCTGACATTAGCCATTTTAAAGTGTAAAGTTTGGTCGCATTTATTATATGAAAACTACGCCTCAACCTAGCTACAGAATACTGGTTTTCATCAAAAAGAAACTCTGATAACAAGGAAAACTCTCCCCACTCACTCCTTCCCACTGTACTACCTATAATCCACGTACCACTCTATTAGTTCATGTATGCAATGCACATTCGTTACATTTAGCTTGGGGGGTTGATTCATATCCATATTGCTTCTAGGTCATTTGAATTCAATTGTGCTGCCCTCCTTCCCTCCATTTCCCCGCCCAGAACTCTTTCTTACCCTACAGAATCTGCCTCCCTCCTGCATAGTATGGATCTGAATGAAGAGTACTCTTTGAATGCATATAATTTGCATTTAAATTACCCTGGGTTCTGTCTGGGGGCACGTCCCATTCATGTACCTGAAATCTTCCAGGCAGGCTAATTCACCAGTTACCTGATGCCATCTCTGTGCCTCTAGGAGGCTTCCATATGTCTGGGCCTTGATCTGGACCCTGTTGTGCTTAGCAGTACACAGCTCATTCGGTCTAGTTTTTCTGAAGTTGAACTCTATGAGCCAGGCCTGGCTTGGTTCTGCTTGCTGTGCTCAGGACCTTCAGACTGTGGCCCACCAAACAGGAGAGGAGCAGAAGGGCTGTGCTTGTTGCCAGGTTCTGCCGCTCCTTCTGGGTGAGGCTTACTAGAGTGGAGTGAACCGGCTGAGCCTGGCTGACTGTCGGTCTTAGCGTTTCCTTTCTGTTCTCTAATATTTTGTTTCCTGAATATAGCA
>NW_004524860.1:1329822-1335173 GCF_000260255.1 Octodon degus
TATATATATATATATATATATCTGTCTGTCTATCTATCTATAATCCCTAGAGTGCTGTGCCAGCCCCGCCCCTGTGGCATGCTGGGATGGTGGTTGACACTGGGCAGGGTAGCATATGCCTGTAATCCCAGTGCTTGTAAGCCTGAAAACAGGAGGATCACTGTGAATCTGATCTGTGTAGTGAGACCTTGTAGACCCAGAACTAAATACATAAAAATTAAAAGAAATTAGCTGTAAAAGCTTCCTTTATATCCATGAAATGCAAACCCTTAAATATCAGATAACTTGTGTTATTTGAGAAAAATCTACTAAAGAAAATGAAAAATATAGATAATAGTAAATTAGATGTTGTATATTTTATAACGGGGAAAAGGTAAAGAAGTGAAGGAAAGGTGGAGAGAAGGGAATGGAAGTGGGTAGAAAAGTCAAATGGTTATATACATGGACCAATTACCATAGCAATTGTAACTATTAAGCATTGCAAACTGTCCTAATAAAAATAAGCCAAAAACTAAAAAATATGTATAAAAATAGAAATTGCATTCTCAGAGAGATAATAACAGTAGCTAATTAGAGACTCATTACATAGCATCCAGGTCAACACTAAATCTGTTAAATTCATTAAATAATAGAGTACAAGAATTCCAGAGTTGTTGTCACTGCAAGAGGGGACAGACTCAAACCTTGTCAGTGCCTCCCTCTACCTGCAGGTACTGGATCAGGAAGCAGTGTGATCACAACTGAAGTGAGAACAGGCTCAGGAAATGACTGCAACATCCTCAGAGCATCTAGGGTTACAGAGAAATCACAACTGGTTATGACATCTTCATAAAATTACATGATTATAAAGTAAACACCATTAAGACAAAAGATCAATGCCTTGTGTAAGTGTACAAATATTAAAAGAGAAGAAACACATCGTCAAGATTTATCACATCCTTGAGCAATCATCTTACCTGAATGCTGTGTGCTGCCCACCCCCCAAATTCCCATGGACAGATCTGCTGCATAGCAAACTGATAAAGCAATTAGGGCTCTCTCTACAATAATAACCAGCCCAGCCTTAATTCTGTAGTTCTAGAGTGGAGCCCACACCTGGATACCCTGGTGTTCCTGCTCAGTGGTGTTATTGATCACAGACACAAGAAGCTTAGACTGAGCTTGTTTTTCATTGTTGAAATTTTTAATGGTAGTTTTTAGAGAATAATAGACCTTGAAGGTTCACTTGCTCATGAGTAAGAAAAACAGAAGACCCATGTGACATTTTTCAGAGGATAACATTGTGTTTTCAGGTGTACAAGTGAGGTGTAGCAGGTTGAGTGTAGGGAGCCCTGTTGCAGCCCACAGGATCCTGAGGTTTCCTTTGCAGATGGGAAATATCCCTTCAGGAATTGTAGTGTGTGCTGATTCTAACTGGATTCAGTGGTGCAAAGCCTTGGTCTTCCTAATTACTAATCAGTGGAAGTAGCACATATGGTGCAGACACCACAAAACGCCAATTGATCATCCCAGAGAAAGGACCAAGGACACACTCTATCTAGAAATTATCATTCTAAATATTGAGCACATATTTGTGCATTACCAGGACAAACAACAGAGAGGGGACAGCAATGCAGTTCAGACAAAAACCTCCTTCAGGGGTTCCCTAACTGGTAGGGGCATGAAAGATTCATGGAGGCACAAGAAATGTCTCAGCTGAGAGGTGCACAGTAGGAAGCTAGGGTAAGAGCACTTCCTATCAGTCTTTGTGGCTTCTTCTCAGTGTTAATGCCATATGACATAGGAAAGCCTGCATACGGAAATTACAGTTCCCTTCTGTTGTGGTATCATGGGAAAATTGATAGGAAGGAGCACTGAAATGCCCCTGGTGCCTGTAGTTCCATTGGCTGGGATCACCCACAGAAATCAAGAGCACTCTTTTAAGGAAGGCTCAGATTTTAGCTTATCTGCAACTCAGGTCTTCCTATTGTACAGCAGGGTCAGTAAGAGCGTCACCTGCTCTAGGACATGGTCAAAAGATCAAAGTCTCCATGAAAGTGCCTCAGAAGCATTTTGAATACATTCTTTGGGCTTGAATGACTGTAGAAAATTTCCCATGACCCAGCCAAGGATAATTTTGATGTTGGAGCAAAGTTAGGTGCACAGGCTACATTGTATACTCATGCATTTTGGGAGCAGGTGTGAAAGCTTGAGGAGATTATTTTGAGGCTTGAGCCCTCCCCATTTAAAAGCTCATCTAACAATGGAAGCTTATAATGCATACCCACCTCAGTAAACACTTCACTGGGAGAGCTAGTCCTGCTAAAATACTGTACATGGTTAGATTTCTTAATTTCTTTATAAAATTATGTAATTGTTTGTTCATGTTTTTTCAAATGTTTTTATTTTTTAAATTTTTGTCTTCATATTCTGCAGGGACTTAAAGTTTAACATTCCAAAACTTGATGGAAAATATCTGTTCCAAGTTATGCTTAAGATGTTTGATATTCAGACAGATTAAACCCAGCTGCATATGTTGTAAGGTAATAATAAGCTTCTCTTCTGGAGGGTTAGAAACTTAAGTTTGTAGGCCAAAAATCAGAGAAAAAGAAGGGCTGCAAGGACAGCCAACATTTTGGCCCTAGCCTTTCAAGGTCAGTGAGGGCTCAGGACATAGGAGAACCTATACTGTAACATCATGTAACTCAGTTGTGTCCCAAATTTTCTGATCAAGGAGATTATGGGCCACAGAGCAATATGATCGATGTCTTGTGACAGTTAAGCTATTATTTCAACTTGGTTAAGAAATTAAAAACTAAGTGGACCAGGAGAATTCTGACTGCAACTTAAGGGATTTACCAGAGGACAGAATTTGGTCCTGGAAAAGTGGGATCATCTCTGAGAAGCTACAAGAACATGTAAAATCACATGAAAAAAGCACTTGAAAGTGGTCTTTAAAATTTTGGAGAAGTTTGGAGAGGTCATGTGAAGCAACTGCCTTGGAATATGGTTAGCTGAACTTAATGAGATTCAGATCAGACCTTGGAAGATCAGAGTGTCGATAAAAATGGAACTGGTGAAGGTCCAGTTCAGGATAGTTCAGGGAGAAATGATGACTCTACTGGGTTTTGGATTACAGACCACCTTCTCTGTGGCTTCACACAAAATTTGTCTGCTTTTTGCTTCTCTTGCTTCCAGGCATAAGTATGTGAGAATTGCATCCATTTCAATTTCCTTGAGGAGTTTGAGAAGAATTCACATTTAACCTGCTCTAAATTTCCTGTACAGTTCAGTTGTGAATCTGTCAGAACCTGGGCTTTTATTTTCCGTAAATTTTTAACATTATTTTCAATTTAATTGACTGATGTTGGATTACTCAGAGTTGTTATATCTTCTTGATTCAGCTCTGTTAATTCATAAATATCTGAGAATCTGTTCATTCGTTCTGTGTTTTCCATGCCATGAGGAAAAAGACTTTTGAAGTAGATATTGATGATCTTCTGAATTTCTGTATGATAACTATTTATCTTCTCACTGATGTCTAACATGGATCTGCATTTCCCCAGGTGCCCTGTGCCAGGAGAAGATCCAACACTCAGGAATTGGCCAAGTGAAGCCATCCCCAGTGCTGTCTCTCATCTGCATGGTCACTGGTTACTCCATCACTAGTGGTAATGCTTGGGTCTGGAACGGTCAGATCTCAGGTGAAGAGGCTGCAGTGGATAAAGTTGATAAATAGCACTGAACACTCAGCTTAGGAACCATCCCTGAGTATTGGTCCCAGAATCTCTAGTAACACATCAAAGAACCAGTTATCTCTGTGACTCAAATACGTGCCGTGTGAGGACAGGGGCATTTATTATTGTGCAAGAGACATAGTAGGGAGGGCAGTATGTGAGCCCAGACACAAACGTCAATGCAGGGTATCTCAGGACAAGCAGTGGGTGCTGAACCCACCACTTGGCCTTTGGTCATCTCATAGCAAAAAAGGCAGAGGAATCTGAATAGGGTTTACTCTTCAGGCCAGAATTCCAGTAAAAAGAAGTCAATTTAAAAATGCAAAATCTAGAATTGATATGTCATTTAGTATTCTTTCTTTGTGGTACTTACCTTTCTGCATCTAACAGTGTTATATAAAATGTCCTTATTGTGTTTGGAACACTTTTCTTTTAAAATACATTTTTGTGAAGTAGAATATATAAACAGTCATAAAACGTCATTTAGTTCATATATCTGATGGTCTGTCCTCAAGTATACATGAATTTCTTTATACTGTACACAGGACCACAGCTTGCACAAGCACAGCTTCAAGCCTGGTATCCAGGGAAGCTGGTGCAGGCACATTTTCTCTGAGATTCTGGGATTAAGGTCCTATGAGCCCTTCCATTCTCTGGGCACTGCATTAATTCCTGTTTCTGAGCTGTAGCATCCCCCAGCACACCAGCTCCTGAGAATGTAGCTTAGGCCTTCCTCTGCCATAATCATTTTCATGTTTGCCAGGCATGGTTTTTAGTGGAGCCATGTTTTACTGTCACTGTCTTTCCATTCAAGCATGAGAGAGGTTGTACAAAAGGGCTTCTCAGCCACACACTGCAGTTTGTGTTACAAAGTGCTTGCACTGAACATTGGATGCAATAAACCAGTCCTAGGAAAGGCTATTCATCCTTTGACATGGTCTGCTCCCATGCTCTTGTCGCCTCCTGAAGGTGTCTATCACCTGAAGGCATTACAGACTAAAGTGTAAAATGATTAAGAATGGTACAAAGCACATCAGCACTACTAATCCCCAGGAAGGCAAACAGACAGCTGGACCTACTGAGTGTCACAGGGCTTGGCATGTTCAGGTTTCCTTCTGGCATTACAGGCAACTGCACTCCTTCCTTGTGGAAGCTGAAAGCTCTACCCTCAGGTGCACAGAGGTCTCTGGGGAAGTTGTGATTGAAATGGAGGTTAGAATCCCGGGTCTGCTCGTTTGCTAAGTGACACATCTTTACGCTGAGTGGCTGAGTCAAAACATCTGGGTTTATAAAGGTGATTGAGTCTTCAGGTAACAAGTAGGGACCCAGGAGTCCTGTTTGTGTTGAAACCAAAGAATAATGGGTGTTCCCAAGCCTGATGAACTCCAGAGAAACCTTTCCTCATGTGCCCCATGTTAGTGTGGATAAATTTCCCTCAAAGCCTAATGTTTTGAAAGCTTGGTGCCGAGCTGCAGGACTTCTATAAATTATCAGAATCACCAGCAGACAAGATTCTATCAAGCACACATGGATTATAATGCAAGGTGAGTCTAACTTAAGACACTGACACTCACCTTCTCTGTCTCTGTCTCTCTCTCTCTCTCTCTCTCTCTCTCTCTCTCTCTCTCTCTCTCT
>NW_004524860.1:1335398-1378019 GCF_000260255.1 Octodon degus
TCTCTCTCTCTCTCTCTCTCTCTCTCTCTCTCTCTCACACACACACACACAAACACACATCTCAGGGAATTGTGTAAGGACTGTATTGATATGAAGGTCTTCCTCACCACAGTAGAATTGTAAAATCAAGAAAGTAAAGGATATCTGCAAAATTCTGAAATACGTGGAAAATAAAACATACCAATAATTCAGCAAAGGTATCAAAGGTAACTGATACATGCATATTTCAAATACATTGAGAAAAAAATAGTGAGTAAAGCCAACCCAAATTTCATAAGATTTAGTGAAACCCATGCTTAGAATAAAAATCATGTATGAAAGAGCACATATTTCAAAAGAAAAATCTCAAATAATTTACCTAGTATAACTACTTAATCTAAAGAACTCAGTGAAAATATGCACAACTCTAAAATAAGAAAGAAAGAAAGAAAGAAGAAAGAAAGAAAGAAAAAAAAAGAAAACACATACATATATAGAACAGTTCGTGGAATATACAAAAGTAGAGATTATGAAAACAAAGGATGTACTTATTAAATATAACACTGGCTCATCAAATGCTCAACAAAGTAAACTTGCTTTTGCATACATTAGACAAAGAACACAATAACAAGGCCCAAATAACAATAACAAAAATGAAATATCCCTGCTGAGTTGACAGAATTTACCAGGAATACAAAAGAAATGAACATTTGTGCAGTAAAAATTTGTACATAAACAGTGAAATGTCAAAATGAAAATACACAGTGTGCCAAAACAAATTTATGTTGAAATAAACTATTTCAGTGGTGTAATGGATGGTGTATTTCACTGCTACTTAACATTTTTAAATAATTAAGAAATTACTTCTATTATTTTGTCACAACTACTGATAAGACAGGGTATTTTTCTCTCATGGTTCCTCAGAGAAACTCAAACAAACAGGATGTATGATTGTGTAGAAACAGATTTTTCCCAGAAAATTGGGGAAAAGTTGGTCTCCTGCCACAGTGGTTGTAAAGTCCCAGCTCTGCTGTTGGGGCTGTAGGTGGAGACCCAACAACCTGCAGGCGCAGGGTACCTGCAAGCTGCCCGGCAGGAGAATCCCTGCTGCTCAGGGACACTCAGGATTTGTTCGTTTTAGGCCTTGGCTGACTAATGAACTCCACACTCATGTGAGAGGGCAGTCTGCCTGCCACAGAGTTCACTGATTGAATTACTACCATCATCCCAAATACCCATCAAATCATCAGCAGAACCCCACAGGAAGACTGTCCTACACAAAAGCCCACCCACCTGCATTCAGAGCCCAGCTCCACCGCCTGGCACAAGAAGATGACCCAGAGCCTGCTCCAGGGTTGGACAAGAAGTTTCTCTCAATTCTCATGCTGGACTCCATGCCTAAAGAAAAGAAGACTTTAAGAAAGAAAAACTATGTAAAACATAATACCAAAAAAATTTACAACTTGATGTGTAATTAGCAGATTCTGATCAGAATTTTGATGCCAAAAATGTACATACTGCAGATATGGGATCCAACTTTTACACACAGAAGAATGACACGCATGTATGAAGTGGATACAACAGCAGAAATCAAATGTGCATAAATACAAATTTATGCAAGTTTATATGAGCTTTACTTTTAGAAAATGACAAAAAAAAATGGATGGACCTTGGCAATGATAAGCAGTTTCTTTTGGAATTCACTAGAACTCAAGTTCCTGGCATTCTAATGAGGCATTATCAGGCACTCATCACTTCTGCAGTTATGCGCAGCAAGTCATGGGTTTCAGGGTGCTGGTTCCTCTTCTGTGGGTTGTACTGCACTGCCTTTTCCACCAGCCTGCTCTGTCCTGCTCCAATATGTCTTGGGCTGAGCCCTGGCAGGGGCACCTCAGAGCATATCCTGCTCCACTTCCTCATACCAGACCCTCAGTTCATCAGCATTTGCAGGAGACCTCAACTCACGCTTGCCCTGTTCACCTATGGTGCACTCAAGAGCCTGCCAGGGAAATTTTCTTCCTCTTCAACAATCACATGACTGTCCCATTCTTTCTTTCTTTTTCCTTTCATGTGGAACCCAATGTCTGCATCCTGCAGTGATTGTGGAAGTCTGCAGGACACTCACCACAACATTCAAGACCTGTAATGGCATAAATGTACTTGCTGTAGTTTCTAATTTCTCACCTAGATGCTCTATGCTGATGCTAGTTGGGCCATTTTCCTCACTATATTGAGAATTTCTCTAAGTAATATTATGAATGACTCTCATTTGTTAGACTATTATCTTCATGAGATTCATACTGAAGTAAAATCTCAACTTTATTGTAGCTATTGTTTCAAGCATTGTCTTTAATTTTAAACAGACATCTTTCTCATGAATATAAATAAAACACTATTTGATTAACCAGTAGTGGTGGTAGTATGTCTACTTACCATCCATATCAAAAAGCATCAGGTGGACAGAGGGCAACTGTCCAGCTCTGCAGGGTCCCTGGCCCAGAGCTGCTCCAGTGCTGTGCAAAAGATCATTCAGTGGAAGCCTCAGCAGTACTGCAGAGGTGCAAACAAGAGCATCCGCAGGGTAACACAGAGAACATTCAGGTAAGGAAGGTGGGGTGGACAAGGCCGGGAGGTCCCAGCATTGCATGCCAGTGAGCTGTGAGCATTTCCCTATATTTTACCCTCTCTTCCTCAGGACTGAGGTACAATAAATGGGAATGGGAGGTGTGTATCCTTCACTGGCACAATGGACTTGTATTATGTTAAAATTAGCATTGTATCAAGAAGCCTCCAGGTTTTGGGCTCAGCTGGAGAGGAGTAGATGAAACTATCTGAGGATGACATTTTCTCCAATCTTCTCACTGTATAATGTCCTGAACTGATAATGCCTTGGACAGACTTACATAGATACAGAAGGACCAGAAGCCTCTCAATTACAGACTGTTTGAGAGAAGTTGGTTACACAAAATCCTAGCTGAATGAGGAGCACCACACCCATGGATGGAAATACAGAGTGAAAAGGGAACTGCAGAACAGCAGACAAGCCTTGCATGAGGAGCATAGGTCTCCTCCCAAATGTCCTTTTTCATCTCTAGCAGGAGCCCCTGTCTCCATGGCCTGTCCCATCCCAGATCATCCACTGAAATAGATAGATAGGGAAAACACCAAGGCTCTGAGCATATCACATCCTGCTCACTTTCTTCTATGCTTCATTGTTAAGCATTCTGCCCTGCCCAGTACCCACAATCTGCACCCTCTAACTCACCCAGATTTCTCTATCTCTGGAAGTAGAATAGAGGGCCATGGTATAGGAAAGAGTCCCAGTGTGATTTAGACCCCCATTTCTTAAGTCAGATGGTAAAGCCCTCTCCACAGGATAGGACTATTTATGCCTGCAGAGGCCTTTACTATGCAAAGCAGCCTCCTGTTTTATGTTGAAAGCTCAGCCCTGGCTTAGCAGCCCAAATCTCCTCACACAAGAGCCTTCATCAGAGCATGGAATTCCTGGTGCTGCTCCTCTGCCTGGTGGCGTGTCCCTGCTGTGAGTGCCTCAGGGTTTCACTGGACAGATCTGGGCATCGGGTGTCAGGTAAATTGACTCATGGTGATGCTCCTTTTCCACAGGTGTCCTGTCCCGGGGGCAGCTGCAGGAGTCAGGACCTGGCCTCATGAAGCCTTCACAGACCCTGTCACTCACCTGCACAGTCTCTGGACTCTATTTTGCCAGCAATCGTTTTGGCTGGATCAGGCAGGCACCAGGAAAAGGACTGGAATGGCTGGGTATCCTATGGAGTGATGGAAGCACAGATTATAACTCAGCCCTAAAATCACGACTGAGCATCAGCAGGGACACCTCCAAGAGCCAAGTTTCCTTGACGTTGAGCAGCCTGAAGACAGAGGACACGGCCATGTATTACTGTGCAAGAGGCACAGTGAGGAACCTTCAACCTGAGCCCAATCATAAACCTCCTTGCTGCGGGCTCCAAACACCAGAGGGCGCGCAGGATTCACTGGGCTCCAAGTCAGCCTCAGGAGCAGGTGCACAGGGCCCCAGGGGACTTAAAGGTTTTAGTCTCTGGTTCACTTGTGCTACTCTGGTTCTTTTCTAGCATCATTTACCATTTTATATTCTATTGATTTTCATTTTACCTTACTTTCTAAACATAACAATTTTCTATTTAGGGTAAGTTTTTCTTGCTTATTTCCCTGATTTCCTCACACTTAAGATATTGCACACATACAGAGTCTGTCTGTACTTTAAAATGAGCCTAACTGTGTAAGTTCTTGACTGTGCAAAGAAGCCTCACTCTCATTTGTTGAGCATGTTGGGGCAGGTCTGTGCCTTCTTTAGGTTGATGCAACTCTGCAGTGGTGAAATGAGCCCGGAAAGACCCATTATTGCAGACTGCTGATGAAAGTGTCCACAAGTACAGCGCATCCTCATCACTAACATATTCATCCTTGACGTTCGCATAAGTCGCAATGTGGCTTCACACGCACAAAAAGAATATGATGTCTTTTTTTCTTCAAAGTCCAGAAAATAATGTTCTAAACTGCACTTGGTGCATGGTCTCAATATACAGCTTGCACTCGTTCTTATATCTTCAGCCTCCCCAGTGCTGGCATTACAGGCGTGCGCCTCCATGCCCAGCCTCTGTGGTGGGCTCAGCGCGCCTGGTGGTGGGGCCAGAAAATACTTTGTGTTTTAAGGCGAGCGCATTCCCCACTGAGGTGGACAACACTCTTGGCATTACAAGTGCTTCTGTTCCTGGTATTCTCAATCTTTCACCTCTTTGAATTTTTTGTTCTTATTTTCATGTTGATGATAGAAACTAAGAACATTACTGTAACACTTTCTGGGTTGCTTGTGTGTGAGAAGTTCTAAGGTATTTGTGACAGAGAACAAACAAGAGTTAGAAAAGCTTCATCCCTCTCAAGAGCTCCAATCTTCTTGAACTGCCTTGCTCCAAATTTTCCAAGGGAACTAAAATCTGAGCAAATATGTGTGCTCTTGTGGCTGTGTGAGATTTCTGTAAAAGGATAGTTCTGCATCATTTCTTTTATTTTCTTTTCATTGGATATGAAGCTGTGGTTCTCTGGTGATCAGTGGCCTCCATTCCCCCAGGCACAACTCCCGTGATGGAGGATGCAGTGAGTGTCACCACACAGAAGTTCAGCCTCACCTGAGCCATCTACACAGCTCTCTCATTTTCATGTCAGCTTTGACCCTCACTCAGGATTGTCCTCTGCCGACTGGTATGGCCTGCCCTGAAAACATTTTGGACACCAGGATCCACACAGCACTGTGAAAATATTCAAGGAGGTAACCACAAAGTCATTATTCTTAACTGAGCAGTGAGGCCCCAAGTGGACAGAGAGATGTTCCTGAGCCCAATGGCCTGTGGTCTGTAGGCTGAGGGAGCCTACGGAAAGCCCCTTGGGGCAGAGATACAGGACTACAAGGAGTGCTAGTGGGCCAGGTGGTGAACAGGAACCACTGAATGAAAATTGTTGCACAGTAGGTCAATCGAGGGCTGGTTCCGTACTGAAGGTTTTTCTGTATGTTCATATCTTGGACATATATTTTGTAAATATGACACTAATGGTCTTGCCAAAATATGTAAACATAGGATTGCTTTCTTTTTGGGGGATAAAATATAAGTTCAGTATATACAAGGAGGCACACAGCTGAGTAAGTATATAAATCACATAAATTTGAACTAAGAAGACTAAATGACTTTTAAAAATCATTTGCAAAATCCTGTATATTATGAATTTAAATTTTTTCCCTGACCTTGCAACATTATCTTCTTTATAGTTTACCATAAATGTAGTTGTAGAGGTATTGTAGGGGCATGGCTGTGTGAGTTAATTCCATAATTAATTCCATAATTTTACACTAACATAAGTAACTCCATTTTAGCTTCTAAGCTACTATAGTAAAAATAATTACTAAGGCAGATGCACTGAGTTAACTTCCTGTGACCCTGCTGAGTTACCTCATGCTCTCGTCCAGTGAAAACATTGTAACCATAAAAATAGAAACAGGTAAGTCTACAAAAAGGGCAAACAGATCAAATAATGAGAGTTATCTTAGAAAACTATGACATTGTAGTTAAATTTGTGGCCAGTGCCTCTCCCAGCCCATGACATGAGGGCAACCCCCAGAGGTGCCGGGAGTCTTCCTGCCTGTGAAATGACACTTTTCAACTGAGAACTCTGCCATGGCTGCAGCCTCACTATGACCTGACCTGGACACTTTGTAAAGCAGCTCTGACCACCTGAACCAATAACTGTGATATTGCATTGTGGTTACCCTGGAAGCTAAGATAACATTCCATTGTAGTTGCCCTGGACACTAACATTCCACTGTGCTTGCCATGAAATCTAAGACATTGCTGAAGCGGAGAACAAAGCACGCACAGGGCCAACATTTTCTTACTGACTAGTCAGAGTCTCAGGTGGCCCGTCTTTTGGACTAAACTCTTGTTTCAACTTTTGTACTCTTTAAAAAATTTCTCCCCATTGTGCCACTTCAGCTGGAGGTTTCCAGTGAGACTTCTAGGTGTAAAACCCTCCTGTTTATGTGGAGGGACATGGCCGCTGTGGCTGCAAACCACTTCTGGGCTTTCATTTTCTTTTAACTCCTAATAAGACTGGTTTTTGTTTAGAAAGGTCAGGCTCCCAGATGTGGGTAGCATTTGACTGATTCTTATTTCTCTCAATCAACAGCCATGAGATGGTTGTTATTTTCTCTCAGGTGAGAGTCCCAGGAGATTTCCTACACTTGATGGTTCTTTAGATAGAAATTTCCTCTGTATTTGTTTTGATCAAAACCAGTATGAAGTTTTGAAATTCATGAAAGAAACATTGGAGAGGACAAAATTGCTTCCTGAAATTTTGATATCTGTTTTGCCTGTCTGCCTGTCCAAATTCTTGGTTCTGTGAATTTGTGAAAGTGCCTGTTTCTTGAGATCCGAGTCAAATAAGTTTTCTGGGCTGCAGGAGTCCTTGTTACTCTACTTCTGCCTTTTCTACCTCTTAGAGTCATCTATCTGGAAACCCAGAGAATTTTGAACACTGCTCAGTAGCTCGATCTTGCCGTAACTGCCACCATTGTATCAAAATTTATTAGCATTGTACATTTTGCTTTTTTTTTTTTTTTTGGATCGAGCTGAATCATGCTTAAGATTTCTGTTATGGGGCTGCCACCAGTGTATCAACCATGGTGGTTTGCATGAACAGGAACTTTGATAAGTTCAAAGGTGAATATGGGGTTAGAATGACAAAGTAAAATCTTTGTATGCTTTGTAATCAGTAATGGCCTTTAGGAGTAGGCGTACCAACAGAGGGGATAATTGATCCTCCCATAGCCAGTAGAGCTTGGGCAGTAGTCAGAGGGAAGCTAGGACACCCAGATCAGTATCCTTAATCGAGTTCTGGCTCTCTAAGGTTCTAACACTGCCTCTGTGGGTTAGAATGTGTGTATGTGGAATCCATGATGATGTTTTGGTTATTAAGGAAGTGGGTATTTTTCCCTATGAGATGGGATTCCCTCATGCAGGGGTAAATGTTTAAAGAAAAAGTGGAATTAAAGAAGACACAAAGGAAAATTTACAGAAAACTAGGAATGTATGGATGCATCTCCATTTCCTTACATGATCATGCTAAGTTTTCTGTCAGTACTTAACGAACACATATATTTATGTTAAAATGTATCTCATTTGGTCATCACTAAAATTAGTATACAAAAACCAGATAATTTCTATTAAAATATTAATACAGATGTAGATAAATAATTAGTCATAGCAGAGTCAAATATGGGCATCAAGAATGCTAGTTGTCTATGTATGGAGTCACAAGGATGCAGAAAAATATCATGTTTTGTCATTAGAGGAAGTGGTCTGAAAACATTGCGAGTCATCGTAACTCTGTCTCTGAGTTGCCTATGGAGCAGGTAAGCACTGGGAGAAGGTTATAGGTCCAAATACCTGAGATATTCTTACCATGTGTGAGCTCATATCTCATAAGTCTATTGTGCTTCTTCCTCTAAATGCACATCAGAAAAATGGAGCAAAACACCAAACCCCTTTATTACATTCATGTGTAATTTTGAGAAAGTTAATGAATTTCAGTATTCATTATGGCTCATACATGTAGTATGAATTTCTATAAACCATATAAGGAATATTACAGAATATCTGCTAAAAGATTCTCCTAAATTCTTCATCCATCTCTAGGTGAAGCTGCCACAATGTGGCTGGCTATGTAGCTGAGACCATGCAAATAGGGCCTTCTTCCCTGTGCTCCCAGGTTCTCAGTCAGGATCAGGACAAAGCACAGCGTGTTCATCATGGAGTTTTCATTGTTATGGTTTTTAAAGGCCATGCATGGTAAAGTAGAGATTGTGAGTGTGTGAGTAGGCATGAATAGGACAAACAATGGGCTTGAATAACAGTTTCCTGAACCTTATGTCTCCGTATTGGGCCACCCAGATAACTCAGCAGATTAAAGTGCCTGCTTAGACAGACATTGAAACTGGGTTCGATCTCTGGCATGCCAAGCTGGCCCTGCACCCCGGGATGTGCTGAGACAGCAATTGAGACTGGGCATTGGTGGCACCACCTGTAATCCCAGCACTTGGGAGGCTGAAAACAGGAGAATCACTATGAGGCCGATTTGTGTAGTGAGACCCTGTAGACCATATACACTAAATACATTTTTTGAAAAAAGAAGATACTTATATCTCTGTGTTTGCAGGTGTATGGGCTGAGGTGCAGCTGGTGCAGCCTGTGGAGTCCCTGAGACACCTGTGCAACCTCTGTATTCACCTTCAGTGGCTACTGGATGAACGGGGTTGGCCAGGCTCCAGGAAAGAGGCTCAGTTTGATCATGGAAATTATGGAAAATGTGGTAGCACGTACTATGCAGACTGTGTTCAGGTCCGACTTACCATCTCCAGAGAAAACACCACAAACACGTTGTGTCTACAAATGACCACACCAAACAAATGGAGAACGCAAACTTGTATTACTGTGTAAGGGTCACACTGAAGAGATGTCAATGTGATTCCAGACACAAATCTCCCTGCATTGCCACTCAAAACCAGCAGGGGGCGGTAGGGATATAGAGGAGCTAAGAGTAGATTTAGAGGGAGATGAGAGTTGTGTCCCTCTTAGGATCTGAGTTTCTTTTCAGCATAATACTTTCTCCCAAAATTGAACACATTTTTAACTGAGCAGAACTCAATTTAACACTTGAATTTAAAATGGTTCTGCTGTGGTCATCAACCCAGACCCTAAGATGTCTCAGGGAACCTTGTAAAAGAGTGATAGGAATTTGAAATCCACAGTGAGAAGCAGTCAGTGTGAATATAAACAGATACCTCAGTTCTAGGGTGATCAGGAACAAGAGGCCAACATCAACACAATCAGAGGCATCTCCATCCATCCCCAGGGTTCTGAGGACAAACAGAGCACTTGACAAGATCAGGCTGAACAGGAGACAGACCTTCCAGGTCCCAAACAAGAGCAGGTACACTGAGCCCATAGAGAGACTTTACCTACCCTGTCATTCCTGTTCCTCCCTGCTGGGTTATTTTTTCCTTTTATTTAAATGGAATGATAATGGATCTGTATTTTCTCATTATATCTTCTTCATGCAAGGTAATATTTATATATAACACATAATATTTTAACACTTTAAAAATTTATTGAATATTTAACAAGTCAAAATCAAATATCAAAAATCTCACTAATTAAAAATAAAATGTCCATTATCAATCAGTGCATTCTAGTAAAAAAAATGTGCAATCAACAAAACAATGTCTTCACAGGGATATTTTGAATCAGATAAAATAAAAAGACCTTGATGGAAATGTTACTATCTTGTGCTATTCAAGGAGTGTTAGTGTAATCCCAACTGACCTCACAGGTGACATATATACGTGAGATCAGAGGAAAGTTGTGATTTTGAGCACAGGAATTGCAGTGATATATTTTGAAGATGTAGAAGAAAGCCAAACCCTAAGTATGCAGGCAACTCCCACTAAGTGGAAAGGGATGAAAATGAGATTAGTGTGAAGCTCTATGAATCATCTAACTTGACCAACAATTTTCACTTAGACCACTGACCTTTCATGTCTCACAAGCTGTTCCCTGTGACCATGTCTGTGAGCAGGAACACAGTGCAGGACCTCCTAACCTGTATGTGGATGTGAGGATGAAAGATGTCAGGGAAGATGCCAAGGGCCTCCCGGAGAGGCTATGTACCCTAATGCAACAGTTTCGGAAGAAGATCAAATACATCAAGAAATTTGATGTCTGAGGTGAACTTACCTATGTGTAAAAGTATAGAGTACTGGTTAAAATTCCAAGTGAAGATGCAAAGTGAAAAATTCTATGGATAAGACAAAGATCTGTGAAGGGAAATTTTAGTCCAGGTAAATTGGCCTCCATAAGAATGAAGAGTAGCAAAAACTGAGAATTGATTCCAGTAAATACCTAAGTGATAGGTTTGAGGGACAGCTTTTCCAAGGACAGCTTCATGCTCTGAACGACAACACTGCTTAAATTCAACTCCATCCAAATCCATGCATAGGAATTTCCTATTGTTCATTTTTGAATATTTGCTCTTGTTTCTACTTTTTCAACACAGAGCAATTGTTACATTGCATTAAATTTAGTGCACTGTCTTCCCGTCTCTTTGGAAATAATATTATTCGTTCCATCCTGAATGTTAAGTGTAGCATAATTGTATCACACAAAGTTTGTGTATTCTAATACCTACAATTTTACTCCATAGTTAGACATCTGAAATATGAAAAAAAGTCTTCCTTAAAGTCTACCCTTCAACTGTTTATTCGTTACTACTGCTTTATTTTTGGACTAATTTAAAATACTAGAAAATTCAAAAACTGTTTGTAGAAAGATGTAGTTTCCCTCACGGTATTTGGTCTTCAGACATGATAAAATGCTCTTTCCTTTCATTTGACATGATTTCTAATTACAAGACATCATTAGAAGTACAGTGTTTCTTGGGAAGCATGAATCACATGGATGGTGTCCTACTCCTTGCTCCTAGGGCCCCTACGTTCTCATGAAATCCTCACTAGTAACAGCTTAGTTTAGCATTGAAGCTGCGCATGGTTGGTTAAACACTTAGCCCAATTTGTGGGCCGAGGAGATCAGGCTTGGTTTTCTATCATGTCCAAGCCTGCAGTTCATGAGTATTTGTTTCTCCAGGTTTCATGTGGAAAGCAAACTTACAATCCTTGAACACTTGTTACCATGTTAATTTAATTAACATAGGTGTAAACAGTCTCAATTGGGCCATTGCACTCTGCAGACATACAAAATGGTCCTTTATTTATAGCCCCTTTTTTTGTTTTGTTTTGTCAGAGATGTGTGTTCCATTGCTGTTAGAGAAGCTCTATATGGAGAAGTCTTTTTTTAACTTTACTTTTTAAAAATTAATTTTATTGAGAAAGAAATACAATGAGATAGTTTCAAAACAGATTAGTAGGACAGTTTCAATAATTAATACATTGCATATTGTTGTCTTCATAGTGGTTATTCATAGTATAAGATGCATATCCTGTCCAAACACTATTAGTACAAATTGTTCTTCTCATTGAATTAAGAGAAAGTAACTGTATATCTATCTTGATTATTGTGTATATACAGATACAAAATGGTCCTTTACTTGTATCCCTTATTTTGTTTAGTTTCGTGAGAGATGGGCATTCCCTTGCCATTTAAATACTGTAGGTGCATGAATTCAGCAAAGCAATCCAATATAGTCCACTAATCCATAATAGTAGTGGGTTATCTGTAGGACTGGCAATGTCAGGAGTCTCTTTCACAGTTCAGCACATTAATATGGCTTTACTTTTTATACTTCATTTTTATACTTCTCTCCTGGACCAAGACAAAGCAAGACACATGTAACAAGAATTGTAGCCTTTGTATCTGATAAGATCAATCAAATCCCCTCAGGATTTACCCTGAAACCCTGTACCGCAGTTTGTAGACACTGTCAGTGTCAGCCATGTGGATGAGTCACTACCATTGCTTAACAAATATACTTTCTGTGAAAGCCTGAGAGAATGTTTTCTCTTCATGTAACTCTTTCTAGGCACATTCTACATCATTGATTACTTTTCTCTGTGGCCCCATAATCTCTGTGATCAGTAAATTTATGACACAACTGAGTTACAGTATGTTACAGTACAGGTTCTCCTATGTCTTGAGCCCTCACTGACTTTGAAAGGTTATGGCCTAAATGTTGGCTGTCCTTGCAACCTTTCTTTTTCTCTAATTTTTGATCTGCAAACTTAAGTTATTAACCCTCAAGAAGAGAAGCTTAATGATATTATTACCCTATAACAGGGAGTTGAGCTTAACCTCAGTATCTGTCTGAATATCAAACATCTTAGACATAACACGGAACAGGTATTTTCCATCAAGTATTGATATGTTAAACTTTGAATCTCTACTGAATGTGAAGAAAAAATAAAAAATAAGAATAGACAATTACATATTTAGAAATCTAACCATATACAGCATTGTAGCAGGACTGTCTTATGACTTTTTTTTCTTGTCTCTTGTTTTCATTTATTACCCTTTTGGTTAAACAAACATTTACTTGAGAGACAGTATGGCAGTAATTGCAATGGCATGCAAGCAGTACATATTTAGAAGACCAGAATGACTGGCATTCCAAGCATGACCCTACCATTACACTTTACTATCTTCAGTGCAGTTGCTCAGTTCACAGTTATCAGCATGTATAGTTAGTCAGGGTGAGACTACCAATTAACTGCTAATTTCAAAAACAGGCTGAAGATTCTCAGGATCATTGCCTTAACCATCTTGTGTATATAACTGCATTGCTTTGCCCCTGTCATGTTTCCTATCTTTTCTCCTTGCCCTCTCTTCTTTGTTGAATTCTTAAGTTCTCACTTTCTTTAAGGACCTTTTCATACTTGATTCCAGTGCAAATATTGTAGCTACCTGAATTCAGCAAAAATAATCCATTATAGTCCAATAGTCCATAACAGCAGTGGGTTATAACCACAACTGGCAATAGCCAGAAATTGTTGACTTGAGCCTTTTATAGCTCGGCATATTAATATAGCTTTACTTTTTATACCTCATGATCACACATTTTTGCTAGATAGTTTAAGTCCAAGTTAAAGCAAGACCTATATAACTAAGCATTTAACTTTTGTTGTCTGATAAAGTCAATCAAAGTCCCTCAGGATTTACCCTGCTGCCATGTGCAGCACCTTGTGGATCTTTTGTCAGTGTCAGCTATCTGGATGAGATAGCTGACCAATTTGCTTGACCAATTTGCTCTCTGTGAAAGCCTTAGAGAATTCTTTTGTCTCTAGGTGACTCTCCTTAGGTTCACTATGCATCGCCAATCACTTTGCTCTGTGGCCTCATAATCTCCTTGATCAGAAAATTTGCAACACCATTGAGTTACTAGATGACACAGCACAGGTTCTCTTTTGTCCTGAGTCAACCCTTCACTGACCTGGAAGGGCTAGAGCCAAAATATTGGCTATCTTTTTAGCCCATCTATCTGTTTAATTTTTGTTCTGCAAACTTCACCATGTTGTGCACAATAAACACAATTTCACTTGTCAATTAAGAACTAAATTTACTTTTACCAAGATGCTCTCTGAGGTGAAAACCTCATTCCCCTGAATACATGACTGTTCATAGTGTGTGTGTGTGTGTGTGTGTGTGTGTGTGTGTGTGTGTGTGTGTATGTGTGTTTGTGTTTCTGTTTTTTGGAACTCGGGATTAAACTCAGGCCCTTGTACTTGCCAGGGAAGCACTTAGTCTACTGAGCCATCTTCCAGCCCCCCTAACATGTTTGTTAAGCACATTTTTTATTATTTTTTTATTTTAGGGAAGGGTCTACTGGGTGTTTAGGGTCTCACTACTAGATTGGACTCATAGTGATCCACCTGTTTTCAGCCTCCCAAGAGCTGATATTACACACATGCGCCACCATGCCCAGTTTCAATTGGCCTCTCAGTGTGTCCCGAGGGTGGGGCTGGCACTGTTAAAAATACTTCTTTTAAAAAAAAATATTTGGTGTAACGAGGATAGAACTCAGGACCTTGAGCTTGACAGGCAAGCACTTATTCTACTGAGCTATCTCCCCGGTCCTGTTAATCATACTTCTGAAATGTCTTTTTCCAAAATGTTTTACTCTGAACTCAAATATTCTTATCAATTGTGTCTATATCTGTCCCATGTTAGGCTCATTTACTGGGTAAACTGTGCATAGCATTTCATTAAATGCTCTAGTGTGTGTACTCTAGCAAGCACAGCACTCCCTAGGAAGATCTGTTGTGTTAGGAAACGAATTATCACAGAGAAAAAAGAATGTCAAGGAAGGGAAAATGCATAAGTATAATACTGGTGACTTCAGAGCCATAGATTATGAAAAGAAACATTTGATATGCATATGGCCCTTCATGGTTAAACAAAAAGAAAAATTATAATTAAGTTATTATCCATGGAACCTAACATATTCAAGACAGTATTTTCTGAAAGGTTATTCATAATAGAAGAATTCCAATCATGTGTCAAGGAGCATATATTTTGGGACACGTATGAGGAGAGGCTCCCTAAGAGCCTTATTAATATCATCTCATTAATATCTTTCTTGTGACATAGTGCTTCATTTCTTGGAAATCCTCATTATTGCAGAATGAGATGTAAATCTGTGAAATATGGCAGTTGATCATAATTTTAACTTCCACAAGGTTTTTTTAAATTTTCCTACTAAAGAATGCAGTAAGAGATTGAGCTGCACCATTTGCAATATTATGTGGAAGCCTCTCCTACTCATGGCAGTTGGTTGGT
The DNA here is from genome assembly GCF_000260255.1 of Octodon degus. Taxonomy (NCBI): domain Eukaryota; kingdom Metazoa; phylum Chordata; class Mammalia; order Rodentia; family Octodontidae; genus Octodon; species Octodon degus. The sequence continues at coordinate 1,350,263 of NW_004524860.1, forward strand.
ATCTGTGTTTATTTTCTGTGGCTGCCACAGAATGGGTGGATCAGAGTGAGAAGTTTATGAAGGAAAGGGATTCATTTGCTTTATGTTTGTAGTTTCCCAACAGGTTGGCTTGAGCAACTGCTGGCCTATGAAGAGCACCTCTCATGGGGTCCACGAAAAGAAGATGGTCTCCTGTGTTTAGATGCCAAGTGCGCAGAGAAGTAGTCACTGTTGTAGCAAAGCCGCACACCAACAACCTGCTAATCCATTATGCCCTTAGAGTGTTAATCACCTCAAGAAGGCGTTCTCATGACCCGATCATATCCCAATATTTATATTTCAAGGAATTATTATTTGAGATCTAAGTTCCCAACCAAACAAATTGGGAGGAAAAACTCAAACCATTTCAGTTGATATAAAAAATATTTCAAATGTGCAGAACCTGACAACATTTGCTAAAATATTTAACCAATTAAAAGATATGTAGACAAATGGGACAGACCCAGAGTGGAACCCTGCTTCCTTATGTGAGAGAAGGAAGCCTTGTCAGAAGAGTGGCATACTTCTCCTGTGTGAGAGACAATACCTGGAGTGGTGACCAAACCACAGGTGGGAAAGCGTACATACAGTAGAACCACACACCCCATTAGAGAGCAGACCCCATGCCACACCAGAGGCACTGTACCCAGCAAGAGAGAGGAACACATGTGAAAGAAGCCCTAATCCATGCACAGGGAATCACAGCTCAGGAGAGCAAAGTCAAATTCTACCCATCTGACTTGAACCTGGAGAAGGACTAAACTCAGGGAGAGAAAAAAAGGAACAGACCTCATCACTGTGGACATAAAGTGCAGTAACCCATTTGAACATCAAGCTAGCAGCCCCTGTCCTTCAGAAAACAGAGTCTGTATGTGATTCCCACCTACTAATGAGAGGTAAGATGCACTCTGGCTTGAATGCGAGCTACAGTCAGGAAGGAATGAACAGAGCAGACCCTAGTATAAGGGGATACCTTAAAGACTCAAAATCCTAAAGTTACACCACTAAAGCATGAGTAGCTGGACCCCAAGACTTCAGATCATGGAAACAAACAATTCAGTCAGTAACATATGAAGTTGCTTGCACTCAACTTTTTCTTTTTTCTATTACATGTTTTTTTTTATTTCCTCCATTAGCTTTTGCAGGCTTTAGGGTTTTTATCCTAGGATTTTCTTCTGCTCTTTTTTTAAATTTTATTTATTTATTTTTATTAATTTTATTGAGAAATAAATAGCAGTGAGACACTTTCAAAACCGATTAATAGGCCAGTTTCAATACTTAATACATTATATATTGCTGTGTTCGTAGTGGTTATTCACAGTGCAAGATGTAGACATGATATCCTGTCCAAACACTATTAGCACAAATCTTTTTCTCATTGAATTAAGACAAAGTAGTCCTATATCTATCCTATTTTGTATATACAGATACAAAATTGTCATTCATTTATATCACCTCTGTGTTAGTTGATACATTGTGTCAACTTGGCTGAATCAGATCTGCAGTTCTCAGCATGGGGGCCTAGCCCTGCAGGTGGGCAGGGCCCAGGAATTGAGAAAGGCAGGAAGCTGCCCTGCCTGGTTTCCTGCTGCCCTGCCCCACTTCCTTGGAGAAGTCTCAGTCTTCGAGGAGCTTAGTCTTGGCAGCCGTGCCACTTTGGAGGAGCTTCGATCTTCACTGTGGAGCGCTGGTCTTCGCAGTCAGTGCAGAAGGAAGAGAGAGGCTTGATGGACACTGTCGCAGCTGCTCCTCCTCCTCTGCTCTTCATTGTTTTCTGCTGCATGAACTGCTGTCGTTTGCCTTGGAGCCAACGAATTATGGACTGAACCCTCCAGTAACTGTGAGCTAAGTAAACCTTTCCTTCCTTCATTCTGAGTATCAGGTATTTGTCCCAGCAATGAGTAAAAAGTAACTAAGACAACCTTTTTCTGTTTAGTTTTGTCAGAGATGGGTATTCCCTTGCCATTTAAATACTGCAGGTGTGTGAATTCAGCAAGATAATCCAGTATAGTCCAGTAGTACCTAATAATAGTGGGTTATCCATAGGACTAGCAATGTCAGAAGTTGTTAAATTGAGCCTTTTACAGCTCAGCATACTAATACGGCTTTACTTTTTAATATCTCGTTCTTATATTTTTCTGCTGGATGGTTAATACCAAGATAAAGCAAGAGGTATAGAACAAGAAATGTAACTTTTTTATCTGCCAAGGTCAGTCAAATCCTCTCAGGACTTACCCTAAATCCTTGTAGCACAGTTTGTAGATCCTTTGTCAGTGTCATGCATGTGGCTGAGCCATGGCCATTACTTGACCAATTTTCTCTCTGTGAAAGCCTGAGATAATGTTTTCTCTCCAGGTGCCTCTCCTTAGGCACATGATATATCCTCAGTCACTTTCCTCTGTGTACCCATAAATCTCCTTGTTCTGCTCTGGAGGTTTTCTTTTGCATTTTAATTATTTTTTTCATTTCCACATTTCTTAGCCTTCTAACCTTTATCTCATTTTACTGTTCCCTTATTAATTTCTTTCTCTCCACTGCAAGACTCCCTACCTTCTATCTATCACCTCCTCCTATTCCACTGATCAATAGTTCAAAAATATTTCTCCATTCTTTGGTTCTCCACTCTTCCACCTGTCCTAGTATACCTATTAAACTTTATGAACTTCTGCAAAAACAATACATATTACACTATTGCTATTCAGTAGTGTTCCAATTTTGTAGAGGTAAAGTTGTTCCATTAGTGGATATTTAGTATAGGATAATATTTGGTTTCTAACAAATGTAGTACTTTATTTGTCCTTGTAGTTTGTCAATACTCAACTTTCAGGGCTGGCCAGATAACTCAGCAGACAGAAGTGCCTACCTAGGCAGGCTCTTTGACTGGGACTCAAAGCATGCCATGCCAGTTCCACCTCCTGGGTGCACTGAGATAGTGACTGAGACTGGGCCTGGAGGTGTGCGCCTGTAATCCCAGTGTTTGGGAGGCTGAAAACAGGAGGATCACTAGGAGTCCAATCAGTGTAGTAAGTCCCTGGAGACCTTGTAGCAAATATATAAAAAAACTATCATTTAAACTATCATTTATCATAATAGTTGATATTCATTTATTTCTCTAGCCAATATGACAAAACTAATGCGATTAATTGCCTTTTTACATGATAATATCTATATTAATTTTGGTTTAATGAAAAATACTATATCCTACTGTAGAAGGAATAGGTAATAGGTACAACCAGCTACAGGTTCACATATAAATTAAGTGCAGGTGGTTGAATCCTGGAACAGAAGCAAAAGTCCACATTTAACCACAGCCAGGTACATCACTGAAAAGAGAAAATTAGCTGAAGTAGTTTCCACACTAGAAAGAAAACAAATCTCAACACAAATCAAACAAACAAATATGAACAGAAATGTCACAAGACAATCCAATAAAATGTTATGCAGAATTCCCAACTCTCCCAAAATTGATCCATGTAGCATTGAAGGAAACAACCCCAAATTTTCAAACTTAATAATCCAAATATGTTTTCAGGGGGATAACAAAACTATTCAATGGGGCAACCAGCACAGACAGAAGGGCTAGGTGGAAGATTGGGTCAGTAAAACAAAATCATCATCAAGTCTAAAACAGACACAGAAAGGAAGATAAAGGAGCGATGAAATGATGTAAGACATACACGAAAGTCATGGAAATGAATTGAGATCCACAAAAGTGCTTCAAATGAAACTCACGGATTTCAATTTTCTCTTCATAGTAAAGGCAGAAGTAACTGGTGCAAGGATAGAGTTCCAGAACTGAAAGAAGAGTACTTGTAGGATCGACCAAATAGCGCAACCGATTAAAGCAAAGGTTCCATCCCTTGGCCACTGAGCTGGCCCCACCCACAGGGCACTCTGAGATGGTGATTGAGACTTGGTGTGGTGGTGCACCCCTGCAATCCCAGCACTTGGGAGTCTGTAAAAAGGAGAATCACTATGAGTCCAATCTAGTAGTGAGACCCTGAACACCCTGTAGACCCTCCTTAAAATACAGAAAAAAGGAGTAGTTGAAAGTGAAAGTTAAGGAGACATACAGTAAAAACAAAAACATAACCTGAAAATGGTTCCAATAGCTCTGAAAAAATGCAAATAACACCAAATCAAAGTTAATTGATATGAGGGAAAAACGAAAAAAAAACACAAATAGTAAATGGTATAAAAATCCCATTTACTGAATCAATGATAAAAAAATTCAAAGCAAGGTTAAAAAAAAATAAACTAGTTTGGCATATGCAGCTCAAATAACCATGAGCAGGAAAAATCTCCACAACACATCACAGCTGATGGTGATGGAGATGCTAGAGAGGAAATAAACTGGGAATTTCAAAGACATATGTCTAATGAAGGTAGATGAGGCAGTCGCAGGCAGGTGGGTCAAGGTATATTGTGCAGCACCACTAGCAATAGCACCTGCCTGAAGGCTTCTCCATAAATTACAATTGCACATTGGATAGTGTCTTAGAAGACAAAATGGAAACCTTTAGCTCTTTTGATACATGCCTATCATGGGCATCAGCAAACGAGGCAAAGTCAAAGAACGGAGCACAGCTTAGCCAGGGATAAATCCCACATGACCAGTGCCGTGCTAAGCATCTCCCATATACAGAAGAATGTCTTCGTAAAATCTGACAGTCATACTTGGCCAGACGCCTATATGACCCATTTCCCCCATGCAAAACACACATGCAAATTAGGCTAGGTGCCAGCAGAATAAACTCCTTTCACCAGCTATGCTGTTGTGGAGGTTGTTATCCTGCAGGCAACATGCAGGCACTATGGACCTTTCTGTGCCTGATGGCTGCTGCTCTGGGTGAGGGTCCTGTGGTCTTCAAAATTTAAGGGGCGTAGATGTGGAGTGGGTAAGACTTACAACTTCTCTTTTTGTTCTCAGGTGTGCTGTGTGATCCGACACTTAGGGAATCAGGACTAAACCTGCTGAAGCCTGGGGATACCCTGTCCCTCACCTGCACAGTCACTGGGGACTCTTTTACTAGTAGTTACTATTGGAGTTGGATCCGCCAGCCTCCTGGCAAAGCTCTACAGTGGATGGGGTTCTGGACTGGGTACACAAGCTACAACCCAGCCTTCGAGGGCCGAATCTCCATCACTCCTGACACATCCAAGAACCAGTTCTCCCTGCAGCTGAATTCTGTCACCACCGAGGACACGGCCATGTATTACTGTGCAAGAGGCACAGAGAGAGAACCTCAGTGTGAGCCCAGACATAAACCCCCCGCAGGTGTGTTATTGATCAGCAGGGGGCGAGCCTGACCAAGAGACAGAGAAACCAGCTTTAGGAACAAACACTGTGGCTAGGGATGTCCTTTCAGTCTGGTGTGACCCTCCCTGTTCACACCATCCTGCTCTGCCATCCTCCATTCCTTCAAGTCTGTCACTTAGATATTTACAGAAATCCTTCTTCACCTTCCCCTACTCTTTTTGCCTAGGAAGATCTAATTTCTCCTTACCAAGCTGCCAGCTCAGCTCTAGATTCATCCATACAAGTCCACAGTCTCTCAACATGGAATCCTAATAAGTGTCCCAAATACTTCTGTCACCAGCCTTCCCTCTCTCTTCCTTGTCTTTCTGACCTGTGCAGTAAGGCATCCAGCCTCTCGGTGAGGCTCTTGGACTCTTCCCTGACATCTCTTTCATTCCAATATCTACATGTAGGTTAGGAGCTCCCACAATGCATTCTAATTTACAAACACATTCACAGGTAACTGCTTCTCAGTGTCTTTGAAGTGCTAGCTGTATAAAAGAAAGATATTTGCTGAGCTAGTTGCTCCTGAACGCTTCTGCCTTGGATTTACCACATGTCACTAAGCCATTCCAATTGTTTGTTCTTGAAAAAGAGGGTTGCAAGAGGATTTTTAACCCACACTTTGGGACCATGGAAATGTCCCATGGCCTATCTATCTAAGAGATAGGACTATGTGGTGGCTGAGTGGCCATCTTGCCTATTGGCCACTACAGCTACTACAGTCTTGGTAAAGGAAGCTGATAAGCTGACTGGAACAGAGACTAAATATGTTTGTGCCCCATGCAGTGGTGACACTGCTGTGTGCTCCTGGTAGAAAGTGACTCTCTGGTGCCAGGATGGCCCAGTATCAGGGAGCCCTTCTGGAAGACTCACTAGTGACATTTAAGACTGCACAGACCAGGGTGGCCAGATAGTTCAGCAGATGAAAGTGCTTGCTTAGGCAGATGCAGGGACCATAGTTTGATCCTGCGGGGCTAGCTGAGAAGGCAATTGAGACTGGGCAGGGTGGTGAGTGCCTATAATCCCAGCAAATGGGAGGCTGTAAACAGGAGGATCACTATGAGTCTGATCTGTGTAGTGAAATCCTGTAGACACTGTACTAAATGCATAAAAATAAATAAATAAACTGTACAGACCCTTAACACAGCTTCTCCTCTGCTGACATAGCAGAAGCCTCCACAGCATGATGTGTGTGTGTGTGTGTGTGTGTGTGTGTGTGTGTGCTTAGTACACGGTCTATATGGTACTAGGACTACACAATTTCACTATGTAGATCAGACTTTTAATGATTCTTCTGTTTGCAGCCTCCCAAGTGCTGGGATTACTGGTACACACCACCACGCCCAGTCTCAATCGCCCTCTTAGCATGCCCCTGGGGCAGGGCGGCATGGCATGCTGGGGATCAAACCCCAGCCACTGTGTTCTGCCTAAGCAGGTGCTTTAGTCTTCTGAGCTATTTGGCCTGCCTTTGTGTGTGTGTGTGTGTGTGTGTGTGTGTGTGTGTGTGTGTGTGTGTACAGGGTCTCACTACCCAGTTCAGACTCTTGGTGATCGTCCCTATTTCTGCCTCCCTAGTGCTGGGATTACTGGTGTGCACTGCCACACCCGGACTACATCACTAAGCAGATCCAAAAGTGGGGCCAGCATGGCATGTGGTACCAGGGATCAAACCATGTCCCCTGCTCTTACCTATGCAAGCACTTCATCCATTGAGCTATATCACTGGCCCTTCATCCTCCTTGCTGATGGAAAACAGATGTAATAAGGAGGGAAGTGGCATAAGCTGTGACTATAGAACCAACTCTGGCCAGGTGCATTGCCTCCTGGGACATCAGTCCCAAAGTTCAAACTGATTGCTATTATATGGATCTTGGAGATAAAAAATAAAATAAGGGGAACATTTCCCCTTGGAAAAAAAAATAAAGGGAACATTTCCACAGACTCTCGGTGTTTGCCACCTTACATGTACATGGCACCATTTACCAGGAGAGAGACTCCCTAACCACACGTGCAAAGGACATTAAAATCTCACAGGAAATATTAAACTTGTTACAGGCAGTATGGTGGCCTTCCCAAGTGGCAATAGTACACTGCCCTGGACATTGAACAGATAACTTAATTGAGGCACAAGCTAACAGGGCCACTGACCTAACTGCAACATAGTCAATTTTGTGAGACTTAGTGCCAGTGGCTCAAGTTATGGTGGCACCGAATCTCCAACTGTATAAGTACTCAGAGACTGAGTTAATGTAGGCCAAGTCAGAAGTAGCATCAGAAAAAATTAGAAGGCCTTCTTTTTCCAGGGGAAAGAATGTTCCTACCAGAGAGCACGGAGCATGTTCTGATTCAGGAACTACATAGCCAAGCCCATTTGGGCAAGACAGCTATGGCAGAAATGCATGGTTGTTACATTTATATTTCCATACTTTGGACTCGGTGGGCCTCAGGGGTGATTAAATGTGTCTTGTACTAATAATAACTGAGTTTCTTGACCACAGTATGACCTAGGTGTCTATCAACAGTGGAACTCCCTTTTGAAGACATTCAAGTGGACTTTCCTTAAGACAGGCCTACAAATGGGAACAGAAACTCTTTGCTTGTGCTTATTTGTACCTTTTTAGGATGCTCACGGCCTTGTCACAAAAACTGAAATCTCTAAGGTGGTGGTGGAGGCACTGATGGAGTTAATCATCTCTTGGTATTTGCTCCGATGACAATAGATTCAGACAATGGGCTTTCTTTTGTGAGGAGAGTGTTTCAGAGTCTTTCTGTTACTTTGGGCCTAAAATGGAAACTACATACTACTTATCAGCCCCAAAGTTCAGGGCAAGTAAAGTGACAGAACCTTACCTTAAAAAAACACTATGTCTAAGCTATCCCAAGAGACCATAGCAAATTGGGTAACCATGCTTCTCATAGCCTTACTGCGATTGTACCCCATTCCAGGATGGGCTCACTCTCTTTGAAATCCTTTTGGAAGTCCTCTGCCTTTGGTGCCTGTATTTTAAGAATGACAAGAGACTGGGACACTAAGCCAGCAACAACAGCTGCAGGCATTCCAAAAACTTCAAAGAGACTACAAAGCACTATATGAGAACATCACTATATTCTTTTCCATAGTCAAAAACTGAGGGGGGAAAAAAGCCCTTTCCACTCAGGTGGATAGGGCCATATGACATCATCTTAAGCATTCCTACTACTCCTAAACTTACAGGCTACATGCTGTGGATCCACCATTCATAAATTAAAAATGTGAATAGCTCATTCCTCACTATCACTAGCTCTGCCATTCCCTGGACCTTGTAGGCCGTGGCACCCTGAGTTACTCAGGCAGAAGAGAGTTCTGGCCAGGCCACAGCAATGAATCTGCCACTTCATGTGATGTTGATCTTCTTGACATCTGTCATAGGATGGGCAGCAGTGGCTTCTGTTCAACAGGACAAAGGGATCACCCACAAGTAGACTTTCTTGGACTCAACCAGGGTGTGGTTTTGTTTTTGCTTTTCACCTAGTCTGTGCCCTTCAGACTGTTTCATTTGTGGTCCGCATATGTAAAATGTGTAATCCCTATTAATGGCATGACTAAGCTGACAGAATGGCAGGGAGCTTAAATTACTGTTCTTGGAACAAGGAGGGTTTTGTGCAGCCCTGAGAGGAGAATGCTGATTTTATGCTAACAGTTCTGGATTTAACATGAAACATTGGACAAATTGGATTGTGATGCAAAAAAGAGAGGAAAATTGTACAACTGTAATGGCCAAAAATGGCATGATTCTCTAATTGATGGAATCCAGGGTTATCTTCACTCATCATGGAAATAACAGGATCTTTAATAATGATATTGGTTGTATTCACTGGTCAACCATGTTTAATTAGCTGAGTAAAGAACTGGACACAATGTAGTGTCAAACAGGTTAATATGATGATGTTAAAAGAAAATACTACATACTAAGTTGAAACTAGACTCGCATCTTATGATGGAGTAAGGACCAGGGATTGAACTCAGGCCCCTGGGCCGGCCAGGCAAGTGCTTATTCTACTGAGCCATCTCCCTGGCCCCTATATTTTTTAAAAGAAGAAAAGAAATATGTGAAAGAGCTGGAAATATAGGGTGATGGCAGCCTTTAATATATTAATTTTATAATTTTAACCTAACACACGTAACTCCATTTTAGCTTGTGTCCGACCCTAGAATATTAAGGCAGAGTCACTGAGTCAGCTTTATGTGCCCATACTGGGTTGTCTCATGATCCCCCCCTAGTTAAAACATGGTGACCCTAAAAAAAATAAAGAAATATGTATGGCTTTACAAAGGGAAAAACAGAATAAATTAAGTTTCTGACCAGAGCATGACCCCGCCAATAGCATACACTATGGCCTGCAGAACTACCTGAGCCCTGACACCTGTGGCACAGCACCCTCCAGGAACACACAGAAGTCCACCTCACCTGCAGCCCTACCAGATCCTGACCCAAGCTGCTTTAGAAAAATAACTGTGGCCACCACATCAACATTCCACTGTGGTTGCCCTGGAAGCTATGATAACATGCCATTGTAGTTGCCCTGGAAACTTAAAAGATACTTAAGCATAGATCCAAGAAAGGGAGGGGCTACATTTTCTGACATGCTAGTGGGAGTTTGTGGTTCCTGAATTTTGAATCAAAGTGTTGATCCAATTTTCCACCTCTTATGGAAGTTGTGCCAATTTTACCACTTCATTGGCTTCATGAGTCCCTCCTGTCTGTGGCCACAGATTCCAGAGCGTGACCCACACTGTTGGAGACAAATTTGATCTGTTGTTCATGGATTCTGCTCTTATGCTGCAGACACCAGTGACAATTCAGAAATTTGTTCTTCTCAACTCTCCTCATCTGTTCTCTTTTAACAGTTCGTTCACTCCAACAGTACATCAGCATTATTCCAAAGCACATCTTACTGTCTTCTTGTTTAAACTAATGCTCATGTATCAGTTCAAAAACTGATCCCACACTGGAAGTTCATAATGGAAACACATGTTTGATAAACATCTTAGCAGGATTTATGAATTTTTTAACTCACTTGTATAAGAACAACAAGTGTGGGATTTCTAATGGTCGGGAAATCTCAGTAGTAAGGGGCTGCGACACAGGATTGATAATATTTTAATCTGAAATGGTGCAGCAGGTTGTGAGACACAGCGATTATGGGAATATGAACTTCATTCCTCAATCTTTTGGCTGACAGCAGGAAGGCATGTGTGACAAAGGATTGTGGATGGTCAGAGCATGAGATAGATAGGCGCATGGATTACACAGACTAAACAGTAGATACACACGAAGAACAGTGTATTTTAATATAATCTCTAGAAAAAACTACCAAGTTCTGCTCTTTTCCACTGTGCATGAGACCCAAATTGAATCCACGCAAATTCTTGGGCAAGATTTTCAAAATTGAGTTAATCAATATTCACATTCAAGTTCCATGTTTGATTGGATCAAAACACAGCCCTGACCACACTTTATAGGGTTTTTCTGAGGGCCAGGTGTTTTCCTGTAGAAGAGATGAGACAGCATCAACTCAGACCAACATGAGCAAAACTACCCTTAGAGGGGAGGCTGATACCAGAGTTGTCCATGGCTGCTACTGAGTACTCAGTGCCTCACTTTCAGAGTGAAACGGATAAGTTCTGTTGATACCTGATAGAAGCAGGCAGAAGTCAATGCCTCTGCTTAGAATGAAGGACACTGATGGCCTAGGAGAGGTTAAGTTCATTTATTTACCATTCCTAGTAAGTGAACCAAGCAGAGCTCTCCTGTGGTGGGTTGATTCACAATGAGGGAGGTTTTCATGCATAGTGTTCATAAGAAGTGTCAGGAGACGCATTTCCTCAGATAAGACTAGGACATGGACCCAAACACTGTGCTGCTTCGTGACTCATGGACAACTACTTATTCCTTCATATGCTGGGTCATGTCTAGAGCAAAGAAATTTCCTGCCTTGTTAATATGCAAATAATTTAAGCAGGCTGAGATAAATAAGGATAAGCCTGTGCCCTACAGCATTCTACAGCCATCACCTTCTTCTGCAGAATTCTGCAAAACACAGCTCCTCACCATGGACTGGAGGATCCTCTTCCTAGTGGCAGCTGTGAAAAGTAAGGTGCTCCCCAGTCCTCTCCTTAAAAAGAGACCATGACACATCAGGAGGCACTGCCTCTAACTGGAGTCTTTTCTCCACAGGTGCCCATGGCCAGGTGCAGCTAGTGCAGTCTGGGGCTGAGCTGAGGATCCCTGGGGCCTCAGTGAATGTTTCCTGCAAGGCTTCTGGCTATGCCTTCACAAGCTACTACATTCACTGGGTGAAACAGTGCCCTGGCCAGGGACTGGAGTGGATTGGAAGGATCAGCACTTACAGCGGTCAAACAGATTATGCACAGAAGTTCCAAAGCAGGGTGACATTCACCAAAGACACCTTGTCCTCCACAGCCTACATTCACCTGAGCAGTCTGACATCTGAGGATATGGCTGTGTATTACTGTGCAAGACACAGTGTGGTGAACCACATCCTGAGTGTGTCAGAAAACCAGATGGAGGAGCAGCTGCCTCAGTGTTCAGAGGACAGGGAAAACGATGCTGATGATTTGGGTCTCCAGTGAAGTAATTAAGGGTAGGAATGATACAGATGTGTTTGCAGTCTAATTTTGTGGGGAAATGTCCATGGCACAGACAGCCTATAAATGAAATATAGGAAAAAAGTAAATTTTAATACTAATTAGTTTGTCACAAAAAATGCCAAGAGGTTTCATGTGTAAGGACATATATCATCATTTTTTTAATTTTAATTTTGTTTATTTATTTATTTATATTTATTTTTATTTTTCTTGCAGAACCAGGAATTGAGCAGTCAGGCTCTTTCACTTGCCAGGGAAGCGCTTATTCCACTGAGCCATCTCCTCCGTCCCTATCAAGTCATTTGAAGAAATAATTATAAAAAAATTTCTCAAACCAGATGACAATGTTCTATGTAATTTATGAAAACTGGTATGAATTTTTTCCCAGAATGTCTTAGTTTTTTTCTGTACGGCAGGATTAGTTCATCGTGAAGGTATGACTTCACAGAATGTGAAAGAGAACAGATAGCAGTTTCCTCTGCATCTCTGCCCCTCCTGCTCATGAACAGCACCCTTTGTTCTTGTCCTTCTGTGGTCCAGGGTTTGACTGTCAGTGACACAGCTTCATCTCCCACAGCATGATTCCTACATAGATTCATTCCTTGGTGTTGTGATTTTTATATGTTTGAACAAGTGTTTAATCATTCATCTTCATGATGTCATGCATGTCACACTCATTTGGTTGAATATTAGGAGCAGGACTGATGGGCCCTGGAGGACAAGGGAGCCCTGCAGACAGGTGACAGGAGGCTCTGACGTGAGGAGTGTGCGTAGGTGATCACAAGTCCAAGTGGCTGTGTTGCTTTTAGGGCTCATCTTGGAAAATCCTGTGTATTTTCAGCTACACAGGTGACCGAGCTGATATTGCCAGTCCTTCCCACCATTCTCCAGTTTCGAACTGCACCTGCAGTGAGAGGGCTGAGGGGAAGTACTCCCGCGAAGAGACTGAGTGAGGAGCCCTCTGTGTGAACCTCCTTGATGCCATCTCTAAACCCCAAGAGGGCGCTCAGGATTCACCGCACTCTGTGTTGGCCCCAGGAGCAGGTCCACAGGTGCCTTAAGGGGGAGACTCTTTTACAATCTCTGGTTCGCTCATGGTGCATTGACACTTTTGTAGCTGAATTCAGTGACGTCTGAGGGCAGAGCCCTGTGTTCCTGTACAAAAGATCCAGTGAGAGGACATTAGTGTGAGCCCAGGCATGGACACTCCTGCAGGCTGTGAGCTACCAGAAGGGGGCGCAGAGGAGTCACTGAGCAATAGTGAGGATACCAGGACCCAGTGCAGAGAATGCCAGCATCAGTTCTCTCATTTCTGGTGTGTAGAGCCTGTAGCAAGGAGGTTCACACAGAAGGCCCTCCCCCAAGAGCACTACCTATGAAGATGTGAGACTTTTAGGAGATATTAACACACAAGCCAGGACTCCTGTCCTTCCCCTCATGTTCCCCTGCCAACTATGTAAACCCACAGACTTTGCTTTATTCTCATTGTCAAACACGCTTCAAAGTTCCTCTCAGGAGCAGGGTGCCTACCTGTTTGTCTCTCATCCTTCCCTGGTCAGGCTGATTAGATATGTATTTCTGCCCATTCTGCTGTTCCTCTCCTCACTGGTGGTTTGCAAACAGGTTTCAGAGCCTGGTCTCTTTTGATTCAGAAGCTGAGACATTTTTCTCTAAAGCTCTGATTACATCGCCATACCTTCAAAAATTGTGTGGTGGAAAACGATTTTATTTGATAGATGGAGAAAGACTCTTTGATAAAGTCATCTGACATCTAGCCTTTTACAGGACCATGACTGAACTATAGTTACTAGAAAAGATGAATGTAAAACATCAGATATAATTTAAAGAAAACTAAAATTTGATTAATGGAACCATGTAGGGTCAAGTAATACATATATCTTTTAGATTTTTACATATGTGAAAATATATTTTTTGTTCATTTTCTGACAAAAGCAAAACTCAGTTTGTTGTGGAGAAATATTGGAGATGATGCTATACAGCAGGGCTGGGCAGAATGAACGTTCTAGCAGATTTAGATTTGGTTTTGTTCCACAAGTCACTGTGGAGAGAAAATGTCTCAGGCTGTGGAGTCTACAAGACAGATATCACGGGGCTCATATTTTAAGCAAGTGGCACACAGGCCTTTCCTTCTCTGGGCTTGTTTCCTCTATTCCTGGGCTTCAGGATCCAGTAGAAAACCAGCAGACAGCAGAAATGTGGAAGCTAAAACCTTCTCACTAATCAGAATGCTGTACATACTCCTTTCACCTAATATATGTCTGTGAGTGTGAACTTGTCCAGAAAGGTATAAATAGGACACCTTGTAAATAGCTCATTCCAATCAGAAGAACACATTTTCCTCACACCTGCTGTGATCCACAAGCACCTGTTGATCAACTCTCAGCAGAAGACGCACAAGCTCTGCCTGAATGTCTCAGAGCAAATACCTCATTGCTCTCACCCGTGTCATCACTGTATATCAGGGTTGGGAAATTTTGCAACTCAATATTAATCAGAAGAAAAATATCTTGTTTCTCAAGTCCTGATCATATTCCTTATATTTTCTGACTGCAACACTTCTCTTTAATCACAGTGTTGTCTCCAAACATATTGAAGTTTGAGCCCAAACATGACCCTCTCTCTAGGGTTCTCAGTGTCCCCAAATACAAAGTGACATCTTTAAAAGATGACAGTGAATTCTGTGTTGGGTTTTCATCCTGCTTAGTCTCTTTCTTTCTTTTTTTTTTTTTTTTATCAGCAAATATTTTCTTGGACTTCCTTCCTTACTTCCTTCTTTCCTTGCTTTCTACTTTTCCTTATGTTATGTCCATTATTTTAGCAGAAAGAAAAACCTCTGAATTTCTTCCAAATAACTTATCATGGAAAGGGCCTCAGAGCACAAATATGGTGACACTATGACTTGGCAATTCCTCCACCTTAATTTCTTAGGAGAAGTTGTAAATGTGCATCCAAAGCAGCTATGAAAATAAATAACAAATTTTCCATAGAAAAAATGCAGATAAAATTTATTGAAACAATATGTGATACTTCATTGTCCAGCAAAAATATATATGCACAATTATTGTGGATATAATGGAAACAAAACTTCAACTTGGCACGTAAGACTACATTCTTGATGAGATAGGACAATTCTAGCGGCCTTTCAGAACAAGGAATACGAGGTTTAGAGCTTTGTCCTGCATCAGCTGGCATCAAGAAAATGAAAATAAAATGACAATGAGACTTAGGTTCAAACAATCCCGGTGAATCATATAAAAAACATAAGTTAGCAAAGCTTATGAATGTTGTGAGGGAAATAGACTCATGTCATTTTATAGAATGCAAAATGATACAAGTACCATAAAAATTGGTTACTTTTTCATACATAGATATATTATTGTAATATGATTCAACAATTACACTTCTAGTAAAATGCAAGGTAATAAAAATCTGAATAGCTGCATCAGAATGAATAAAAGGCAATTTATTCGGAAATAAATGTTTTTTTCAAGAAGCATCAGGGCTGGATAAATGGCTCAGTGAAATAAATGCTTCCCTGGCAAGTGCAAGGGACTGAGTTCAATCCCTGGTTCTGCAAAAAAAAATTTTAAAATATAAAAAGAAGTGCAATAAGATGAATTTCAAAAAAAATTCAAAAACAGAGACATGGAAAAAGTTCCCCATACTGCCCCTAATTAAATACTAAGGAGCTATAGACCTAAATGTAATAATGTACAAAAGTTCTGGAAGATAAATGCTGGAATTATTTCAATGTCTTTTAATATTCACACACAATGGCAATGAAAACTTCATGGAAGAATAGTTTAAGAAGTGTACTTTCTTTTTAATGAAAAATCTGATGCATACAAGATTCTGTTACCGAAATGATGAATAACACTGATGAAGACTTTGTGATCAAAATCAAGAATTATACTTTAAAATCACCAATAAATAAACAAGCCAAATAAAACAAGTACAATATCTGGAAGACACATTACTAAACAAATTTAGCAAATGACAAGCACTTGAAAATTCAATTCCTATCCTTTGGACTCATGGAACTTCAAAGTAAATAATAATGAAAAACCATAACACTTATTGTAGTGGATCCAAACCTAAAGTTAAACTGTTGAGCAGCTGACTTGGTGAGCTGAGTAAGCTCATTCTTGATGGGTGAGAACTAGCAGGGCACAGCAACACACAAGACAGCATGACAAAATTTAAAAGCTAGTCCTGATCTTACAGCACAACCCAGCACGCATGTTCTAGGGATTTATCCAATAAAAGTGGAAACAAGAGAGGGGAGAGTGTGGTCAATGAATACTCAAGGATAAGTCCATAAGAGAAATTATCTCTGCTGGGCCATTGTCTAGTGAGGCAGCTGCAGATAACAGCTCTGCCCTATGTGCTGGAAGAAAGAAAGAAAGCTGGAAGAAAGGAGTTTGATTGCTTTCACCATAACAATATAAGTGTTTCTCAAGAATGTAGACAAGTTTACTATGATTTAAACACCACACAATACATTGCCACATCATGTGGCACCTGCAAAACATGTCCGAATAGAGTGCTCTTTACTACTGGTTAAAAGATAATTCAAGATAAAATAAATGTCACCAAAAATAATATTCTTCAGAAAAAAAATTGGCAAGAGGAGTTTTACAGCCTTTTCATTCATATTTGCCTCATACTAAAGACAAAGATGTCATTCATTAAGCGAATGGGTAGTAAGAGCTGGCAGAAACACAGATTAGACTATACTTCATAATTATGCTTTTGATCTTTTAAAAATAATTATGTTTTTCTGTTCTCTAGAATATCAAGCAGTATGGAGATATTCACTTAAAGTATCAACTTTTGAAAATTTGACTACACCTTCTTGTTTTGACATATTGCTGTTATTTTAAGAATTCTTAGGATTCGTATTCTAAGAATAAAATTACAGACAAGGATTATTTGATTCTTCTCTGTTCTCTGAAGTTTTGTTTTTAAGTAACTTGTTTTTCTTTTACTTGCCAGAGTTGGTTTGGAGATCTCTTCCATCAGTCCCCATATGGGGAATCTGTCCACAACTATGAGGGACTGCACAAAGACTGTGATGAGACAGTGTGCGTATAGCCAGGATTTTATCTCTGTCATGAAACTAAAGGCACCTGACTATTTAATTGGTGACCAATTTTTCAGAAATTGACCTGATTTCCAATCCATCCACTAGTAAGTTGAAGACAAAACATTTTTTTCTTGACTACACCTCCCAGGGCTCTCTGTACTTTATGGAGATGTGCTGGGAGCAGTTGAGGCTAGAAATTGATCATGAGTGTGAGGGCAGGACAGAGCCAGTGCCTAAACCAATCAAGCTATCTCAGTCTTAGAAAAGAGTCCTGCCTGGCCAATTTCAGCCATTGGTTTCCAGGAAACCTTGTGTCTCATGATATTAGCTTTGCAAAGGTATAAATGAATATCTCTATTGTTGTTATGTCTTCTTTTCCCATCATGTAAAGAGGCCTCCAGCTGACCCAGCTATTGTCTCTTCTCTTATGTTTTCCACATTTCAGATACCATTCCACCTTGGGAACACTGAGAGACCAACAAATCCCTACGGAGATCAGGATTTCCATCCTCCATGGGCATCACTTCTTGATCATCAGTAACATCACAGTCCTTCATGTATATGCAGGGTCACCTGTACCATCTGCCTTGTTATCACTGGCACTCACCTGACTTGTTGTTACTCTTGTCAGACAAGAATTGAGTGGCCAACATCCTGCTGAAATGGTGGAGTGCCTGAGCTCATTGTCCTGTATTACATTAAGCACATTATCCAGATTTATAGAGAGAAACACTGGAAAAATGTATATCAAGATCTAAAGACTCAAATCTGATGAGTGTTGACCATGACTACATAGCTGGTAGGGCAAGAAAGAGTTTACATCACTGCACTATTCTGTGAAAAGTCCAAAACAGAAAGTATATAAGCCAAGTCTGAAGACCACAGCAACAGTGCCATGTTCAGGAAGTCTTCTTACTTAGCATCATCTCTGAAGAACCCATATAACTCTACTCAGCCTCTTATATAGCCCTCTAGACACAAATTCAAATCTCCCTTGGTGCTGGCAATAGAAATGTCTCTCATCAACAGGTTTAGTGCAGGGGTTTCCATCCTACAGGCAACTTGGACATGCTGTGAACACATTTTTGTCTAAAGGGTGCTCCCCTGGGTGAGAGGCTTGAAATCTTTAGCTATGTATCAGTGCATGAATATGAGACAAGAAGACTCACCATCATATCTCTTGCCCTCAGGTGTGTTGCCTGATTTCACGCCTCAGGAGACATGACCGAATCTTCTGAAGCCTGGGGTGACACCATCACTCACTACACTATTACTGTGGGCTCTGTCACTAGCAATTAGTAATGGCATTGGATCTGCCAGAATCCTGGGAAAGCTTTACAGAGGGTGGAGAAGTGGGCAGAGAGTACATACTACAACCCACCTTTGGCTACATTTCCATTAGTGTTGACACAGCCAAGAAGTAGTTCTCCCAGCAGCTGAAGTACATGTCTACCAAGATCGTAACTGTGTATTACTGTGCAGTATACAATGAGGTGTTATCAGTGTAGCCTTGACTCAAAACTCCCTGAATATCTACTGGCAAGAAGCCCAGAGAAACCATCATCACTAAGCTCAGAGCTCAACACCAGGCACAGGAAGGCCATAGTTCACTACTCATCAGAAATAAGAGTGAAACTTAATACCCATCAAGGCATTCCTGGTCTGTCATCCATATTACCTCAAACCTGTCTCTTAGATCATCACAGGAATTATCTCACCTTTTGTTACACTTCATTCCTATGGAGTCCATATTCCCTTGGATAAAAACAAATTTCCCTTCACTGATCTGCCTGCTCCACTCTGGACTCATCCATACAACTCTTCCCTCTGTATCTTCACTTGAAGTGAAATTGATGCTCCAGTATTTATACCTATGTCAGTTTACCCCAGACACCAAATTTCTTGGTCTGCCTGACCATCTTAATAACCTGAGCAGTAATGCACCTAGCCTCTCACTGCGGTTCTTGCAGTCTTCCCTGACTTCTCATTCTTTTTCACATCAGTACAAATGGTAGTCGCTCCTGCACTGTGACCAAGCTGGTATCCACATTCATAGGGAACAGCTTCTCAGGAAGCCTGAAGGGTCATTTGCCTACATGAAATATGTTTCCTGAGCTGGTTGCTCTAGAAAACTGTCTGTTGACCCTATTTTCAACTATTTTCCACTTTCTAGAAGTTGCCCATCTGCCTTTGCATGTGGCCTCCTTCTCTATCTTAAAAACACATCATTTGTAATCCCTGTATCAAGAGCACCTCGCTTTTCTTCTGGTCTCACCTATTTGTGTCACTTACTAGGACAGTTGGAATTCTATTGAGGCTCCTTGAATTGCACAGGATAGCAACGTCCCCATTAAAGTTTTTGATGTTACATCCAGTGTGTTCACTTTCCATAATCAGATCACAGAGAGACAGGTTGAGGGGAATGTAGGTGGACACATGAAATGCTCTCAACAGTCCCAAGTCCTTTCCCCCTCTCACCTGCTTCTTTCCCAGTCACAAGCCCACACGATGCGCAAACATTGTGTAAATTCAGCTACTGCAAAATCTATGTACATCAAATTTGTATTCTTTAATTTTAATTTTTATTTATTTTTTGAGTGGTAGAGGGATTGCACTCAGGACCCTGCACTTACCAGGCAAGTGCTCATTCCACTGAGCTATGTTCCTGGCCCTTAAAACAATTCTTTTAAAAATAATTTAGCACTGAACAATTTTTACATTGCATTAAATATAATGAACTTTCTTCCTAACTCTATTTCAAAATAACATTATTTATTCCATCCTAAATTGTAAGTGTGGCATGATTCCTTCACTGAGAAATTGCATTTTTCAATGCCTAGGTTATACCTCATCGTTTGACTTTTAAAACACCAGAATGATTTTCATTAATGTCTGTGCATAAATTGTTCATTCATTTCTAGTGTTTTATTGTTAATCTGTTTTAAAATTCAAGAAAATTAAGAAATAATTTTTTGAGGTGAATACAGGCTTTCCTCATATTGCAGGGTCTTCTGACTAAATATATTGCTCCTTCCTTTTGATATGATTTAGAATTTCAAGATAGCATTAGCGGTGCAGTAGTTCCTTAGAAGCCAAAATTGTATGGTGCCTGATTTCTTGACCGTGGGTCCCTATCTGCTCACAGCACTCATCTCTAATAACATGTTAGTTTAGCATTAAAACTGCACATGCTGGATTAAACACTCAGCCAATTTTGTAGGCAGAACGGCTGTGTGTTGTGCTTTCTATCATGCACAAGCCTGCACTTCCTGAGTACTGTGTTTCTCCAGGTTTCAGATCCAAATCAAACTTTTAATCTCTCCACAGTTTTAATCACATAAACTACTGTAGTTGTTGACATCTTCAGTGGGGTCATTGCACTCTGCAGACATACTGCAAGACATCATGCTGTGCAAAATAAATGCAATTTTCCTTATCTATTAAGAACAGAATTTACTATCTACAAAGATAATTCCCCAGGTGGAATCCTCAGTTCCAGCCCCTCGATCACATGACTATTCCTCTCCAGTATATGTCAAAGACTCTTGAGAAATGTCTTCTTTCCCAAGGATTTCACTCTGACATCAAGGATTCTTATCAGTTGTGTCTATATCTGGCATCCGTTGTTAGGCTCATTCATGTGATAATGTATGTATCACATTTCATCCAATGCTCTAGTGTGTACTCAAGTAAGCACAATACTCCCTAGGAAGATCCCTTTGTTGGGAAAAGAATTAATTGTGACATAATGCAAACATGGAAGGAAGGAAAATGCATATGTATACTACTAGGGATATGAAATACATAAATTCTGAAAAAAATTGCTATCCATATGGATGGCTGTATCATAATCCTAGTAATGTGGAGAAATAATATGAAACAATTCTAATTGATTTATTATTCATGGAATCTAAAATATTTGAGAGAGTATTTTCTTAAAAGTTATTCAGCATAGAGGGAAAAATTTCATTCATGTGGCAAGGAGCTTGCATTTTGGCACACCCTTTGGGAAAGGCTCCCAATGATGTATAACTAAAATCATCTTTCCTGTGACACAGTGAACTAATCCCATCATTTAGTACAAAATACACTAGGTGAAAAAATTGTTGTAAATATGTGAAATATATTGGTTGATCATAACTTTAAATTCAAAAATTGTTTGTTCATAGTAAAGAATGGAGAAAGAGAATGGAGAACAACCTTCACAATATTATGGGGCAAATTCTCCAACTCATGGTGGTTGGTTGGTATCTTCATTTTCTGTGGCTGCCACAGAAGGGATGGAACAGAGTGAGAAGTTTATGAAGGACAGGAATTCATTTATGTTATGCTTATAGCTGCCCAAGTGCTTGGCCCAATTCACTGTTGGCTTATGAAGATGGTCTCACACTGGTTCCATGCAAGGTGGTGGTATCATGTGATGAGAACCCCAAATGGACAGGAAAATAGTCACTCTGAAAAAAAAAATATACCAACAGCCCAGTAATCCGTTATGCATTTGGTGGGATAGTAACCCCAAGAAAGGGTAATCATGACCCCATCACTTCCCAATATTTACATTTCCAAGAACTATTGTTTGAGAATTAAGGTTCCAAAATAAGAAATTTGGAGGAACAACTCAAATCATTTCAGTTGGTGAAAAGAAATTTTCTGATGGGTAGACCCTGAAGCCATTTGCTAAAATAATGAAGTGATTAAAAGACATGTAGTTTATTTAGACGTACTCAGAGTAGAATCCTGCAACCAAGTGAGGAGCAGCTCCTTTTCAGAAGAGTGTCATGCTGCCAATGTGTAAGAGACAAGACTTAGAGAGGTGTATAACACACAGTTGGGAAAGCATACCAGCTGAAGCACCCAACAGCCCACGAGAGAACAACCCATGCCAGAGAAGCCCCAGGCCACCCACAGGAAGCAGAGATCAGGACAGCGGAGTCCAATTCTAATCAGCTGACTTCATTCTGGATGATGATCACGCTCAATGAGACAGAGAAGGAGCAGAACTCATCAATGTTGACATTCAGTCCACCAACCCACCTGAACCTGAAAGTTGCAACCCTTGTCCTCCAGAAAGCAGAGATAGTTTATCATTGCCAACTATCAATGAGAACAAGAACATACCTGGCTTGAATAGAGGCTACAGTCTGGAAGGAACAGAGGAGACCCTAGTACAATGGACATATCAAAGACCTGTAGACCCTAAAGGCATGACTAAGAAGAAATGATGAGTTGGACACCAAACTTGCAGATCATGGAAAGAAACCACTCATTCAAAAGCACAGAAAGATTTTCTAACATTCAACCTTATTGCTTGTATTTCATGTTTTTTTAAGCAAGTTTTGCATTGCTTGGACCCTTTTCTCCCAATATTTTTTTCTGCTTTGTAGTATTGCTTTTGCCTTTCACTTTTATTTCTTCTAACATTTTTTTTTCATTCTCAACTACATAATCATTTTTTTTCTGCTTCATTAATAATTACTATCACTCCACTGTGAGACTCCTGATCTCTTACTAATCTTTTCCTCACATTTGATTCATTGGTAGCTCAAAATAATTTTGTACTCCTTCACTTAACACTGTTGTACCTTTCCCAGTATAACTATTAAACTTCATGAACCTCTGCAAAAATACTATGTATTATACATTTGCTATTCAGTAGTGTTCTGACTTTGTAGAGATAAAGTTGTTACATTTGATAGATTTTAGTACAGGTTAGTAATTGGATTTTCTTAGTGTTCATACCATAAATATAGATCTCTTTCCTAAGGATAAGTGCTTTATTTTGTTTGTCCTTGTGGCTTGTCAATACTATGTTTGCATTTACTGTGATGGTTGATAATGATACTTTTACTGTAACCAGAGTGACAAAATTGTCTTTTTTTGACAAGTCTATATCTATATTAACTTGGAGTTATTAAAAAGCACAGTACCCACTCTTGCAGACATGGATACAGGGCCCACTATGCTACCAATTCACATTGCAATTAAACTGAGATGGTTGAATCCTGAAACAGAGGCAAATGTCCCTAGGTAGCCACATATCAGGAACATCACTAAGAAAAGAAAATTAGCTGATGAGGTCATCACACTAGAAAAAAAAAATCTTTTCATGACAACAGACAAACAAATCTCAACACACACACACACTCACACACACACACAAAAAAAAAAACAATCATGAATAGAAATGTAAGGAGACAATCCAACAAAAAATCTTCCCAGAACTCCCATTCTCCTAAAGTTCATCCATGTGGCACTGCAAGATAAAAAAGCCAAAGCCCTCAAACTTAATAGTCCAGTGAGGTATTCATGAGAGAACAAACTACTCAATGAGGCACCCAGCATGAACAAGCAGGCCTAAGTGAGAAGATATTGCGACAGTTAAACAAAATCATCAGCAAGTCTAAAACAGACACTAAAAGAAGATGAAGTAGCTAATAAAAAGTTGTGAAGAACACGTGAAAGGAATAAAAATGAATTACGAGTTTCAAATGAAACTCAGGGACTTGGCTATTCTCTTCATTGTAAGGATGAAAAAGGTGACCAGTGCTAGAACAGAGTTGCAGAATTGAAACAAGGGCAGTTAAGGAGAGAACCTGGAAAATGAATCTAACAAGTCCTTGAAGATGCAAATAAGACAAGCTTAAGCTTAATTGAAGTTTGCATAAAAATGTAAAAAAAAGCTAGCAGATAGCAACTGACATAAATATTCTTTTTATTTAAATACAGTAGTCCCTCAGTTATCTTCATGGTTATTTTCCAGACACCCCACGATAAGTGAAAATCAGCTTATATATAGTTTATAAACCCTTCCCTCACTCTTATAAACCTTTCCCACACTTTTAAAATCACTTTTGATATTCTTAGTTATGTTCTAAACTCATAAACCTACATAATTTTAACAACATATGTGCATGGTACCTACCAGAAAATACTGCCAATATAACAAAAACTCTGTGATAAATAATTTAGATTAACATTTTTGAGAACCTGCAAAACAGTAAGTGCACAACAGTAGAACTGTGAAAAACTAAGGGACTAGTGTAATAGGTGAAAACATTCTCAGCATGATTATAAAATAAGTTGCCCTCATGAATGTGGCATATGTAACACAAATACCCATGAGCAGTAACAAACCTCTCCACAGCACATCACAGCTGATGGAGATAGAGATGCTGAAGAGGAAATCAATGAGAAATTTGAAAGACCCATATCTGATGAAAGTAGACTGTGACAGTCCCCCACGGGTAGGCCAAGCTATACTTGCACCACTAGCAATAGCACCTGCATGAATGGTTCTCCAGAAACTACAATTTCACATCTGATGGTGTATTAGAAGGCAGAAGGGGAACCTGCAGCCTTTTCTTTAAATACACATCAAAGTCATCAAAGCACCACACAAAGTCACAGAACAGAGTGACTTAGCCAGAGATAAAACCCACATGACCAGCACATGGCTAGGCTGCTCCTTTACAAAGTACCAGACATCAGTCACCAGTAATGCTCATCCTGGCTCAGGTTCCTATATGCCCCTCCTCAAGATGCACATGCAAATTAAGCCACATGCTAGAATAAATTCCATTCTCCAGCTAGGCTCATGTGGAGGTCTTCCTCTTGCAGGAAACATGCAGACAATATGGGCTCTTCTGTGCCTGATGGCTGCTCCACCGGGTAAGGGCCTGGGTCTCTAGAAGTTTAAGGAAGGTAGGTGTGGGAAGGGAAGAAGGAATCATCACAACTCCCCTTGTCCTCAGATGTGCTGTCTGATCCAACACTTCAAGAGTCAGGACCAAACCTACTGAAGCCTGGAGAGACCCTGTCCCTCACCTTCACCATCACTGGGGGCTCTGTCACTAGCTCTACAGTGGATGGGGCGCTGGTCTGGGGGTATAGGATACATCTCAGCTTTCCAGGGTCGCATCTCCATCTCTGCTGACACAGCCAGGAACCAGTTCTCTCTGCAGCTGAAGTCCTTGACTGCGGAGGACACAGCCATGTATTACTGTGCAAGACGCAGTGAGAGAAGGTCAGTGTGAGCAGACAGAAACCTCCCTGCTGGGGTACTTTTGACTAGCAGGGGGGGACCATCACTATCGTACTCAGAAATGAGCAAATTTGGTTAACAAGGTACAATATAAAAACTGAATTTTCTATTCTTGTTTTGAAATTGCGCACTTTTTGTATTATTTTATATTACATTGTCTTTGCTGTTGTTATTTGTTTTTGTTCTTGTTTCTCCTTATTTAAAATAAAATAAATGGAACAAATAGAGTGTAGCTAGGGATATCCTGTCAGTCTGGTGACCCTCCCTACTCACACCATCCTGCTCTGCCATCCTACATTCTTGCAAGTCAGTTACTTAGTTATTTACAGGAATCCGTCCTCATCTTCCACTACTCTTGTCGACTACCGACATCTCTTCCATTTCACTGAAAAACTACGTTTTCCTCACCAAGGTACTAGCCCAGCTCTAGATTCATCCGCACAATCCCCAAGTAGTGTCTCTACTGGGAAACCTGATACGTGTCCCAAATTTGCATATATGCAAATTAACCTCTGTCAGCAGCCTTCTTGTTCTACTTTGTCCTCCATCTGACGTGTGCAGTAAAGGTGCCCAGCCTCTCAGTGAGGCCCTTGAACTCTATCCTGACATCTCTTTCATTCTTGCATCCACACACAGGGTAGGAGATCCTTCAGTGCATTCCAGTTTAGCGACACATTCACAGGTAACTGCTTCTCAGTGCCCTCGAAGTGTCTTTGGTCTAAAGGGAAGATGTTTGCTGAGCTGGTAGCTTCTGAGAACTGCATGCAGATCCCAGTTTCATGCCCCTTCCAGCCTCTAGGAGTTGCCTGGCTTCCTTAGCTTATGTTCCATTCCTCTGTCTTCAAAGCACATCACTGAAATCTCTGGTTGCAGAAACACCTCACCTTTTTCTCTGGCCCTGACCCTCCTTCTTCCACCCCTAAGGTATCTTGATGTTTCACTGAGGCTGCTCAGCTAACCCAGAATTTCATCTCCCTGACAAAATGTTTGATTTAACCACATCCACATTATGCTAGTTCCAGTGATTATGATAGAGAGTGACTGGTACTGGTGATGAGCATGTGTATACATTGCAGTCTGACCCAGCTGGCCCAGGTTCTGTCTCCTGCTCAGCCTGGCTCCACTCTGGGCACAGTCTGTCCCCTGCACTTAAGGACATTGTGTATGTGCCCCAGCAGCACAGCCTGTGCATATCACAGTTCTGGTGTTTATGTTGCAGTCTTTTTATCTTTTTTTTTTTTTGCTATCAGTGCAGAAAATTGTTACCATAGGATTGCATGGAGTGTGTTTCCTTCCTGTAGCCCTCTGAAAGTATGTCTAATTTATTTCCTCCTGGATGTCAAGAGTCATCTTATTCTTAGCTATGAGAATGCACTTTTAAGTACTTACAATTCCAATGTATACTTTGTCACTTTGCACAACAAAAATTTCTTCGTTTTCAAAATCCAATCTTCAATTGTTCCTTCTTTTCCAGCTCTTGATCATTCATCTATTTTAGGGCATTTGAAAATGCATAAAGAGGCTCTATCAATTGCTTCTACATGTTTAATCCTCTCCTTGGTATTCAAGCTGTATTCGATGCCGATTTCCCTTTCTTACCTCATAGTTTTAATTACAAGTGTTGCTATGGGTAGGGTGGCCCCATATGCGCCGGCATCCCTTGGAGGGTGCCTTACTTCTCACTACTAGTTCCCAGGGTTCTCAAGGCATCCTCCACCTTAAGGTAAAACCTTAACTTGCCATCAATGCTCCACATAAAGAGGGCGGCACGGGGTGAAGTTTTGGTTTTCTACATTGTACAGGTCTGTACTTTGTGAGCTATTCTCATCTGGTTTCATGCATGAAGCAAAATTAGAACCTCTCTACTCATATCAGCATGGAAGTTAAAGAGGGATTTTATCTGGCTCAATTGGAGCATTGTGCTTTGTAGGCTTGCTTTCATATATCATGTTGCACACAAGTGTGATTGTATTTGTTCATTAAGAAATGTTTTATCTTTCTTGAAAAACACACTACTTGAGTCCAATTTTTTATATGCTTGGCCCTTCCCATTCTGTGTGTGTTAAACACACTTGAGAAAAGTCCTCTTTGCAAAAGATTTAACTCTCAATTCCATTGATCTCATTGATTTTACGTATGTCTGCCACATTCCACTGTCTTTTGCTGTTCTAGTGTATATACTTCAATAAGCAGAAAGGTCCCTAGGAAGGTTGTATGTAGGAAACACTAAGGAAAATATACTCTAACTCTTCTAAAAAAATTGAAAGGAATATATAATGCATTATAGAGACAGGAAATCTGCAAGTGTATGAAGATAAATTTCTGACATACATAAGAAGAGTTACAAAATGACCATGAAAACTCTGGGATAATAATATAAAGTAATTATTAATTTCTTATTCATTTCTCATCAAAATACAAAATAATTAACCTTATTTATTTATTTTTTTTGCAGTGACACATGCCTCACATGTTTATTTTTTTTTCTTTTCAAAGTTTTATTGATAAACATATAGCAATGAGACAGTTTCAAATCAAATCAAAAGTACAGTTTCAACAAATAATACACTGCATATATTCTTCTTAGTGGTTAATTGCTGTACAAGATGCGGACTTGTGATCCTATTTACAAACACCATT
>NW_004524860.1:1384579-1424145 GCF_000260255.1 Octodon degus
GGTTCCTGGAACTGGGCAGAAATTCCTACTCGGCATGAGGGGTGGGGCAGGTAAGGTGGAGTGGTGGGGGGCGGCCCAAGGGGGTGGGAGAGGGTCCTGCCTATGCTGTGCCTGGGCTGGGACTGGTCCCGCCGGCGCAGGGTAGCAGCTAATTAACCTTATTTAGCACAAAGCAGAAAGGTTGCTTTCATGTGGCTGAGCATGTATTTTGACATAGCCATTGGGAGGGACTCCTGAACATGTCTCATGATTTTCATCACTTTGAATGAGTGACTGAACACATACGTAGCTTCTCACACCACAAAACTCATTTGTAAAATGTTATGTATAATTATGGGGAAAATATCAATTGATAATAACCCTAAATTCCAAAAACTTTTTATCCACAGTAAAGAATGCAGTAAGAGAATGGGCTGCACCATTTACAATTTTATGACAATAACATTCTCTTAGTTATATTGGACTTTTTTGGAGCTGTTTCTCTTGCTGTAGCAGAGTGTATGAGCACATGGATTAACGTAGTAAAGTCAGGAGTTCATTTAGATCATGAATCTGGATGCCCAAGAGCAAGGCACCAGTGCCTGCCTGCTAATTTTGTTACCAGGAGAGGGGATTGTCTCTAAGAGGAATAAATGCTTCAGTTATGGGAAAGGGATAAATAAAAGAAGGAACAGGAATGAGAGTTTATAGGAAGCTGTAGGAGAATTTTGTGGGTTCTTTTACATTGCCTTCCATGACCATGGGAAAAATTATACCAGTAATTAAGAAATTCAATATTTGCATAACAATATGTCATTTAAGCATTACTTAAATTATTACATATAAAATGAATGATAAACTATGGGAATACTAATGCAGAAATAGATAAGAAAACTGGTTATAGAAGAGTAAACTACAGACTTGAACAATCATAGCTGTCTATTTCATTAGTGAATCTTTAGAAGGCTGAAAATTATTCCAGGGCCTCTCATTAAAGTAAGATGCATCACTGAGCATGCTACTTTTGTCTTGGATTTGGTCACAGAGCAAGTAAATACTGTGGGAAGGACATAGGCTTACATACAAGAGATGTTCTAGCCACTTGTGAGCTCATATCTTATTATGCTTCTATTATACTTCTCGCTCTAGGTGCACACCTACACAAGTTAGAATAAGCATTACCACAATGTAAACACATAGTAAAAAATCATATATATCTTGTAATGAATGTCACTAAATATCCCCCAGAAGACCCTCCTGTGCTCTGGACCCATCTCTAGTTAAGGTTGCCACAACAGAGCTGTCTATACAGCAGGAGCCCATGCAGATAGGGCCTCCCTCTACTGATAAAAACCAGCCCTGTCTGACCCTGCAGCTATGCAGAAGAACCCAGCCCTACATGCCTGGGTGTTCTCACTCCCTAATCAGGACTGAGCATAGGAGCATCACCATGGAGCATGCACTGAGCTGGGTTCTCCTTGTTGATGTTTTAAAAGGTGTTTTGTGGTGAACAAGCTACACTGAGGGCATGAGTGGAAATGGAATAGTAAACAGTGCTCCTGTGTGTGAGTTTGATGTGTCTGTTGGAGGCTTAGTGCAGCTTGGTAGGTCCCTGAGACTCGCCTGCACAGTCTCTGGATTCACCTCCAGTAGATACAGATGAACTGGGTCCACCAGGCTCCAGGAAAGGTGCTGGAGTGGTTCTAGTGGATTTGCGTGAGTGGTGCCAGCACAGATTACCAAGACTCTATGAAGCGCCAATGCACCCTCTTGAGAGAAAACAAGAACACAATCTCCCTGAAAAATGACAAAACTGAAAATTGACGACACAGCTGTATTACTGTTCCAGAGACACACGGAAGAGGTGTCAGCCCTAGTTCAGATGCAAACCTTCCTGCTGGTTCGTTAGGAATCAGCAGGGGGCGCTAAGGATGCACAAGAACCAAGAGTAGATTTGCCCTACAGGTTAAAAGTTGTTTTCCTCTTGGACTTGCGACTTCTTTTCAGCATAATACTTTCTTCTGGATATACTAACTTCATGAGTCTGACCTTACCTCTTGTCTCTCATTAGACACATTTGTTTAAATAGGAAAACATTCTCAGTTGTGCAATGCCTCATTTAATACGAATTAGAAATGATTATGCTGTGGTCATCTGGACCAGATCCTTAGGAGTCTCAAGGAATCTGGTAAAGTCAGATAGGAATTTAGAACACAACATGAGAAGCAGTCAGAGTGAGCAAACACATACCTCACTTTTTGGGTGATCAGAACCCACAGGCCATGCTCAGAGCACTACCAGGGGCTGTTCTCCCTCCAGAGGGTGCTGAGGACACAGCGGAGCACTCGGCATGATCAGCATGCACAGGAGCCAGTCCAGGTCCCAAGGAGGAGTGGGTGCACTGAGCTCTGAGGAGATTTTACCTGCCTCGTTCTTGCTGTTCCTCCCTGCTGGGTCATTTCTGTCCTTTATGTATCTAGAATGTCAATGGGCTCTGCCACTTTCTCATCAAATCTTTTTCATGGTGGGAATTCTGGGGAGATAGCTCAGTGGAATAAGTGCTTGCCTGGCAAGCACAAGGTCCTGAGTTTGATCCCTGGTAAAAAGAAAAAAATCTTAAATCTGCTGAAATTTTAAAAAGTTAGTGTCAAACTTCTGATGTCAATACACTCAACAACTAAAGGTAAAATTCTCATTGCTGATATTTACATGCCAATCAATTTGGCTGCATGAGCCAAATCTGAAGTCTCTGCTGCAAGGTGAGGTGGAGACTTGGAAACCACAGGACACTCTACAATTGGAAGGTGTGGACTGGATGACTCCTGTGTTTCTAGCCTAGTGTGGAAGGAATCTTAAAAAGAAATCAAAACCACAAGTACAGAAATTCTTGATCACAATGTTTATACTCTTGCTGATGCAGAGTGGTTTCTAAATGCTAAATCAGATATCTTATCTGTGTGTCAGCTTTTGTTATTCTTGTTAACCTCTGCAACATCATCATTATCTTTGTAGCTTTGTGTGCAATTAACATAATTGATGAAAGTTATATTAAATATTACTTTTTGAATGTGTATTTCCTTTTTGAGGTACATGTGCCTGAATCCAAAGACTTTCCATGGAGCTGTGGCCGCATCTATTTTTAACTCTTTTTAAATTTTGATGCAGTTCCATGAAATTGCTAAGTTCCCAGGCAGAGCTCAGCCTCTCAGTCCATCTCAACCGCTTAGTTTTGTGTTTCAGTCACAAGCCACCAAGCCTGGGTGAAATCCTGATTTCTATATCAAATGTATCACTCATCAATACAGAACATAATGTAATTTAAAACACTTAATTTTATACTAGCTTCTGTCTCTTGTATTTCTATCAATGACAATTCTATTTTAAAAGGAAAAAATTATGTCTATTTATTTGATATATTTGAAAATTCTAAAAGAGAGGTTATATTTAATTTACTTATTATTTATTGTTATTTTCAGTATAATATATCTGGATGCTAATAACTAAAATATAAAAAGATCTTTTTTATTTTTATGATAAAATAAAATTTCTTCACTAATATTTATAGAGTATCCCTACTTGGCATAGAGAGTACCATAATCTTAAAAGAAAGCACAAATGCTATTCAGAGTATAATTCATAACAAAAAGGCTTTCTCTCATTAAATAAAACAAATAGATAATAGCACAAAACTTTCTCATCAATAAATTAAGATAAACAAAGTGTAAAGTCAACATGGAATAGAGCATTTATGGAAATATTTGAAATTTTCTCTACTTCTTTTTGCTTCGTTATCTTCTATTTTGCTCTTCATTTGTATACATAGTTTTCCTTACTGTTGTGAAGCAATCATAGTTCCATTTTCCTATGTATATGTCAAAATCGTGTTAATACAATGTTAATAATTAACTAGAGACTCAGAACTGCAGCGTGCTTGTCGCTCTGAGTGGAGGCACTGGGTCAGGGAGCAGTGTGTTCACAGCTTAAGGGAGATCAGGCCCAGACAATGAGTGCAACACCTGCAGGACATCAGGTCCTACATAGTTGACTAAGACATTTTCACATCTTCCCTGATTATGAAGCAAAACCCATTAGTACAAAATATACATGGCTGCACACATGCACAAAGTGAGAGGGGAAGAGATGCATACTCAAGACATGATCACATGAAGAGCAATCATGATTTTTTTGAACGCTGTCACTATTAGTGACGTCCATAGGCCACTCACATCTGCTATGGGTGCTGACCTCTCTTAGACATCCATTACCAGAGCTGCCTGAACAGCATGCTGACAAGGGCACAGGGCCTCCCTCTGCTGATGAGGGCCAGCCCAGTCCAGACTCTGCAGCCCTCAAGTGGAGCCCAGGCAGGAATGTCCCAGTGTTCCCACTCAGTGGCCAGGACAGAACACAAATGCCATGGAGTTTAGGGTGAAGTGGATTGCTCTTGTTTACATTTCAAAAGGAGGTTTGTGGAGAATACTGGATCATGAATATGTAAGTGTACAAGAGTGGGAAAGCAAGGGATATCTGTGAGTTTCCTGAGCAGGATGATTTTCTGTTTCAAAGTGTTGGGGGTGAGATGAAGCTGGTGAAGTGTGTAAGGTCTTAGTGCAGTCTTCACTGTTGAAGACTCTCTATACAGCCTCCAGATTCATTCCCAGTAGCTGCAACATGTCTGCTTCTGCAGGGCTTCAGGGAGGGGCAAGGCTGGGTCTTGCTCATTAGTAACCTGTGGAGGTAACACACACTATGCAGACTCGGATGGGCCTACTGGCCACCTACAGAGAAGACCATGGACATACCTAGCCTACAAATTGTCTGAGAAATGAAAGAGAGTCAGTGAGGGAGCAACACTGAGAGCCAGATGCCAATCTCCCTTCAGGGATGCCAATAACCAGAAGGGGACGCTGAGGATCCACTGAGTTCCAGAAAGGCCACAAGTACAGCTGCAGAAAAGGAAGTTGGGCAGGGAGGGCTTCCTGTCACCATCTGTGGTTCTCATTCTGTCTTAACTTTATATGGCCTGAGGAGACCCTGCAACAAATAATCTGAGGGTTTAGTATATCAATTTCAAGTAAAGATTCTCTGTTAAATTTAATTACAAATCTGTATATTCGCAGAAATACTTTTTTAGTCTCATAAACATGGGTTTTACTAGATATGTAAATATTACTTTCATCAACATCAAGTTTACCTTGTAAATTTTATGAGACTCTTTTATGAGTTTTGCTTTCTTTTGAATGCCACGTTATCATCATCTGAAACTGAATAGGATAACTTTTGCCCCCAGGGGTGTCATGCAGAAGTAAATGCTCCATATTGGGTAATGAAATCCTTCACATCCCTCTGAACATGGCCTGAGAATGCATGCCTCTGTCTTCTGTTAGGACAATTCAGTAGACCTTTCCCCAGGATGGGCACCAGCACCACATGGAGTGCTGTGCTCAGGGGAGGAGTGAACAGATCCAGCCTGACTGGACTCAGAGCACTGCACCAGGGCCTCAGGGAATCCATTCTATTCACAGTAGCTAAACAGAAGTAGATACTGCACTTTTTATGAATCTTAGAAACAGAGATTTAGAAGACACAGTGGTTATATTCTACATTTTCTCTCTTTCTCTGTCTCATTCCTGCTCTCCCCCTCTCTCTTTCTTCTTCCTCCCCATCTTTTCCTATATCTCTTGAGTTTCACTCTATAAATCAGTAAAGCAGTGGAGACTATTTAACATCACATGATAATGTTCATAATATTAATTTGTTTTCTTAACAAGTTCTAATATTTCTGGTTTCATGTATTTTCTTATTTTATCTCATTTCATGATGTATTTACCAGACATACAAATATTTTAACAAGATCTCCACTCTAAAGTCATGGTGGGGATCCCAAGAAAAAGTACATAGCGTGTTGGGGAGGCTAGAGCTTTTGAGTGTAGCATAGACCATGTACAGCAATCAGTAAGTAATGATGAAGGAAAATGGATATTAATATACCTCCTGTGATAACTTCAAAATCTTTGTTTTGTTGTGAATCAGAACCAATCAAAACTAACACAAATGCATAGGCAACTCTGGAATCAAAGTTATCAAGATTCATAGTCAATCGCAGCCTTAATCAGGTCACAGAGACAGCCCTAGAACACATATGGTAGTGAAGGCTTCAGGACCAAGACTCCTCCTGCAAACCAGGTGGGACACCATCAGTGCAGACAGGTGCTGGTGAAACCATCCTAGGAGGTCTGGCTCATGTGTGAGCTCTCCTGGTTCTCTGTGAGTACTCATGTGGGATGGACAGGTTCCT
Source organism: Octodon degus (assembly GCF_000260255.1). NCBI lineage: Eukaryota > Metazoa > Chordata > Mammalia > Rodentia > Octodontidae > Octodon > Octodon degus. The sequence continues at coordinate 1,390,857 of NW_004524860.1, forward strand.
TCTCTCAGAGTTAGCTATGAATTGTGTTAATACCTGATAGAAGTAGGCAAGAGTCAATGGATCTGTTTAGCATCCCACACAGAGATAGTCAAGAGCATTAGGATTTTATTGAGTATTCAAATATGGGCTCATGCAGCAGAGCCTTCATGTGGTGGCTTCATTTTCATTGAGAAGTGGTCTGTATGCAAGGGTTTGTGGAAGTACCAGGAGATACATTTCCTCAGAAAGGATCAGGTCATGGACCCCAGAACCTCATGGCTGCATGGTCTGAGTCCAACTACTTAATACTTCCCAGGCTTTCTCAAGTCCAGGGTTAAGAAGTTTCATGCCTCATGAATATGCAAATAAGCAGAGTCTGCAGAGGTAAATATGGACATGTCTTTCCCTCAGACCCCTACACAGCCATCAGAATCTTCTGCAAAATTCCACAGATCACAGTTCCTCATCATGTACTGGACATGGAGAATCCTTTTCTTCTTGGTGGCAGCTGCAAAATGTAATGGGATGCATAGTCATACCCCTGATGCAGGCACTAGAGCTCTCAGGGGGCTCTGACTCCCAATTCTGTCTTCTCTCCATAGGTGCCCGTGGCCAGGTGCAGCTGGTGCAGTCTGGCACTGAGCTGAAGAGACCCGGGACATCAGTGAAGGTCTCCTGCAAGGCTTCTGGCTACACTTTCACAAGCAGATACATGCACTGGGTGCAGCAGAGACCTAGACAAGGGCTGGAGTGGATTGGAAGGATTGACCCTGAGGATGGAGAAACTGAATATGCTCAGAAGTTCCAGGGCAGGGCCACGCTCACTGCAGACACCTCCTCCAGCACAGCCTACATGGAGCTGAGCCGTCTGAACTCCGAAGACACAGCTGTGTATTACTGTGCGAGGCACAGTGTGGTAACCACATCCTGAGTGTGTTGGAAACCCTGAGGGAGGAGCAGCTGCCTTAGGGTTCAGAGGACATGCATGAAGAAGTTGAGGTCTTGGGTAAAGTAATTAATTATATTAATGAGATGAACAGGTACTTACTGTATTTACAGGGAAATATCCACACCATCGCATTCCTACATGCAAGATACAGGTTATACATGAATTTTATTTTATTTTTTATTTTAAGGAAGGGTAAACAGGGTGTTGAGGGTCTCACTAATACATCAGACTCATAGTGATCTGCCTGTTTACAGCCTCCCAAGAGCTGGGATAACAGGTGCACGCCACCATGCCCAGTCTCAATTGCCATCTCAGTGTGACCCTGGGGCGGGGCTGGCGTGGCAAGTCTGGTGGATCACACCCCCACCCCCTGTGTCTACTTGCAGGTGTTTTGATCTGCTGATCTATTTGGCCAGCCCTTAATAGATGAATTTTAAAATTACTAAAGTTGTCACAAGCAATGCAAGATGGATATTTGTACACACATAGATTTGAAGTCAAGTGGAGAAATAACAAGAAGCCATGTTCTTCTACCATATGACACTATTCTGTTTAATTTGTTAAAATTGGCAAAAACATCTTCCAGAAAGTCTGTTGTTTCTGTTTGATAGAATTTGCTTTTACTGCAAGTGTACATTCATAAAATGATAAGGAGAAAGTACAGAGGTTTGGCTTGAATCTTAGCTCCCTCTCTCACCCACAGTGCCCTCTGTTCCAATCCTTCTGTGCTCCAGTGTAGGAGAGCTAGCAACACAGCATCATGTCCCTCATCTTGGCTCTCACATGGGTTCACTTCTTGGGCTTGTGCCTTTTGTGTGTCCGGAAACATGCTTAATCACTTGTATCCTCCACATTGTTATGTGTGCTCCACTCACTTGGGTGAATTTCAGGAGAGATCCTCTGTCCCTGGAGCACAGGGAGTCTTGCCTCCCTGGAGGACAGTCTTGCCTCCCTGGGGGACAGGGAGTCCTACAAACAGGCAAGGAATGGATGCTCTGATTGGAGGTGTCTGCAGTGCTGAGCACAATCGCGGAGTCCAGGTGGCTGTGTTGCCTTTTGGGCTCATCCTTGAGAAACATTTTTGTTTTGTTTTATTTTAATAATTTTATTGATAAAGAAGTGGCAATTAGACAGTTTCAAATTAGACAGGTTATTAGTACAGTTACAATAATTAATATATTGCATATTGTCTTTGTAGTAATTTGTAGTGCAAGATGCAGACCTGATAACACTATTAGTTCAAACTCTTCTCATTGAACAGAGATTAGCTGTATATTTATGCTAGTTTGCATGTAGAAACAATTGTGTTCGCTGTTGCACAGTTGGCTGCTACTGATGTTGCCAGGCCTGCTTTCTCTTTCATAAAATTCCCCAGATGTGTTGCTACAACTTCACTCAGTCTGCATCCGGTGTAGAGATCTGAAGGGATGAGGCTGATGGAAGCACCCTTGTGCAGCATGTGAAAGCACAGGTGTGCAGCTCAGCTGAGTGAGCTCCTTGGACACTCCCTGCATGGCTCTCTTCACTTCCTAAAGAATTCCTCAGGGTTCTTCCACTGTGGAGGAGCCATTGTGCATTCTCATCAGCAGGGAGTAGTTTCCTGTTACTCTTAACTTCTTCTGGCATTGGGGTGAGTATTTTCTTCTTAGCCTTTTGAAATGCCAGAAATCTCATAATCATGTTAATATATATTTTCCTAAAACCCACATGAACATATATGTCAAGTACCCCTACATAATATCTTCCATTTTTATCTTTATTGCATTTTTAAACTGTTTTTCATTCTGTTTTAAATATTCTTGGTCATTTTTGCTACAAGACCTTGCTCAGTTATGCAGCTATTAGATGTGTTTTGTGAATCAGTGCTGTGACTTTTGTTTCTGCTATCTGTGTATTATGGTTTGTGTCTAGTTGTCCTCCCAAAGCCTCATGTAGGTAATGGGGCAGACATGACAGGAGAAGCAGCAAGTGGCTTGAAGGGCTGGGACAGAAGACAAAGGCAGAGCTCGAAGGGTGGGGCCAGAGAAATGCTAACCTTTAAACTTACCGCACGCACTGCTCCCCTCACCAGGTGGCAGTCTTTTGGAGGTGTGGAGCAAGTCATCCTGGACTGGGCGGCACCCCAGCCTCTCCTCCAGAACCTGTAGCACCTGGTGGTAGTGTCTGTGATTGAAGCTGTCTGCAGTTAAGGCTCCAAGGCCTTCCTACAGAATTCAGGCTGTTTTACACTATGAAACCTCCAATAACTGTGAGCTAAATAAACCTTTCTTTCCATGCATTTTGAGTATCAGGTATTTGTCCAAGTAATAAGAAAAGAATAATTAAAACACTGTGTTTGAGAATAAATATTCACTAAATCTTCAATATGTAGTATTTGTCATTTTTTAGATGGCACATGTTGCCTTGTGAGACTCATTTCTATTTCTCTAATGACCTATGATGATGAGGACCTTCTCATGCTCCTCTTCTCCATGGTGGGTGTTTTTGAAGCAATGTCTGCTGAGGTCTTTTGCAATTTTTAAAAGGTGTACTGTGTGTGATTGTTCATATATCAAAAAGAAAATATGAAATTTCATTTTCATTTTAGATGCTTAACTATTATTAAATATTCTTCCTCTTACAAGTAATCTTATTTCATTTCTTCTTTCCTTTACATAAATGTTATTTCTGTTTTATGTTCTCTAACTTGTCTATTTCACCTCGTGTTTCCTCAAAATGGGAAACAAGTATAAATTTTCCACCATGATGAATGGTAGGCTGGCTTTCCATGATTTTTTTAGATTCTTATACTTTTCCTTCATATTTTGTTTGGTTTGTATATAATTTTTGTATGATGGTAAGATGCAGGCCAAAATTCATTTATTTCCATGTAGATATCCAGTTTTATAACATTTGTTCTAGGGAGCCCTCTCTCCATTTTTCATTCCTAAGTTGCTACTGCAGTCAGTTACCCACATGGGTGTGAAATTTCTGTACCTGGCTTCTCCATCCTTGAGCTGCTCCCTGGCTGCCATGGGCCAAGCAGCTCCGCTCCTCTGCACTTCTCCCCCAGGCAGTCTCTGCCTTGGAGTCAACTACTCTTGTGCTGAATCCACTGAAACTGGCCAGAAATAAGTTTCTTATTTAAGTGTGGGAGTCAGGTATTTAGACTCAATGTAGGGAGAGAGATGACATATCAGCAAGGCTCTCACAGCAAAGCTGAGTTTGCCTTAAGGATGAAACATGTCTTCATCAAGGCCGCAGGCTCAGCTGTGATCCAAGCCTGACCTTGCACAAGTCCAATTTTAGAAGAGCCAGCCCTGACGATGCTCTTGACCAGGATTCTCCCCATATAGTTCTACTTCACTTGAGAGGAGACACTGTTAGGAACAGAGACAATAAGTTTCCTTTGTTCTTATCTAACATGAGTTCTTAATTAATGTAGGTATTCTAAAGAATTAAGTTATACATAAAACTTTTCTGCTACTGGCTATTAAATTATTACTTCATTCCTTCATTAATGCTACCACCTGTTTTAAATTATTTCTAACACTTTATTCTTCAAAAAACTTTTATTGTGTTGTGAGATGCTTTTTAAAGGAAAGATTTTTTTTCGGAACCAGAGATTGAACTCAGGCCCTTGCACTTGCCAGGGAAGCGCTTATTCTACTGAGCCATCTCCCCTGCCCAAGATCATTTTAGTGTCTGTGCTCTATTTCTGTTCCTCCCTCTTGCAGAGAAAACAGAGGGAAATCTGTTTTCTCCCTCTTGCATCTTTGCTTTTCACTGCTTTCAATAATGCTATACTGTTACACTCACGTTAACTTTTTTTTATTAATTTTATTGAGAAACATATCAATGAGACTGTTTCAAAACCGATTAACAGGACAGTTTCAATAATTAATACAATGCATATTGTTATTTTCTTAGTGGTTATTTGTAGTGCAAGATGCAGACATGTTATCCTGTCCAAATACTATACTACAAACCTTTCTACTCATTGAATTAAGAGAAAGTAACTGTATATCTGTCCTATTTTGTATATACAGATATAAAATGGTCCTTCCTTTGTATCCCCTTTCTTGATTAGTTTTGTTAGAGATGGGTATTCCAGTGCATTTAAATGTTGTAGATGCTTAGATTCAGCAAAGTAATCCAGTATAGTCCAGTAGTCCACAATAGTAGTGGGTTATTTGTAGGACTGGCAAAGTCAGAGTTGTTGACTTTACTTTTATACCCCATTTTCATACTTTCTGCTAGATTGTTAAGACCAAAATAAAGCAAGACCTATATAACAAGTAATGTATCTTTTGTATGTGATAAGGTCAGTCAAGTCCCCTCAGGATTTATCCTGTGATGGTGTACCACACTTTGAAGATCCTTTGTCAGTGTCAGCCATATGGATAAGTCATAGCCATTGCTTGACCAATTTGCTCTGTGAAAGCCTGAGAGAATGTTTTCTCTCCATGTGACTCTCCTTAGGTACACTCTACATCATCAATCACATTGCTCTATGGCTCCATAATCTCCCTGATAAGAAAATTTGGGACACAACTGAGTTATATGTTAGAGTATAGGTTCTACTATGTCCTGAGTCTTCACTGACATTGAAAGGCTAGAGCCAAAATGTTGGCTTCCTTGTAGCCTTTCTTTTTCTCTAACTTTTGGTCTTCGCTCCTTGGATAATACCCTATTTTCATCATTATACCTGCAAAAGGAAAGATCTTTAAAAGTTAGGAGGTGAAGAAAGGAATTAGATGGGTATGAGAAGAACAGCAAAAATGAAGAATTAAGTAGTAACAGTTACATGTAGGAACTACACTGGCGAAATAGATTCATTGTGTATGGCATGCATGCAGTCTTTATAAAAAATAAAATTAAGATAAAAGCTTTGGAATATTTAAATATTAGGGATATTTTGCTGAATTCATGCACTTATGATATTTAAATGGCAATGGAATACCCACCTGACAAATGTAAACAATAAAGGGTGATACAGATGAAGGACTACTTTTATCTATATATACAAAATAGGATAGATATACAGTTAATTTCTCTTAATTCAATGAATAGAAAGAGTTGTACTAATAGTGTTTGAGGTCAGGATATCATATCTGCATCTTGTACAATGAATAACCACTAAGAAGACAGTAATATGCAATGTATTGATTATTGAAACTGTCCTACTAATCGGTTTTGAAGCTGTCTTATTGCTACTTGTTTCTCAATAAAATTATTTTAAAAAAGAATGAGCAAATAGAGAGCAATTTCAGGCAGTACATGAAAAATGATTTCCATATATGTATCTACACCATGCATGCATATTGTTGATTTACACATGTGCACATGAACATATACATGCTGGAGTCAAACATGTTATCCCTGGGATTTGTGGGCTTGTTTACACATCTAAAATGAGTTCATTCATCTGAGAACTCACCTAGCACTCTGACCAGGGTCTCTCCCACAAATCCTGCTTTGTAATGAGAGGGTCTAAGCCCAGAGCAGTGGAGTCCAGGAAGAGCACTTGGCTCTCTGAGGTCTCAGTCAGAACCCTCCACCCAGGAGCATCCCCCACACAGGGACCTGCTCTCTGTCCCTCTCACCTTTATACACAGGAGAAAATCTTGCATGCATATGATTCAGGAAGAACTCTAGCCTCAGATTAAATCACATCACACATTTAATTAAATGCATGTTCTTTCTATGGTATCAAAATACTTCTGAGATTCTTAAAGATAATCTGAAAGATAAAAGAACAATACTGTATCTTCTTCTTTCTGGTGGCAGCTGACAGCCTTGAGCATCCCAGAGCTCAGGGAAAAAGATATGAGGACGCTGCACCTGATCTCCAACCTCAGCATGATCTCCATTCCCGCTGCTCTTTCCTTGGTGCAACTTCAAGAGATGGGACTCGGCCTGTCCCTCAGCTCTGCAATTTCTCATCACTGCACCAAAAGTGATGCCTCTGGGTGCTGAACCCATCAGCCTTCAGGGAAGGGGACTGAATGCATGGGGCATAGTGATTTTATCAGAGGCAAAGCTGGTAATTCATCTCTATCAGTCACTTCAGAGCCTTGGAAGGCACACACAAAACTAGTTTTCCTTGCAGCTATACATAACTGTGATAGATACACCTGCACATTACTGTACAGGAGCTATTGTGGGAGACAGCAGTGTAACCTCAAACACAAAACCCTCTACTGCAGTGCCCAGTACCAGCAAGGCTATCTCACAATAGCTTTTGTATAAGCAAGATTTTCTCAGGACAAGAAAAACATTCCCAAGACCACTAGGGAATGCTGTAAACCATCAGAAGAGGCACTGGAGACCCTCAGAAACCCAGCAGGGCACTAAGGCACAGGAACAGAGAAGAAAGCTGGTGAATGGCGATCTTCTGATCTCTCTGGAGCTACCTCTCTCTCTTACCATTGTAGAACATGAGTAGACACTCCAGTGTATCTATTGTAGGTCACTTGGAAGGAGACATGCTCTAAGGTATGGGACTGTTTTGCTTGGTGTTCAGATAATATACATACATATTTATTCTTTGATTTCTCTTTTTACAGTTCTCATTCATTTCTTGACCTCCTTCATATCATTTCACTGTAAGGATAACGCTAAATTTCATGTATGAGAGAGAAGAATTAATTTTGATAACATTTTGGGATATCTATTGCATAATTATTGCTGCCCTCAAAAATATATGTTGATTTTGTCAACATGAGATTAGATTGTCTCAAAGAGGCATAAGTGTTTCAATTATGAGAAAAACAAAATAAAAGAAGACACAAGAAAGAAAATTTAAAAGAAACTACATAAGATTTTTTGGGTATTTCTCATTGCCTTACATAACAATGAGGATGCCTATGTCAGTAGTAAGCAAATTCTATACTTGTGTTAAAATATACCTCATTTATTCATCACTATATATATATAGTTATATATATATATATATATATATATATATAGTTATACATAATAGATAATTTGATCTGGAGATGCTAATGCAGAGATAGATAATAAAATTGGCTATATCAGAATAAATTATAGACTTGAAGGACAATGGACATCTATTTTGTTCTTGAATCTTTAAAATGCTGAAAAGTATGTTTTGGCCTCTCATTAGAGTCTGAGGTGTGGACACATCACTGAACATGGCAATTCTGCCTTGGAATTTCTCTTGGTAATTACTATGAGAAGGCTGTAGGCCTTCAAGAGATGTTTTTATCACCTGTTAACTCTATTATTCTTCTTGCTCTATGTGTTCAGCTGCACAAATTTGCAAATGACTAAGCTCATCTAATACACACACATGGACGTATTATAAAACTAATGAGCAAAACATTATCACGACTCATGCTCATAGTGAAAAATCATATACCCTTTTTAATGAACTTTGTAATCCATTTCCCAGAAGACTCTCCTGTGCTCTGGCCCCATCTCTAACAGAGGCTTCCACAGCAGAGCTGGCTATATAGCAGGAGGCCATGCAAAGAGTCTCCATCTGTTGATGAAAATCAGCCCAACCCTGGATGCCCAGCTGTTTTCACTCCCTGATCAGCACTGAACAGAGGAGATTCACCATGGATCTTGGGCTGAGCTGGGTTTTCCTTGTTGCTTTCTTCAAAGGTGATTTGTGGTGAACAATAAATCCTGAGGGTGTAGGCGGACATGAATGAGATAAAGAGTGGGCCTGTGTGACAGTAACCAGGATATTTCTATGTTTGCAGGTGGTTAGCATGAGAAGCAGCTGGTCTAGTCTGGGTAAGGTTCGTGTAGCATGGTAGATCTCTGACACTCTGCTGTGGAGACGGGATTCACCTTGAGTGACTACTGGACAGTCACTCAGCCAGGCTCCAGGAAAGGGACTGGAATGTGTTGCAGAAATCAATGACAATGGTAGCACAAGACAACTGGACTCTGTGAGGGGCCAATTGACTATCTCTGGAGACAAAGCTGAGAGCACGCTGTATCTGAAAATGGCAAAACAAATCTGAGGACTTGGCTGTGTTTTACTGTGTAAGGGACGCCATGATCCATGTCAATGTGAGCCTGGGCAAATTTCACTCTGCAGAGGCATTTGGGACCGACAGGGGGCGCAGGGGTTGTAGAGAAAAGAAGAGTAGATTTAGAGGGCAGGCAAAGCTGTTTATTCCTAGGATCTGAGACCTTTTTTCAACATAGTACTTTCTCCCAACTACTCTAATTTTATGATTCTGACCTTACCTCTGATAGCTCTTATTTCACACCTTTGTTTAAATTAGGGAACACATTCTGAACGGTGCAATACTCAACTGAACAATTGAACTCATTGTGATAGTGCTGTGGTCCTCTGGACCAGATATTTATGGGTCTCACGGGATCTGATAAAAGTCAGATAGGAATTTGGAACCAAAACAGAGAAGCAGTCAGTTGGAGCACAGACGCAAACCTGAATTCTTGGGTGATCAGGAACAACACGTGGTGCTCAACACATCGGGGGCTGTTCAGTCTCTCCAGGTGGTGCTGAGGACACAATAAAGTGCTTGGCATGATGAGGATGCACAGAAGCCGGAGCTTCCAGGTTCCAAACAGAAGCAGGTGGACGGAGCCCTCAGGAGGCTTTACATGCCTTGTCCTTGCTGTTCACCTCTGCTGGGTCATTGCTCTCTCTTTAATTAAATAGAATAATAATGATCTTTATATCTATTTCCATATGACTTATTATACCTGTGAACATTTATGCCAAAATTATATAACATCTATCATAATGTATTAAGAACTTTATAACTAAATATATTGAATTTTTAACATTTACTTAATATTCTAGTATAAGTAACCTCACTAATGAAATGTAAAGTATCCATTATTATCAGTGCACTTCAATGAAAAATGCAAGAATCCATATAACATCATAATAAATAATTTTCCTAAATTGATCCCAGAGTAACACACTGTTTGAGCCATCATTATTCTTTCTTGCTTTCTTTCTCTTTCTCCCAGTCAAAGTGAGGCCAAATCCATCTCTGTCTTTACAGATGTGCCATTCCTGAATTTTTTGTCTATACTTCAAGAGTAGAATGAGAGTGCGTGTTCCCAACTCCATGTGCTTAGCAAAGAAATTTCAACTCAATGCACTTTTTAACCAATATGGCTATTTGGGATAAAAATTATAAACCGGACCATGTGCTCATGTGAATGTAACCCTCTAAAGACCTCAAAAGTTTTCTGACAGTTTGAAACCATACACATAAAACACACACACACACACACACACACACACACACACACACAAATCTCAACACCAGTTTTTCAAAGGCAGACGTGCCCACCTCACAAGCACACCATGATTGGCAGTGAACAGTGAGGGTCAAGATCATGTTCTAGGAGAGGATAAGACACACTGACAATGACCCAGGACAGGAAAGATGTTCAGAATCTGCATGCACTGTGGAAACTGGAGCTCAGCTCTGTCTGTACCAGGCCTCACTGCACACAAGACCAGCTGTGTGGGCCAAATATGAATTCTACTCCTGTGGGCTGAGCTATAATCTTGGCAACTGCAGTACCTGTGTTTCATAGGCAGGTGTGGCTTGGATGACTTTGATGTTTTTACTCCAATGTGTCAGGAGTCCTAAAATGAACAGAAAGGCAAAAATATGTAAATCCTTGATTCCAAGGTTTATACTTTTGTTGATGCAGAGCATTTTCTATGTGTTCAAACAGCTATCATGACTGTGTAACTGGTTTTTTTTTCTTAAATTCTACAGTGATACTAGATGTATTATCTTAACCTTCGATTTGGCAGTTGACTGCTATTTATATTGAAAAATACTTTTCATTCTGTGGGGGTACCTGAAATTGAACTCAGGACCTTGTGCTTGCCAGGCTAGTTCTGTGCCACTGAGCTATATTCCCAGTCCGAAAAAATACTTTTGTGGTGTGGTTCTGTTTAAAGTACTGGGAGCTGAACCCTGAGCCTTTTCAATGCACTACAGCATGAGTCAATTTATAAAACTTAAAAAAAAAATTGAAGCAGTCTGATAAAATTGTTAAGCTTCCCAGACATGGCTCAGCTTTTAACTCTCCCTTCACTGCCTTTCAGTGTTCTGGGTTTACTGAATTTAGCAACCAAACCTGGCTGAAAGCTTGCTTTGTATATCCAAGATTTTTTTTCTTCAAATACAGAAGGTAATATAGACCGAAATATTTAATTTCATAATATCTTTTATCTCAAATATTTCTATCAATATAAGCTGAATATTTTAAGGAAATTGGTATTTATTTCACATATTTGAATGCACTGAAAGTGAAGGAATCTTGCTGAATTGTTTTTGTAGCAGAAATCAAACTCAGGATCTCATCTTGCTAAGCATATGCTACACCACAGAGTGAAACCCTTTGCCCTGAGGGCATCATTTTATAATTTATTCTCTATTTGCTTTTATTTTACTGCAATTTATGTAAATACTAATACATAAATATTATGAGTATTATTTTTCTTTCTGTAAAAAAGCTTTAATCATACAATATTAAGCAAATATTTTGATTTATACATGGAGAACTTTAATTTCAGAAGTGCACAAATGTTACTGAGGATACAACACATAGAAAAAAAGGGACTCTCCTTTACAAAAAGAAAACATACTAGCATAAAGCTTCTTTTCAATAATTTAAGAGGAAACAGTATTATAAGTGCAGCAGATTAACATAAACGCTGAAATATTTTTGAAACAATTGAACAGAGCACTTGGAGAATTATTTGAATTGCTTTCTATTTCCTTTTCCTTGTTCATCTTGTGTTTTGCTCTTTAGTTATATATCTATATTTTGTGTCTATAAGCCAAATATATTTCAATGTTGTTACATAAATATTAATGTTTCCAATTATTTATTAGTAATTATGACTATATCATTATTTATTCAAGAAAAGGACATCACATTAGAATAATGAATTGGCCCCAATATTTTAATTTTGTGTTCACTTACTTCATGAACTTGTTATCTGATTGCAAAATTTCTAACTATTATTTATTTATTTCTGTTGCTCAGTGTTTCACTGTGTCATTTATCATTTTCCTTTGGTAACTTGTTCTTAACATATTATATAATATATATTTTCCAGTCAAGAAACAGCTATTAAATAGTTACATTATATATGAAACAAATGAGAGACAAAATATTACATATTGCATGGCTTTGCTTATGAGACGAGAAAATTATAGAAAATGAATAATTAGATAATAGCAAAGGAGATCCTCCACATTTTGTAACAGGGAAAGGAACAATGAGTTATAGAATATGAGGAGATAAGCAAAGAGAAATGCATTTTAAAAATTGGGTTATATGCATGTGCCAACTCTCCACATTTGATGTAACCATTGAGTTTTACAAGTTCTACTAATAAAAATTAAAACAAAATATCTCAAAAATATATATGAAAATAGAAATCAGATGGATACAGAGACAGATAGTGACAGTAACTAATGAGGGACTCATAACTAGCATCCATGACAACACTGACTGTAATTCATTCACCAAAAGACAGAATGTAGGAACACTTGCTAACACTGCAAGAAGGGTGATCTCCAAATCTATTCAGGTGCCTCCCTCTACCTGCAGGTACTGGATCAGTAAGCAGTGTGTTCACAACTTAAGGGAGAACAGGCCCAGGAAAAGAATACAGCCAGCTCAGCTCAAGTTCTATGCAGAAGGCACAACTGATTCTGACATTTTCATAATCTTACATAAATATAAAGCTAACACTGTTAACACAGAAAGTTCATTACTTGTGTATGTGCATAAATAGGAAATGCGAGGAGACACACACCCAAGACAATATTACATAAAGAGAGATCACATAATTTCTTGAATGCTTCCATTATCACCAAACTTCCCTAGCACGGTTATATTTACTAGAGTGATGTCTACTCTTAGACATCTATCTCCAGAACAGCCTATATAGCACACTGACATGGCAGTAGGACTTCCCTCTGCTGATAAGAACCAAGCCAGGCCTGATGCTGCTGTTCTGGAGTAGAGCCCAAGCCCAGCTCCCCTGCTGTTCCTGCTTAGTGGCCATCATTGAATACAAATACAAGAAGTTTAGACTGAGCTTGGTTTTCCTTGTTGAAATTTTCAATGGTAGTTTATGGAGATCTTGACTATGCACGTGTACATGAGTATGATAAACAGGGGACCCATGTGACATGGTGAGGATATTGACCCTGTGCCTGCAGGTGTTGTGTGTGAGGTGAAGCAGGAGGAGAGTGGGGAGCCCTGTAGCAGCCCACAGGGTCCTTAGGTCTTCCTTTCAGATAGTGACTCTCTCAAGTCCCCTTCAGTAGCTGCAGTGTGTGCTGTGTCTGCCAGGCTTCAGGGAGAAGACTGAGTCTTGCTAATCAGCAGTTGCTGGGGGGAGCTTGTATCATGCAGCCTCCACTTGAGCCAATTGATAGTCTCCAGAGACAAGATTAAGGACACACTCTGCTACAAGTTATCACTATGAGAAATGAGGATATGATTCTGTATCGCCAGGCTGGAGAAGTAGCAAGGGGGCAGCAATGAGACCAGATAGAAATCTCCTTTGGGGGTGCTGTTCCAGCAGGGGGTGCTGCGGATCCACAGAGCACCAAAAATGTCTTATGAACAGGTACAGAGAAGGAAGGTCTAGAGAGTCGGTTTCTTATCAGCTTTTGTGATTTCCTGTCTGTCTTAACATCTTATAACCTGAGGAGAGCCTGCACACAGCAGATAGCTTATGCTGTGGTCTCATGGGAGGGTTTTTTGGACAGGATACTTGAGCTGCCCCTCATGCTTACAGGTCCCCTGCTTGGGCTTGCCCAGTGGGATCAACAGACTTCCTGCTGGGAAAATCCAGCTTGTTCCTCATCCCCAACTCAAGTCTCCCTCCTGCATAGCAGGGTCAGTAAGAGTGTCCTCTGCTGTAGGACATGGGTCAGAAGATTAGGGTTTCCCTGAAAGAGGCTCAGTAGCCTGATGAATACATTATCTGGGCTGGAGCAGGTGTAAACATTTACCAGACAGCAGAGTGTCCTGCCTGAGACTGGAGCAATGCTAGCTGTTCAGGATCCACTATGCACTGCTGCACTTTTGAAGCAAATGTGGAAGCTTGAGCAGGTACCTCTGGGGTTTGAGTCCTCCCCATTCAAAAACTCATCCAAGACTGGAAGTTTATAATGAGTATACACTCTGATAAATATTTCCCTGGATGAGTTTATTTTACTGAATCACTCAAAAAGAATTGCAAATATTGCTTTCTAGTGATTTTAAAATCTTAGTAGTGAGGGGCTGTAACACAGGATAGACTCCTTTAACCTGAAATGGTGCAGCACATTGGCCAAAGCACAAAGCATAATCTTCACTATCAGGATTTGGTGTTGAAAGCAGGAATGAGTGTGTGGCAGGGTTGTGGAGGGTCACAGTATGTAACAAGTATTTGGTGCATTTAGACCAATTAATGATTAAAGAGAAGGAAGATGCACATCATACAAACTCTGTGGAAACTCCAAAATTCTGCTTTGTTCCATTGTGATTGAGACCCAAATAAAATCAACACAAACTCTTTTGCAAGATTTAGGTAATTGAGTTAATGACAGTCACATTCAAGTCCCAGGCTTGATAGGGTCAGGGACCAATTCTTGTGTTGTACATCACAGCACTAGTCTTAGCAACAAGGGCCTTTCTGTAGAGCAGAAAGGACATAATCAAACCAGATAGATGGTGAAGAAACCATCCTAAGAGGCTAGACTAAAATCAGAGGGGTCCATGGCTCATTCTGTGTACATGCGTGGAATGGGCAGCATTCTTTCCTATGAGTCAACACTGAGTTCTGTTCATACCTGATACATGTAGATAAAGATCAATGCACTTGTCTAGCACCAAGGAAACTGATGTTGAAGAAGAAGCTTAGATGGTTTATGGACCATTGAACCTTGATTTTAGAGAGAAGAGCCTTCCTGTGATAGCTTTATTCTCAGTGAGATAAACTCTGCATACTCCAGGTTTAATGTGTGACTGGAAATGTATTTTCTCAGAAAAGATAAGTTCATGAATCCAAACATCTCACTACTGAATGTCCCATGTGCAAGTACTCCCTGCATATATATTGGAGCAGATCTAGCACTAAAATTTTCCAGCCTCTTGAATATGCAAATAATCAGAGACATCTAAGCAAATAAAGATGGTATATGGCCAGAGCATTCTAAAGCCATCTGTGTCTTCTGTAGAATCCCCCAAAGCATAGATCCTCACAATGGACTGGACCTGGAGACTCTTCTTCTTGATGGCAGCTGTGAAAAGTAAGGTGATCCCTACTTGTAGCCTTGAGGAAGAGAACAGAGATATCAGGGGCACAGCATCCAACTATGTCTTCTCTCCTCAGGTGCCCATGGAGAGGTGCAACTGGTGCAGTCTGAGGCTCAGCTGAGGAGGCCTGGGGCCTCAGTGAAGGTCTCCTGCAAGGCTTCTGGGTACACCTTCACCAGTTACTGGATGCAATGGGTGCGACAGAGCCCTGGTCAGGGTCTGGAGTGGATTGGACAGATATACCCTGGTGGTGGTAATACTAATTACGCGCAGAAGTTCCAGGGCAGGGCCACCTTCACCACTGACACATCCTCCAGCACAGCCTACATGGAGCTCAGCAGTTTGAAGTCTGAGGACACGGCCGTGTATTACTGTGCGAGGCACACAGTGTGGTGACCCACATCCTGCATGTGTCAGAAAGCCAGAGGAGGAACATCTGCCTAGATGATGAAAGGACAAAGATGATAAGCCTTAATGTGCTTAGAAAATTGATGAAGTAATTGGAGATAAAAATGTTTTTTAAAAACCTGCTATGCATCCTAATGGAATAGTATAATTGTGTGGCTTTTCCACTACAGATGCCCTTCTTTATGGTTGTTGTCTGATGTCCCCCTAAAACTCATGTTGTCAAGTTGAATGCAGTTTGGGAAACTGAATGTAGAATTTGTGCTCTGCTTGGGCAATGCTTACATTATGAAGGTTAGTTCTGCACAGTCCAATCATGCCTACCTGCCACACACTATGGAAGACAGCAAGGATCACCACTTCCTCTCGTGTTGATTTTGTTATTTTCCACCACCACGATCTGTTGTCCTCTGACATGTACTATTCTCCCATGAGTCAGCCAAATATGAACTGAGACCTCTACCAACTGTGATCTAAATGAACCTTTCCTTTTTACATTTCTGTTTTTAGGTACTTTGTCCTCCCAATAAGAAATTAACTAACACATCCTCCATATAAAATACAGCTGAGAAAGAAATCTTTCTATCATAAAGCAGACACAAGCCATTCCAAGAACATATTTGTGAGAACAGAGTCATATGTCAATTTACAAACTTAATTTGTTACACAATTCTGGGAAAGATGTTTTTATTCCTATTCATGTGAGGAAGATGACCATAGTGTTCTGTCACACAATGTGGAGTTCATCAGTGGAAGCAAAATTTTGTAAGTGCTTCTACTTGCAAACTGAAGTGCTCAAAACAGTAGCATTTGTCAGCTGAGATATTAGCAAATTTTAGAACTACTGGAGAAACATTTAAGGGCAAAGTTTCATAACCACATGAAATCATTCTTTTTACTTTGCACAAAATGTGCAGAATATTGCTGTCACTTCTATTGATTAGAATTTATGAATAGGGCATCATTATGTTAAGTAAAAAATCGATTAAAATGTAGAAAGATTTCCCATAAACCAAATTGCTGCTTACATGCACGACCTGCCCCTCTACCAGAACCCAGACTTGCAGTCCTTCTTTCTCCTAGTAATTGAACCCACAGTGAGACACCACCAACTTCCATAGTCTTATTGCTAATATGGGTTCATTCCTTGAGCTGCACATTCTGTGGGATTAGGTAAATGTACAATACCATACCTTCATGATTAGCTGCATGTGTGTTCATGTAACTCAGGTGGTCACCAGGAGTAGCCATGTGGTGCCTTGTGGTAGTAGGTGACCATTTAGGCAAGCGAGGGGTGAGGGCCCTGGCAGATGACTGTGAAAGCAGAGCACCTGTGAGGAGGCCAGCGGGCCCGGCTGGCAGTTGAGCTCTTTCCTGTGAAATCTCTTGGGGCCTCCACTACATGGTTGGCTGACACTGATAGTTCACATGTATCCTTTGTAGTAGCCTTCTTCAAAAGTCCCAGCTGTGTCTGCTAGCAATCTTTATCCTCAAGGGAGATAAAGTTAATGGAAGCAGGAGACGAAGTTAATGGAAGCCTTCTGAGAAAGTGCAGGTGAATGTCATGCTCAGGCTAGTTTTGTGAATGCCTCATGTTCTTCTGTCCATTGCTATCTTCACATCCGTAATAATTTCCCACTCAGCTTTCACAGTGGAAGGACCATTTTCTCTTCCCCTTGGCAGAGAATAATGGTGTCACTGCTATTAAAAGCTTAAGGATTTTGTTTTGTCCATGTTTGTTTCTTAGCATTTCTAAATGATATGTAACATATAATTATGTGAAATATATTGTTTACTATTTAGCCATTTTATTTAAAAATATTGTAAATTTAAAATGATTTGAAACTTCAAGATAACCCTCTACAATGCTAATTCCCCAGAGGCTCAAAGAGCTGTAGTATCAGATATTTGATAACATATATTACCTTAATAAACATGCTGCATTCACATAATAATGACCATGTTAAGATGAGTATTTTCCTTTATAGAATAAAATCCCGAACATATTTCCAATACATCAATATTTTCAGTATATATACATATATATATATATATATATATATATATATATATAGAGAGAGAGAGAGAGAGAGAGAGAATCAGTCATTAAAATAATACTATAAATATTCATTATGACACATGATTTACACCTTGTTCGTGTCATACTTATTTGAATCACTTAACAGGTATTATCTAAAAGTACATTTCATGAAATCTGGGTAGTTGGTGCCATAGTCTCTTGGTTTATCTGAAAACACTAATGGGGCACAGAGGGGCTGACGTCCAAGTAGTTCGCTTATCGGTCAGGCAGAGACCTGAAGTATCTAATGCATGTCCTTGAGAGGAAAACTCTCCCTTTTAACAGCCTACATTACACTCCTGTCTTCTCCAGTTATCCCACAGTAGTATCATCATACCTATAATTAAATATTTCATAATGTCTCCTAATGAATAGAAGAAACCAAGGCTGGGGAAGTAGCTCAATAGAATAAGTGCTTGCTTGGCAAGTGCAAGGGCCTGAATTCAATTTCAGGTTCAGCAGAAAAAAAAAGCAACATTAAAATGATACTTGATAATGTGACCTGTGTAAAACACAGTTGTTAGGGGAAAATATGTAGTGTAAGGTATGAGCCATGACTGTCTATGCCTACTGTAGAGTAACCAGTGCGGCCCTTTCCTGTGAAGATGTTCTTTACCCAAACATCATTCCCCACTATTAAAGGCTTTGTGTCTTTTATGTCATCCTCAAGTAGAAATACAGATTAATGTTGAACACATGCACTAAAACAAATTTTCAAAGAAATCATCTGGGAATGCAAAGACTTCAGTTCAGAATCTAGGGAAGAGTCACACATGGATAGCACCCCCACAAAATACCAGAAAGTGCTCCTTTCTGCCCACAGAGGATCTGTGGAGGAGAACAGCAAGCCCCAGAGTCCCAGCCCTAACAGGGGACGGATATCACATCTGCTCTCCCAGCCATGCTCAGATGCCTGCCTGGACAAAGAAGGATCCCCCCTCTCCCTGGCTCTGTAGGACAAGCAGAAAATCTTGTTCAGGTTCTGAGCAATTTTCCGAAGAAAATCAGTAGAAATTTCCCATCACCACATGGCACACATCCTGTGTGAGCCTAGATACATGGTGAAAGACCACAGCATCCTTTATTGCCCCTATTTTACTTTAAAAAGGATATGACTGTAGTAATACACTCACATTCTTCCTGAAATGTTCATCCAACATGATAATGAAGACTTCCTTAAATAAGGTGAGATCTGATCATTGTGCTCTAATTCAGAAGTTATGGGACTCCTAAAAGTGAGTGTCTGGCTTCAAGACCACTACGTGTGATAGATGGTGTCAAACTTATGTCTCAACTTTCTATACTGGAGAAAAATGTCTTCATTAATTGTTTCATTAATCATCATCAGGTTAAAATGTGAATACAAATATAGGAAGTAAAATAAATGCATAGAAAAAAACAGGCATCTGGAAAACAGATTTTATGCTTGATTTACAAGAAAATGAGAGTCAAAGCTCACGATGCTAGTAACATTACATATTTCTTGCAAATGTAGGATTGAAAAATACATTCAGTAGGTCAAAGTACTGTAAACCACAAAATAAGATATTCTTGCTCAACAACGAACCAAACATCACAAAGAAATTTTTCATTGAGGCAGCGTGTCTCACACCTGTGATGCAGGTACTTAGTGGTGGAAGCAGGAGGACAACTGTGCATTGTGCCAGAAAAAAAAAATAAAATAAAAATGGTGAGAAAGTGTTTTGAATGTTTGTATAAATTTGAATAATTGAGTCATTATTTTCTGGTTCATGATGTTAGGATTGCAAAATTATTTACAAAAACATCAATCATAAAGTGAGTGTTTTGACTTTAGGGATGACATTCAGAGAACAATGAAAGAAGCTTAACGCACAAAGAGAATGATCACACAGTAGCTGCCCAGCATCATCAGGAAAAACACATGGGTTTCTTGTGCTCCTCGTTGATTAGAAACATCTCTATGACATAAGTGAGGGAAACACATCTTCATATCCATGTTCTCGGTGTGATTTAGAATTTTTACATCAGAAGACAGGTGGGTTCCTCATGAACATAGAATGTGACAGTGAAACAAGCTCCCAGGCAGCCTGTCTGGGCTCCGTGAGAAGTCATGGAAAGTGGGAGCTGTGCTCCTTGAGTTCTGAGGATGCCTCAGTGACAAACTGGATGGGAGGCAAACAGTGGGGCTGGGACAACAGCAGGGAGAAGTGGCATCAGGTAGGCAGAACTTAGATCAGAAACATGCACTCATCCTTTGCACAGCTCCTATCATTCCTCTGAAATCGGCATTGCAGTGGTCACAGAGACAAACAGAACATTAGGGAAAAAGGTTCCACTCAGCAGCATAAAAGGACCAGAAACCGCCTTACCTCTGTCTTGCAATCATTTAGAGGGTGTTTTCTCAGTACTGGTAACAAACTCAGGACCTCGCCTTTGTAAGGCAGGTACTTAGCCACTGAGCTATCTCCTTGGTCCTCCTCGATCATGTAAGAAGGAAACTCCCCCCATGGAAATTTGCCCTCCACCTGTAGTTTCAAATTCCTTTCTTCAACTGTTATAGCTCAGAGCTCTGTCATCCAAAAGAAACTCAGGGAAGACTGTGGTGTCTCTGAGAAGATGCAACTTCTAGGTCTTATTCTGCGAATGATGACATATCCCTATTTTACTTTAAAATGGATGTGGTTGTGAAAATATTCACACTCATATACTTTGCACACAAGTGAGTGTCCTCAGTGTTAGACACAGATCCATGGGAAGGAAAGGAAAGCAGATGACTAACAGGATTTTTTTGTCCCCAGGTGTCTTGTCCCAGGTACAGATGCAGGAGTCTGGGCTTTGCCTGGTGAAGCCCTCACAGACACTGTCCCTCACATGCTTGGCCTCTGGAGTCTCCAACACAACTAGTAATCACTGGTGGAACTGGATCTGTCAGTCCCAGGAAAGAGCCTGGAGTGGATGGGGGACTTAAGTTACAGTGATAGCTACTGGCCAGCTTTCAAATGCAGCATCTCCATTTCTAGAGACACATCCATGAACCAGTTCTCCCTGCAGCTGAACTCTGTGACCGAAGATGGCACAGCCACTTACTACACTGTAGAAACCACAATGAGCAGATGTCAGACACAATCCTCCGTGCAGGGTGCTCAGGACCAGCAGGAGGTGCTCAGCTCACACTGCTGTAAGGGATCTGACTTCATAGTGAACATGGAAAAAAGCCTGGAGCATTTTCTTCACTTGATTAGCCTCTCCATCTGGAGTAATAGCCACAGAGATTCCAGGGAACATTTGTGACTCTGATCCCATATTTTCATGGTCAGGCTTCTCTCATGTTTCCTTTGTGTTTCATTAAGTGTGACACAGAAATTTCTTTTCAACACAATTATTTTTCATGTCAGCTGATTGCATGCTTTTATTAGTGTTTTATGTGTAGGAACATTAGCTGTGGAAATGGTTTCCTGTGGACTGCATTTCTACACTCTACTCTCAGACACATTTCCAGGGCTTCTCATCCTGAAGGGCTCTTCCCAATTCTGGGTAAGCTGAAGCATTTTACTCTTTCTAATTGGAAATCATATTTTATTTTAATCAGGGTGTTCACACATTATTGGAGCTGTGAAGTTCTCCACCCCTAAGGATGTTGGGTAAAGCCTTAGACTATTTTTGCTGATTCTACTCAGGTGGGGCTTCTCATAGCATCTGGTTCTTTGACAATATTAGGGCCATCACGTATTTTAAAATTTCAGTACTGTCGTTTAGTTATGAAATGGTTGAAAGATCTTTCACCATCTGGCTCCTGTTCTGATCCAGTCAAAGGTAGGTAGATCTCTCAGGGAGGTGCGGAGGATGCTCCAAGAGAGACAGGTCCTAGGGACAGGGTGTGGACACATGGACTCAGCCACCTCAGGCTCTGTCTTGCCAGCATCATTCCACTCACTTCACATGCAGTGTCCTGAATGTACAGGTTGGTGTTTAGAAACAGTCTTGTGAGATCTGAGCACATTAGACTCTGCCGCTTTTTAAAAATTCTCTCTTGTCTTTCTTTTGTTACCATTGCAGAGTAATTATCATCATGGAATTAGTCATAGTGTGTTTTTTCTCCAGAGACCTTGAAATATATACGTAATGTTTGTTCTATCCTGAATTTTAAATGTGGTATGATTTATTCCTTGCCTGCTTGCATGTTTCAGTTCCTTCGGCAATAATGCATCAATTCATATTCCATACATCAAAAAGTTATTGATCATTAAAGTTGGTCTTTCAACTATTGATTCTTTTCTGTATTCACTGTTGATTCTTATTACATTATTAGATAATTGAGAAAGATACTTTTTAGAGCCTCTACAGTTTTCCTTTTGTTTTGACTTCTGACTGCCTACAAAGTCTCCCATAAGCTAATCACATGGTTTCCAGTTGCAGTCATGATTATGGGCTCAGTGAGCAAAAGTCACATGGCTGGTGCCTGATAGATCTGCTCTAGGGTCTCCAGGATTCACCTGGCATCCCTTGCTTGTGAGAGCATCTTATGGCACGGCTGCCCCTCACAGTGGGTTAAACACTTGGCTACTTTATGGGTAGCAGTGGCTTAGAACTTCAATTCTATAATATTTAGGCCTTCATATTTTATTTCACATCCTCTCTCATGTCTCAAACAAACTGAGAACCTCTACAATTGTGTTAACAGAGGATTTAAGTTAACAGAGGTATTAACCAACTAAATTGGTAGACATATTTCAAAACTTCCTGCTGTCCATTAACACTAAGAATTCAGTCTCAGTTAGTCTTCTCTTGTTTCTGGGACAAACACCTGATCCCCAAAACAAAGGAATGAAAGATTTATTTAGCTCACAGTTACTTGAGTTTTCAGTCCACATTCAGCCAGCTTCAAGGCAGAGTGGCACATGGCAGAGGACAGCAGCTCATGGCGGTGGCAAACAGCAAGAGCAAAATGGAGGAGGAGCATCAAGAATGGCAACAGAGAGGAAGTCTGTCTCTCTGTCTCTCTTTTGTTACATTCAGGATATCCGCCTCCAGGCTGGGTGTAGCACTCACACCCATAATCCCAGGAGTACTGAGACCCATAATCCCAGTAGAACATGAGTAGATCTCCAATTCTAGAAGTCCCAGCCCCATAACTGCTTGAGGCTTTTTGAGGACAAAAAGACACAAGCCATAACAATTTTATGTGACTAAATTAAGTTTCTACAGAGGATCTTTATAACCCTCAGCTGCACTCCCACATCCCCAGAGTTGGTCACATTCTCTGTGTTTAGTTTTAAGCACAGCCACAAAATTTCCTCTTGTCCAAAGATTTCACTCTCACCTCAAATGTTCTTATCACTTTAAGCTATGGCTGGCATATTCTGGCTCAGTTGCAGCATGCATACATAGAATAACTCAGCTCATGGTCTCTCGTTCCCTCTACACTAAGCAGTCCACTGCCTAGGAAGTTAGATCCCTCGTGTTGGAAACAAATGAAGTATAACATTTAGAAGAGAAAAACTTAAAAGGGAATAGAAAATGTGTAAATTCTAGTGATGACAAATTCACAATAGTAGGAAAAAAAATCTAGTATGCCTATGAGCAACTACATGAAAATTATAATAACTGGAAGAATAATATCAAAGAATTATGATTAATTTAAACTTTGTACTTAAAAATGTTAACAGATGTTTGTTTGACAATTTACTATATTTGGAGAGACACATTTACTCTCATATGGCTAAGAGCAGGTGCCATTACATGTAGCTCTCAAAAGGCACCATGAAACTTCACATTCATAGTAGGGTGGCTCAACTCACTAGTGTCCTGCCATAGGAAAAGTTATTGGAGAAATGTTCCTTACAATGGTGACAAAAATACACTTGATACTGGTCTTGTGTTATAGAAATTATTCATATACATTAAATAAAATAGTAAGAGAAGTGGCAACAGCTTCTGCAATATTATGGTGAAACATTCAATTCACGTTGGTTGTCACCCTTGACACATCCAAGAACCAGTTTTCCCTGAAGCTGAGCTCTGTGAGCACAGAGAACACAGCTGTGTATTACTTTGGAAGAAACACAGTGAGAGGACATCAATGGGAGCCCAAACACAAACTCCCATGCAGGAGTACTCAGTGCGAGCAGGGGTATCTCAGGAGCTACAGGGACCACCTGGGACTGACAAGGTTCTCGAGACAAAAGTTGAGGGGGAAAGAGGAATACAATTTTGAAGAATTTTCCATACTTTCTCAAGGCCCAGCCAGATAAATCTGCAGCATATGAACTTCTTGGTGTGCCTTAAATTTATTTTGCTGAGCTGCTCAACATGAGAAATCCCAGAAAGTACTTTTCACAATTTAGAAAATATGTTCAATTTCCTTCACTCCTCCAGAACACAGAGCTCACAAGTACATCTTTAAAGAATACATTGTATGGGAAAAATTATATGGCCATTGTCTTAGGCTTCTCTTCTTGGATAAGAATGTTTCCCACTCATGTCATTTTTCCACCCAAGTTTCTTTTGTATCGCCTCTATTTTATTGCGTGCAACAAAACTAAGTAAAAAAAGGAGATACAAATGAAGGACCATTTTGTAGCTGTACATACAAAATAGTTAGGATATATATACAGCTACTTTCTCTTAATTCAATGAGAAGAAAGATTATTGTACTAATAATGCTTGGATAGGATATCATGCATGCATCTTGTACTATGAAGACAACAATATGCAATGTATTAATTATTGAAACTGTCCTATTAATCAATTTTGAAACTGTCTCATTGCTATTTGTTTCTCAATAAAATTAATAAAAATAAAAAATTAAATGAATTGAACATGGCATTATTCATTTAAAATATAAATTTTGGTAACATTTATTTTATGTAAACCACCACTCTAACATAGGTCCAAACCATTGGTTTTCCTCAAAAAGAAACTCTGAGAACAAAACCCACTACTATTATGGACTACTGGACTACATTAGAATATTTGACTGGATACACGCACCTACAATATTTAAATGACAATGGAATACCCTTCTCTGACAAATCCAAACAAAAAAGGGGGATACAAATGAACAACCATTTTGTATCTGTATATTCAAAATACGATAGATATACAGCTGAATTCTCTTAATTCATTTAATAGAGAGATTTTTACTACTATTGTTTGTGGACAGTATATCATGTCTGCATCTTGTACAGTGAATAACCACTAAGACAACAATATGCAATGTATTAATTATTGAAAATGTCATAGTAATCAGTTTTGAAACTGTCTCACTGCTCTTTATTTCTCAATAAAACTATTTTAAAAAGAGAACAAGGAACAGAATCTATTTATTCACTCCTCCACACAGACCGCTACTACCTACAATCCACATGCCACTTTATGAGGTCTTGTGTGCAATACACAGTCATTACATTCATCTTGGGGATTGATTCATATCCATATTGCTTCTTGGTCATTTGAACTCAACCGATGCTACCATCCTTCTCTCCAGTTACCTGCCCAGAACTTTTTCTTATCCCACGGTAACTGCCTCTCTCCTTCAGAGTATGGTTCTAAATGAATACTGCTCTTTGAACTCGTATATTTTAGGCCTTATTTTCCTGTGATATTTCATCATTTCTGACTAACCTGTTTCTTGGGGTGAATCTCTTTTTCTACTAATGACTCAAATGCGCTCTGCTTTGTGGTTCAGTAGTGCTGCACTGTGCAGATAGACCGCTTTCTGAGGAGGAACCCAGTGAAGGGAATCTGGGATGCTTCCATGACATACCTCTTTGTACTTATGCTGCTGTTCGTCTGGATGTGCAGGCGTCCATTATCTCCTTCAGGAGAGCTATAGATAGGTACAGCTGGGCCAAGTGGAACTTCTGCATTGAGTTTCGTTGGAGATCTCTGTAACAATTTCAACAGTAATTGCACTGATTTACATTCCAACAACAATTTATAAAGGTTGGCATTTCCCCGACAACCTCCCAGTCATTAGATATTTTTTGAGTCCTGGGCAATGGCCATTCTTACTGGCATAAGTGGAGACCTCAGTGTTTGATTTGCATTTCACTACTGGCCAAAGATGCTAAACATTTTTCAGGAATTTAGTGGCAGTTTCACTTGATTTTATCTGGGAGTTGCCTTTTCATTTCAAATGCCCATTTTAATTGGGTATCTTATTTTTAGAGATTTAATATGACAGTTTTTAGTTCTTATATGACATATATTTCTCCTGTGTCTGAATTACAGCTGGCAGAATTTAGCCATTTTATTTAAAAGCATCAATGGATTTAAACTTATTTCAAACATGACGCTTTTTTCCTCTGGTATAATAGCACTGCACTTGAATAAATATCCTTAAGTATTGATACTTAAAGTCTTAATAGCAGCCAGAAATGTAACGCAGCTCAGCAGCTCAGCATCTATCTGGCGAGCAAAAGACCCTGAGTTTGTTTTCCTGGAAAAAAACAAATAAAAAAGAGAGACAATTCTATTACATTATATCATAGCCCCCACAGTCTTAGTAATCAATTTAAAATTAAAATGTGGACAACCTTGACTTCCCTGGCAAGCACTGAGTTCAATCCCCAGTTATGAAAAAAATTACTATATTCTCTTTAAAATAAGTGAAAGTAGGGCCAGCGTGATAGCTCACTAGTCTAAAGCATCTGCTAGGCAAGTTTAGGCAGGTGCAGGTGACTGCAGTTGAATCGCTGGCACCACATACCACACCAGCCCTGCCCTAAGGGCAGGCTGAGCCAGCCAAAACTAAATAAATGAATAAATTAAAAAATGAGTTAAAACAAAAAGACAAGGAAAATATTAAGGTTTCTTGAAATCAAGCATTAATATTCAATTATTTCACAAATCTTGCCTAACTATATCTGTTAATCTGAGTAACAGATTTGATGATAAAAATGGATAATATAACAACCATTGTTAATGAGCTTTTCCTCCTTTGAAAATCTGTAACATATGTATTGTCTTGCTATCCTGTTTCTGTTTTATTTTTCTATTTGTTTTTGTTTTTGCTCTTCAAGATAAAGTAAAATTAAAATAAATAAAAAGAATAAAACAAATAATAAGAACAAAGACAAAACAAAGCAATAAAAGTGGTTGAGAGCTTCAAAAGAAGAACCAGAAACTAACAATGGTTGTTAAGTTATATATTGTTATCATCAAATTTGTTGCTCAGACTATCAGACAGAGGCAGGTAAGATTCATCAACTAGTTAAAACATTAACTACTCTTTTCCATAAACCTTGAATTTTTTTCCTTGCAATCTTTCTAATGTCTTATCTATTATTTTTATACTCTCTTTAAAATTTCTTCATTTTTGTTTTCAATTTTGTTTAAAGAAATCCAAAGAATGGAAACAGCATAAAAGGAGCTGTTGTATCCACCACCACCATCCTCACCAGCCTGAATGCATCCTATTCTCTGTGTGATCCTCACTTTGCTGTCCTGAAGGGCCTTTTATGTGTAAACTATATTTCTTTTAAAATAGGTACAACAGGGACTGGCGAGGTGGCTCAGTGGTCTAAAGCACCTACTTGGAACAAGCTTGGCAAAGCACAGGGACTGCGATTCGAACCCCCAGCACCACATGCCAGCCAGCCCCGCCTCCTGGTGGGCTGAGCTGGCCACACACACACCACACACACACACACACACACACACACACACACACACACACACAAATAAATGTTAAGAATTAAATAAAAAATAAAATAGGTACAACAAAATTCACATTCCACCCTTAGTTTGTTTTCTCAACTCCTAATGAAGTGGAAAATACATCAGCTAGACCATCCCCACATCCTAAACTTGAAACCCACCCTCATCATAGTACCTGGTTGTCACCTTGCTCCTTGGTGACAACCTGCTGGACTTTCATTCAAATTTTATTCATCTGCTTCATTTGTCAATGTTTGGTTTTTTTTTTTTTTTTTTTGGTCTTTCCAATAGCAAAATGATGTAACCTTGCTTTTCTTAGTAAAATTAACATCCAAAATATTCACTTTCTTAATCCTGGTAACCCAATAGTCTCTCATCATCAAGGCAGTTAGAAGAGCCTGTCAAGAAGTTCACAGAACTTAGTCATATGAACAACAGATGTAATTTTTTCTTCTCTGTCAGAATCTACATCACTGTTTCGGCAAGATAATCCATGCTCTGAATATCTTATTAAAGTTCAGAACTTGGGAACATGGAAATTTCCAATCTGTGGGTTTTAGGTTGTGTAGCCCTCAAGTCAGGCCATGTTGTCTCTGCCCAGATCTTACTCAGATGGTCCATGTCCTATTAATCTATCTCTCCTTACTATTTCTGGCTCTATTTTACCTGCATCCATTTATCCTGAGTATTATTTAATTTGGAGTGGGAGTAGGAATAAAAATAAGACTTAAGATATGTTATACACATATTCCAACTCTCAATGATGAATATAATTATTGTGCACTGCCAATATGTGCTAACAAAAATAAAAATTTAAAGTAAAAATAATAATTCTAGTCAGTCAGATTGCAACATGTTAGAATTAAGACCCTGTTCCCGAAATGATGTGGAAAAAAAACTCTTTCATGGAACATGGCATACATATTGGGCAGTAAAGTGTGCTGTCACTGATCTGAAGGACAGTGACCTGCCTCATTTACAGGCATGGCCTATCAGGACAGCAGTGCAGGTATCCTTGTGGGACTACCAATTAACAGATAAGGGATTAGACACCCTTGTTTAGCTACAATGAAGACAAATAGCACAAATGGCAATGTTGATATTGATCACCACTGGGTCCCTACGGCGACATCACATAGAGAGCTACTTCTGTACATGTTATGTATTGCTCTTCATACTGCAATTCAGAGAGGACAGTAATCATCCTCAGGATGTCAAGTGAAGGGGATCAGGTGGACTCTGTTCTCCACATCCAGTTACTCATAAATTCTGAGGCAGTTTCTTGAGTAGGAGACAGAAAAATCCAAAGGTCACATAACAGTGTGCTAATTGGAGACCTAATTAATGGCACTGGTGGCTTCTTTTGGCCTGGTAACTTTTTTACACTCTATCATATATATCGTGTTCTATTGCAAGGCATCATGAACATCCTTGTTGCATTATACTATAAAGCATGTCATTGAATCTTAAATACAGAATAATAAACAAGAACTTGACACTTATGGTAAATCAGAACTCGACACCACCAAAATCCAGGGTCATACAAGAGAGCTGATATCATTTCAGTTCCTGCCTCTGTGTTCAGCTCTGAGGCTCATGTCCACCTTTTTTCTCTATGCAGCAAGTATGGTAAAAGTGCAGAATGTCTTAAGAACAACTCACACTATTAAGGAAGTGAAGACTTCACAGTCATGCATTTGTGTTTTAGATCTTAAATGTTTCCCAATGCCCATGTGTTAAATCCGTGACCCACAACGTGGCAATATTGAAAAATGGGGCCTACAGAAGAGAATACATCATGTGGGCAGCAATGGATTCAATGCATTAGTCATGAACATGTTCTTAGATTCAGCCCTCCTTAGAAGTTGAGCCCTCTTGTGAGATTGTAGGACATAAAGATGTGGTCTTGTGATTATATCTTACCTTCAGCCTCCCCTTCTGTCTTTCTCCTTTCTCTCCTAATATTCTTCCAACTTCTCCTCCATCATATAGCTTTGATTTTTCACTTGCTCACACCACCATTATTTCTACCCGACCACAGGTCCCACACTATGGTGAGAGCTGAACATGAACTGAAGCTCAGAAATTGTGAACCAACATAAGTTGTTACTATTTGTGTAAATTTTTTCAGGTGCTATTTCCCAGGGACCATGAGCAGTTAAACACACTTCTAGAGCTCCCATAATAAAATAGCATCATTTTTATAATTGTAAAATGACAATATTTTAACCCTCAGCCTTTTTAATGACATTTGCTACTGTTAAACTTCCCATTGAAAAAATGAGGCACTCATAAAATTTGAAGCATAAAACTTGGAAAGAGAAATCAGAAACTTGATATCACATGGTTTATCTTAATTTTGATCAAAAATTTGTAAAAGAAAGAAAAAATCTAGCTACATATTCTCATATAAATCTTTAACTCTAGGATTGAGGACTTTATGTAGTTTATAAAATGTATGATACAGTTATCAGGTAACCAATAATCATTGAAAAAATGAGAATACATTTTCAATTAAGGTGACTATGAAAGCAATAAAAGAGAAGCCACAGTGTAGGATAAGACATTTGCAACTCATGTAACTGCCAATGTACATGTGAACTTGTACATAAAATGCAATTACAACTCTTAAAATACAACAGTTAAGTAATCCGTTCATAAAAGCAGCAAAGACTCTTTCAGACATCCAAAATTACCAGTGAGAATACAGTGGTGATAAATAAACCCATGAGCAGCCCCTCAAAATCAACAACCTTGATCACTCCCTATAGAGAATTTCAAACATGACTTAATGAAACACCATTCAACAGACTAAAACTCCATGCTCAGCATTGTTCTGAAGTATGAGCCACCCCTGAACCCATGAACACAGTGTGAGCTCCTGAGAAGGTGCTGAGTGTGATGCCTGCTTTGACCCAAATTTATGCCTTCTGTTTCTCCCTTCTGGTGCTCCTTTCAAACCGACAGCCAGTAGTTCATCCATGACTCCAACTTTCTGTAGTGTCTGCTGCCACATATTCTTCAACACAGCCTTCCCAATGGTAGAAACTACACTTAGCTGGGAATTTCTCACTCAGTGATGTTTTCCAACTCTGTCCTTAGGATCCAAATACCAGGTCACAATTTAAGGCCTTCTTTGTTCTTATCGCTCCTCATTTCTTCTCTTGGAATTCACTGTCTCCTATTGTACACGAACATTATTCCAAGACACCTGGATATTTTATGGTTTTCCTTTTTGGATTAATGTTCAGGTATCATCTATGGGCAGTTAATTTACACCTATGGGCTGTTAATTAATAATTTACATGTATTTGACAGCTGTGTGCAAATTGCCTATATGTCCTATAGTTTGAGGATTGTGTCATTTCTATTGTTTTCATTCTCCAGTTACTTTTTAATTATTTTATTCATTTTCTTCCATTTTTTCAGTTTCTATTCACCATGTTTGCAGTACGTAATCACTAGGTAGTACATGTATGTCTAGTAATGAGAAATAAGTGCTTTTATAATTCCATGTATCTTCCTGGTACTGGATATGGTAACTTACTTATGCTCTATATATTTTACTTTTCTTTAGAATTTCAACATATTAACCTAACATGATATTATAGTTGTTTTCTTCCTTTAGACGCATCTTATAAGTTCTTTACTTTGCACCTATAGATCATATACTCCTACACTGAGCAACACCATCATGCCTATAACTTTTCTTTTTTTTCTCTTTTCTTTTCTCTTCTCTCCTTTTCTCTTCTCTTCTCTTCTCCTCTCTCCCCTTCTTTTCTTTTTTCCATACTGGAGGTTGAGCTCTGGATCTTGTGCTTGCCAGAAAGGTGCTTAAGCCACTAAGCTGTATAGTTGGCTATGCCTTTCTTTTATTTTTAAGTAGGAAGAATTTATTGAATCCTTTTTCAGCTTCAAAAGAATTAGCAGAGCCTATGGCAAATTTCTCACTACTTAATCATGTACGAAACAGCTGTATTTCATTATTTACTGTGAGAATGTGTGTCACTAATTTCTCAAACCCATGCGTGTCTTCAAATTCACAAAAATCCATTCTGCAACAATCAAACATCAAATAAAGGACCACAAGGAAAGTAGCAGACTCATCAAGTTCTGTGTGTCAGATTCACATGCTTCTCAATTCAAACCCATCACACTCTGCACACTTGTCCAGATCCTACACACAGAGTTTAGAGCCTGTTATCCTGTCTCTGTCTTACTCTTATTTCTGTTGACTCTAATATTACCTGCTTCCATGGAGCCTGACTATTATTTAATGTGAGGAGAGGGTGGATTGGGAGTAAATAAAGAATTAAGATGAATTAAGAACAATTTACGTGTCCTGATAGTGAATGTAATAATTAGGTACTGCAAAAATATATACTAAGAAAAATAAAAATTCTCAATAAACATAATCATTGAGAACAGCCATACTACTCTACGCTGGATTCAAGGCCCTGTTATTGAAATGATATGGAAGAAAATGATTTTCAGAAAACACTGCATACATACTAGGCAGCTCTCAGTCATAAGGGTCTTCGTGTTGAGACAGGAAAACATGGGGATGCTGCCTTTGAGCTCAAAATCATTGTGTTCTCTGTCCCAAATGTTCTTACCTAGGTATACCTTGCCAGAGACGGATTTTGACCTGACAGCTGTGGATTTGCTGGTAAATGCATCAATAATGATGACTTTGTGAGCTGAATCCAACAGACCCCAGGGAAGGTAATTGAGTGGACAGGGCAGGACGACTTTAAGAGAAGTACAGTTGATAATTCACCCCGATAGTCAACTCAGTGTCTCCTAAGATGCATCCAACTATAGATTTTCTTTGCTGGGATAATTAACCATGGAGGGCACACTGTGCAAGAGATTTTGTGAGGAGAACAGAGTGTAAGACCAAATACAAAGCTCTCCATGTACATGATCAGGATAATAGGGGGTGCTCAAGACAAAAGACATTTCTAGGACCAGTAGGAAAGCTCTGGACTAGCAAAGAGACTACTGGAAATACACTGAAAACCCTCCAGGGCCCCAGTAGCAGGTGCTGAGATGGAACCAGGAGAATCAGGCTCCTCCTATCAATATCTGTAGTTTTCTCCTCTGTCTTAGCATCATACAAACCAAGGAGGCCCTGCAGAGCATCTTTTGCAATTCATTTGGAGGAAGCAAAACTCCAAAGCAGGTGGGTATTTTGGTTAGTGTTCATATGTAATACATATGTATTTAATAATTCTCTGTTTCTTTATCTCTTTCATATTCTCTTCAGTGGAAGTGTTATCCCAACTTGCATGTACTGGAAAGAAGACTGAATTTTAAGGTTGCCTATGCTTTAGAATATCCATCCTCCTGAGTTTCTACATTATTAAAATTATCTTGCTACTTCTATCACCATTGAATGGATTATATCAAGCAGAAACAACTGTTTAAATCAAGGAAAGTTTAATAAAGGAAGACACAGAAGAATAATTTTTAAAACACTCTAGGACAATGTATGGGTACAACTGCATTGCCATAAATGACCATGGAAACAGTTATGGCTGTACATAAAAACATATATTTGGGTTAAAATGTATCTTTAATAGAAATCAGTAATTTTTATATGTAAAGTAAATAATTTCATATAAAATTCTGGTACAGTTAAAGAGAATAAAACATTTTATCAGAGTCAGCTAATGACTTTAAGAAGCCTAGTTATCCACTTAGGGAAGATTTAGAATGCTAAAACTTATCTCAAGAACTCCCTTTGTAGTAACAGATCTTGAAAATATCTCTAAGCAGGGGCTGGGGAGATAGCTCGGTAAAATGCACACATGCCTGGCAAAGTCCTGAGTTCAATCCGTGGTACTGCGAAAGAAAGAAAGAAAGAAAGAAAGAAAGAAAGAAAGAAAGAAAGAAAGAAAGAAAGAAAGAAAGAAAGAAAGAAGGAAGGAAGGAAGGAAGGA
>NW_004524860.1:1424245-1434821 GCF_000260255.1 Octodon degus
AAGAAAGAAAGAAAGAAAGAAAGAAAGAAAGAAAGAAAGAAAGAAAGAAGGAAGGAAGGAAGGAAGGAAGGAAGGAAGGAAGGAAGGAAGAAAGAAAGAAAGAAAGAAAGAAAAAGAAAGGAAGGAAGGAAGGAAGGAAGGAAGAAAGAAAGAAAGAAAGAAAGAAAGAAAGAAAGAAAGAAAGAAAGAAAGAAAAGAAAGAAAAAAAAAGAATCTCTAAGCATGCTGACTCTGTCTTGGACTTGCTCACAGAACAGGTAAGTACTGCGAGGAGGACACACTTCAAACACATCAGATGTTTGTATCATATGTGGGCCATATCTCATAGGTCCATTATGCTTCTTGGTCTTGTTGCACAACTACACAACCTAGGGAATGACAAAATCCTCTTGTTAAATACATCTGTAGCTATTAGAAAACTAATGATTTTAATGTTTAACACAACTCACACATGTGAAAAGAAATCTGATATTCTTCACTACAAATGTTGCAAAATTTATTGCCAGAACATTCTCACATGCTCTGAATTCATCTCTACCTGAGGCTGCCAGAAGAGAGCTGCTTATACACAAATAAGAGGGCATGCAAATTGTTTCTCTCTCTCCGCAAATAAAAACCAGCCCAGCCCAGTCTTGACTACAGCTCTGCAGTGGAACCAACTCTGTGTGCCCATGTTTTTCCCCTTGTTGTTCAGGACTGAGCAGCCACGCCTCACAATGGAGCTCGCATTGAGCTGGGTTTTCTTTGTTACTGTTTTAAAAGGTGGTTTATGGAAAACAAGAGATACTGACAGTATGAGTGGACATGAATGGGATAAACAGTGGGACTATGTGACAGTTTCATCATCAAGCTATCTCTGTGTTTGCAGGTGTCCAGGCTGAGGAGCGGCTCCTGGAGTCTGGCGGAGGCTTGGTGCTGCCTGGCGGGTCCCTGAGACTCTCCTGTGCAGCCTCTGGATTCACCTTCAGTAGCTACTGGATGAACTGGGTTCGCCAGGCTCCAGGAAAGGGTCTTGACTGGGTTGGAAGAATTAACGAGAATAGTGGTACCATAAACTACGCAGGCTCTGTGATTGGCCGATTCACCATTTCCCAAGACAACGTGAAAAGTACGCTGTATCTACAAATGGCCAATGTAAAAACCGAGGACACAGCCGTGTATTACTGTGCAAGACGCACAGCGATGAGATGTCAGTGTGAGCCTAGACACAAACCTTCCTGCAGAGGAGTGCAGGACCAGCAGGGGGCACAGGGATGCAGAAGAATGAATAGAGTTACAAAGGTTAAAGTTCATTTCCTCTTACCATGTGAGACTTCTTCCAACATAACATCATCTCCCACATACTCCTGTTTCTTATGTCTGTCCTTACTATTGATGTTTCTCATTAGACACATTTATTTATTGTATTTTTATATCTATTCAGTACATGGTCTACAGGGCCTCACTACACATACAGATTGGAGTTGTAGTGATCCTACCTATTTTTCAATATGCCCAGTCTCAATCACTGTCTCCCTGCTCACCCTGGGGGCAGGGATCTGCCTAAGCTGATGCTTTAATCTGCTGAGCTATCTAGCTAGCCCAAGTCACACTTACTTAAATAGGAGAACCATTTTCAATAATGTAAAACTAGACTTAACAATTGAGCTAAAAATAATTCTACTGTCCGCATCTAGACTGAATTCTTAGGAGGCTCTATGAACATGGTAAATTCTAAAAGGAATTTGGAATCAGTGAGGAGCAGTCAGTCAGAACATGCACAAGAACCTCACTTCTCTGGTGATCATGACCAACAAGCCATGCTCAACCAGAGCTTCTCAGTCCTGCTAAAGTGTCCAGAGGACCACAGCCGAGCCCTCGGTGTGATCAGGATGTCCTAGTGCCCATCCTTCCTGGTTCCCCACAGGATCAGGTGCACAAAGGCTCTAGGAGACTTTACCTGCATTGTCTTTGCTGTTCTTTTTCTAGTTCATAATTTCTCTCCCTTTATTTAAGTAGAATGATAATGGGTTCTGTACTTTTCTCATAAGGTCTTCTTTTTTTTAATATTTATTTATTTATTTTATTTATTACATTTATTTATTGTGTGTGGGTGTGTGTGGCCAGCTCAGCCCACCAGGGGGCGGGGCTGGCTGGCATGTGGTGCTGGAGGATTGAACCGCGGTCCCTGTGCTTTGCCAAGCTTGTTCCAAGTAGGTGCTTTAGACCACTGAGCCATCTCCCCAGCCCTTTTTTTTTTATTTTTTTTTTATTTTTTTAAAGGTCTTCTTGAAAGCTAGTACTTATGTATAACATTTATAATATTTTAACACTTTGTATCTGAATCTGTTCAATTGTTAACAAATTTATTTCAATTATCCATAATCTCACGAATTAAAAGTAAAATGTCCATTATCAATCAGTGCATTCTAATGGAAATGTACAATCATCAAATGTATAATCATAATTATGCCATTATCAATATTTTTCCAATTATTAAAAAAATGCCACCCTTTTTGGTTGTAAGTTTTTAATTCTTACTCTTCCCTCACTCTCTCTTTTCAAAGTGCAGACAAATGTCATGTTATTTTTATGGATTTTTCATTCCTGAAAAGTTTTCATCTGCTTCACGGAATATAAGAGACAGTCCGTATAGCCAAGTTCATCTGCTTAAGCAGCAAAGTAACTTCAAATGTATGCATTCTGTGCCAATGTGTAAGTTGGTGTCCTATGATTTACACACAGTATCATTTGCTGATGAAAAAGTGGAAACAGTATGTGAATTGAAGGGCCAGCAAGACAGCTAGTGGATAAGTGCCTGCTTAGGAAAGCTCAGAGACCAGGGTTCTATATCCCCAGCACCACATGCCCGACCCATCCCCAGGCACACGGAGGCAGCCACAGAGATCAGTCATGATGGATCATGCCAGAAATCCCAGAGCTTGGGAGGCAGAAAACTGGAGGATGACTATGAGTCCATGTTGCATGTTGAGACCTTGTATCAAATAGTTAAAGAGAATGTGCAACCCCTTCCAGTGAGTGCACAGGCCCTGCATGTGTGTGGGACTGCTCGCCCACTTGCCAGATCCCCTTTCAGCCAGGGCCCAGGCCCAGCATGTGTGGGTCAGCTTACCCACTCTGGATACATTATGAGCCATTGCTCAGGCCCAGTGTATATATGAGACCTCCCTCACACTCTCTAGAACCTCCTCCATCAAACAAGTCTGTTGTGGAACCCTGCAGCAGAACTCCCTGCAGAGAGGCTAGGCGCCAGACCCAACTAGCTAATCAAGGAGCTGAACATCTTGCCAGAGGGGCACAGCAGGTTCACTTCCATGGGCTGCAACATAAAAAAGCACAGCACAGAAGCCAAACAGAAGCCAGGCCCACCTGGACAAGTTTGAACTGGGTAGATCTGAACTCAGTAAGCTGAGACTCTGCTAGACCCATATATTTGAGAGCATGCTCTCTCTCTCTCTCTCTCTCTCTCTCTCTCTCTCTCTCTCTCTCTCTCTCTCTCTCTGTAAGTGGGATGAACGAATCTGCCTGAAAGACTCCATGCACATCAAGGGGAGTTGATAGAAAGAACTTAGGGGAAATAAATTAAATACAAATTCCCAATTTAATATCTGTTTAACTATACAATCATCATATCTGCTCTTATGGTCCACAATGCAAACCCAAAGTGTTACAAAACTTTGTCCACTGCTACATATCATAACCCATTATTACTGTTGCTAGTTTTAGTTCTGTAATACAACACTGTGACTGCCTTAACATAAACTCTCTTCGGTAAGAATATTGTGAAATGCTTAAATAATAGCTGTACCAAAGCTCTACACCAAAGATCAGATGTCTGTGCTATACAAAATGAAAAAGAGAAGGAGAAAAATGCATTCTCGAGCCCCGAGCCCACCCAGAAAAAAATGCAGGAGACACTAGCATAGGAGAAATTGGAAATCACATACCTGAAATCTCTGAAATAATAGTGCTAAAGGAAAGAAGCAACTGCAGAAAAGCATAGAGGAAATCAGATCAGAAACAATCTCTGAAGTAAAAAAAAAGAAATGATAACTGTAATAGAAGAATTACTAAGCACTGCTAAAGAAGGCACTGACAAATACAGGAAAATAGAAGAGTCATGGAATGCTTGAATGAGCAATACAGGAAGGAAATAGAATGAATGAAGCAGATCAAAAGAGAAACAGGAAAGCAAAATCTCTATCACAAGCTGGCAAAACCATTTGAATGAAAGTGAAGATAGAGTTTAAGACCTTGAAGACACCATTGCAGCTAGTAAAAAGGTAAGAAAAGATCTCTTAAAAACAACTAGGATGCAGGAAAAAGTAATTCGACATCTGCAAGATGATGCAAAGATGAAAAACATAAGACCAATAGGCATTAGTGAGAAAGAGGGGCTCAAATGAAATGATATAAAAAGTATATGGGCAGAAGTCATAGAACAAAACATCTCAAATATGGGGAAACAAACAAACTGACATTTTGGCAACCAAAGTGTATAAAACTCCAAATAACATCAACCCAATTAAAGCCACACCAAGACATAAAATAGTCCACATCCCAGAAATTCAGCACAAGAACAATATACAAAACGCTGCTAGAGAAAAAGAAACAGATCATATTTAAAGGAAAATCCATCAGAATAATGGCAGATTTCTCTTCACAAACCATCAAGTGAAGAAGGGCATGGAGCAAAGTAATTCATGTCTTGCAAGAAAATAAATTCCAGGGACCAGGGAGACGGCTCAGTGGAATAAGCGCTTCACTGGCAAGTGCAAGGGCCTGCGCTCAAGTTCCAGTTCCAGCAAAAAGAAAAAAAGAAACAAAAAAAGAAAACAAACTCCAACCCAGACTTATATACCCTGAAAACTTGCTTTCTAGTTCAATAGACAAGTGAGGGCTAGCCAAATAGCTCAGTGGATTAAACCTCAATATCTGTCTCAATATCAAACATCTTATGCATAGCATGGAACAGGTAATACACCAATTCAGTAGCATAGCAAGATACAAAGTCAGTATCCCAAAGTCAGTAGCATTCCTCTACACAGATAAAAAACACACTCAGAAGGAAATTAGAGAAACAATACCTTTTACAATAGTGCCGTGGAAAATGAAATACTTAAGAATTAATCTAACTAAAGAAGTAAAAGATCTATTCAATGAAAATTGTAGTACTCTGAAGAAAAGAGATCATAGAGGATTTCAGAAAAGGAAACATACTCCTTGCACCTGAATAGGAATAATCAACATTGTGAAGATGGCCATACTCCTGAAATTGCTTTACAGATTTAATGCAATTCCTGTGAAACTACCACAAACATAACTCCCAGACCTAGAGAAATGGTTCCTAAAATTTATTTGGAACCAGAAAAGACCTAGAATAGCAAAGGCAATCCTGGGCAAAGAAGACAACGCAGGAGGCATTATAATTCCTGACTTGAAATTATACTACAAATCCACTGTGATAAAATCAGCATTATATTGTAAAAAAAATAGGCCTGAGGATCAATGGAATAGATTAGAAAAGCAGAAGCAACTAGAAACACTCTCAGGCACCTTACATTTGAAAAAGGGGTCAAACATACTTACTAGAAGAAAAATAAGTTCTTTAACAAATGGTGTTGGAGGGCTGGTGAGATGGATCAGTGGGCTGGTGAGATGGCTCAGTGGTCTAAAGCACCTACTTAAAACAAGCTTAGAAAAGCACAGGGACTGCGTTCAATCCCCAGCACCACATGCCAGCCAGCCCCGCCCCCTGGTGGGCTGAGCTGGACACACACACACACACACACACACACACACACACATAAATTAAAAAAAAATGGTGTTGGAAATTCTGACTCTCTATATGCCAAAAACTAAAATTTAAGCCACATCTATTACCATGCACTACACTAAAGTCAAAATGGATAAAAGATCTAAACATTAAAATAGAAGCACTAAATCTAGAAAAGAAAGTAAGATGAACTCTGCAAGACAGTGGGGTAGGCAAACAGTTCATGAACAAAAGTCATATTGCATGGGTAATGCTTAAAAGAATTAATAACTGGGACACCCTCTTATTGGGAAGTTTTGCATGTCAAAAGAAATTATCAACAGAGAGAAAAGTCAACCCACAAATTTAGAAAAATATCTTAGCTAATAGACACTCAGGCAAAGGTCTTCTTTCTAGAATATATAAACAACTAAAAAATATTAGGACCCCAAAATTTAAAGACCCAATCAAAAAATGTGCATCTGAGATGAGCACACAGTTCTCAGAGGAAGAAATGCAAGAGGCAAATAAATACATGAGAAAATGCTCCACATCACTATCTATCTTTAAAATGCAATTTTAAACAATGTTGAGATACAATCTCACCCCAGAAAGAATGGCTATGATAAAGAAATCAACCAACAACAAATGGAGAGGTTGCGGGGAAAAAGGAACCCTTCTATACTTCTGGTGGGAATGCAGACTGGTGTAACCATTGTGGAAATCAGTGTAGAGACCCTTCAAAAGCTAGGACTAGAAATCCCATTCAATCCAGGTATCCCCTGATTGGGAATTTTCCCAAAAGAACTGAAAACATCATATCATAGTGACATATGTGTCCCTATGTTTATAGTAGTACAATTTGTGACAGCCAAATCTTGGAAACAAGTGAAATGTCTGTTACCTGAGGAATGGATGAAAAGATATGTTGGTTTTATACAATGGAGTACTACTCCGCTATACAGAAAAGCAAACTCAAAGCCTTCATATATGAGTGGATGCCACTTGA
Organism: Octodon degus; assembly: GCF_000260255.1. Classification (NCBI taxonomy): domain Eukaryota; kingdom Metazoa; phylum Chordata; class Mammalia; order Rodentia; family Octodontidae; genus Octodon; species Octodon degus. Next base: position 1,431,010 of record NW_004524860.1, read on the forward strand.
AGATATACACATAACTGAAATAAATCATCACACATGTGTAAATATTGTATTTTTCCTAGTGTAAGAACCCAAAAGAATAAAAATTGAAAGGTATAACACAGTTAAATAGAAATCAAAAACTTGAGGATTAAACAATGAAGAAAGAAAAAGGAGCTATGTTAGGAAATCAGGTAGGAGCAATACTATACATTTATATAAACAAGATGGTTGAGGTATTGCTCCTAAGAATTTCCATCATGTTTTTTGAAATAGCAGTAAATAGGTAGAATTTTCACCCTAACTAACTCTATATGCTGTTTTCTGTGAATTAAGCTACTACACTGAGGACAGCAATGTGTAATACTAAATCCATGTTTAAAATACCTGTATTTTTTCTTCTAATCGTGTACTGCTTCAAATGTCATATCAAATATTGCTGTACTCTCTTTAAACTAAATGTTAAAAAGGTAATAAAAGTAAATGAAAGGAGGGTGGAGATGGCTGAGTGAATATGCGCTTCCCTGGCAAGCGCAAGGGCCTGAGTTCAATCCCCGGTTCCGCCAAAAAAAAAAAAAAAAAAAAAAAGTAAATGAAAGACAAGGAAAATAAAATGTTATAGGATTGTCCTGCTGCAAAGTTTTATATAGTTTTATTTCTATATTTCTGTGTAAAAATGTGTTTTTTTAACATTCTATGGTGATTTAAATTTTAGAATATCTATGGTTGTTGGAAAATAGCAGTTCTACTTTTTGTGTAAGGTATATGATATTGAGACAGATAGTATGTTAAGCTTAACTTCCTCTATTACAGGATAATATCATTAAGCTTCTCTTCTGCATGTTTAACAGAAAAAGTTTGCAAACCAAAAATTATACAAATAGATGGGCTAAAAAGATATCCAATATTTTGGTCCTATCCCTAAAAGGTCAGTGAAGACTCAGGACATAAGAGAACATGTGCTGTGACATACTGTAACTATGTGGAGTCCCAAATTTTCTTTTTTTTTCCCCAACAGAGAGAAAAAAATTCTCTCAGGCTTTGACAGAGAGCAAATTGGTCAAGCAATGGCCATGACTCATCCTGATGCCTGACACTGACAAAGAATATACAAGGTGCTACATATGGTTCCAGCATAATTCCTGAGGGGATTTGACTGACCTTATCAGATACAAAAGTTACATTTCTTGTTATATATATCTTGCTTTCACTTGGTCTTAACCATCCAGCAGAAAATTGTAATCACGATGTATATAAAGTAAAGCTATATTAATATGCTGAGCTGTAAAATGCTCAAGTCAACAGCTTTGGACAATTGCCAGTTCTGTTGATAACCCACTACTGTTATGGACTATTGGACTACATTGGGTTATTTTGCTGAATCCAAGTTCTTACACTCATTGGTCTGGGATTAAGTATGAGAAGGTCTTTTAAAGATTTCTCCAAATGCAGCTTCTCTAACTCCAATGGAGCACCATCTCTGACAAAACAAACAATAAAAAAGGGGGACATAAAGGACTATATATATATATATATATATATATATATATATATATATACAACATAGGATAAATATGCAGCTACTTTCTCTTAGGTCATTGAGAAGAAATATTTGCACAAATGTTGTTTAGACAAGATACTATGTCCTCTGAATAACTACTATGAGGACAGCAAGATACAATGTGTTATTGTACCTGTCCTACTAACCTATTTTGAAATTTTTTCATTTTTTTCTCATCAAAATGTATAAGAAAATGATATTCCTCTAATTAGAATAAAATGTTTCTCCTGACACTGGATAGGAGGAGTAAAACTATTACTCCCTTGACTCCTCCAATGTGTGCTATTTTTTAGGCACTAAAATGTTTGTTCTTTCAGAAATTTACACTTTATTCCTTCTAGTTGAACTGCTAAACACACTTTAATGTAAACTTCTTTTTTTCTTTCTTTTCGTTTCTTCTTTTGTGATACCAGGGATTGAACTCAGGATCTTGTGATTGCCAGGCAAGGGCTTATTCTGTTGAGCTATCTCCCCGACCCCTAAACACACTTTAAAAGAAGTCTTAGGTAATAGCATCAATCATTCTTTACTTAAAGGGCCATTTATGGCCCTTTAAGTAAAATGTTTTGAATAAAAATAAAAATCAAATTTTTCTGAAAAAAAGAATATTTAAATTAGTCTTTCAGTTCTGCAGTGTCAAAACACACACACACACACACACACACACACACACACACACACACACTTATCAAAGGCAGGCTTGCCTATCTCTCGGGCAGGCTGTATTTGACAGTGGACAGTCACTGATTGGATTATGGTCCTAGAAGAAGAGGAAGTTATGACAGATCACCAATTACAGGGCCAGTGATGAGAGTCTTCATGAACTGAGGATAGTCACTTCTGCATGTCTGGCCTCACTCTACTCCAGATCAGGTGGCTGGACCAAATCTTAAGCCTGTCTTCTGTGATGTGACCTGGAGCCTTGGGCATTACAGGACATTTATGTGATTGGAGGTTGTGCCACAGACGACTCCCTATATTTCTAACCCAGTGCCTTGAGTCTTAAGGAGAAATATAATCCAAAAGTATGGAAATCCTTGATTCCATTATTTACACTTTTGTCAGTGCAAAGCATCTTCTAAATACTAAATTTGTTCCATCATTTGTGTCAGTGTTGGTAAAATGTAAAGTCTTATTACATTTTACTATAGTGTTAAGATATCCTGTAATTTGAATATAATTAAAGCAGTGGAAAAATTAGTTTTGTATGAGGTTTTGCTTGAAGTACTAAGGATTGAATTCACACCCTTTCCTCTGAGCTACAGCACCAGCACATTTTTTTAAAATTTTGAGACAGTGTGAAATAATTGTAGTTTGCCACATCCAGGACTCAGGCTTTAACCCTCCCATCTCAACTTCTCAGTGTGCTTGGTTCACAGTCCTGGGCCATCATGCCTGGATGAAAACTTTTCTGTATGAAATAATTTGCTCTCTAAATATAAGAGATGATGCAGTTTGAAATAGTAATTTCATAATTACTTCCCATTTCAGCCAATCATACCTCTATATTTTAAAAGGAGATAAAATTCGTCCTATTTATTTGATATATTTGCAAATTTAAAAAGGATGTTTTCTTTTAATAATGTATTATTTCTTTTTATTTTCAATGTAATACATGTACTTTTAAGGAGGAAATATAAAAAGTACACTTTTATTTCTATGAAAAAATAAAATCTCATTGAGACATGTTTAGAGAATGACCTTAGAGAATACACAGTGTAGCATAATCTTAAAAGAAAGTCAGAAATGTTACTCAGAGTTTGGTTCACAGACAAAAGGACTCTCCCTTACAAAAGGAAAAGAACAGATAATGGCAGGGAATTTTATTTTCAATAAATTCAGAGAAAACAATACAAAGGAAACAAATTAGCATATTGTTATGGCTTGTGTCTAGTTGTCCCCCAAAGCATCATGCAATCATGGGGCAGACTTCTGGAGTTTGAGATTAACTCATGATGCACTGGGATTATAAATGTGAGTGCTGCTGGAATTATGGGTGTGAATACTACTCCCAGCCTGGGGTAGACAGCCTGGATGCAACATAAGGGAGGCAGACTTTCTCTCTGTAGCCATTGCTGTCTCTACTCCCACCATTTTACTCTGCTCTTTGCTGCCACCATGAAAAGTTGCTCTCTGTCATGTGCCACTCTGACTTGGAGCCATTTGAGTGTGGACTAAAGCCTCCAGTAACTGTGAGCTAAATAAACATCTTTTTCCTCATTTTGAATGTCGGGTATTTGTCCCAGCAATGAGATAAGAGTAACTGAAATTATAT
>NW_004524860.1:1434921-1435421 GCF_000260255.1 Octodon degus
ATTTGAAGAATCATTTAACTTCTTTTTATTCTCTATCTTCTATTTGCTCTCTATCTATATAGAGAGAGATATAAATGTTTTCCTTGCTTTTTTGTACCAAACATATTTCTATTTTTCTACCTGTGCATTAAAATATCAAGTAGCTTCTTAATAAGTATAGATTTTATAATTATTTCTTAGTGAATAAAAAATAAATATGAATAATGATTCTACCTCAATAATTTTATTTTATTTTATCTTTCATTTATGTATTTGATACAGGGTGTCTCACTATGCAGCTCAGATGCATAATGATCCTCCTGTTTTCAGCCTTCTCAGTGCTGGGACTAAAAGAATGTGCCACCATGTCCAGAATAATAATTTTATTTTATGTTTACCTACCCATTAACATATTATCCAATTTTACTGTTTTTAAGAAGTGTCTGTTGACTATATTTAGATATGCATTTCACTTTGGAAATGTACTTTTTGGTGTTCTCTCTCTCTCTCTCTCTCTCTCT
>NW_004524860.1:1435619-1454598 GCF_000260255.1 Octodon degus
AATAAATAAGAAAATAGATCACACATCTTTTGTGAAAATGAAAGGGGTCAAGAAATGGAGGAAAAGGGAAAAGGCAAGAAAGGTGGATGAAAAAGAATGATAGGGGTCATACACAGATGCAACCTTCCCACAAGAATAATGACTGAATACTGAAAACAGTTCTCATAAAAAGAAACATTGCACATTTTTAAAGATTAATATATGAAAACAGAAAAAAGATTGATGGAGTTAAATTATGACAATAAATAATGAGAGAAACACCAAGAAGAATTCATTTCAACATTAGTTCTCTATTCTGTCACAAAACAACAGAATGCAGCAAAGTCATGTTTTTTGAAACCTAGTCATATTATGTAGCTTCAGGCTGCTTTCAACTCTATATGAAGACCAGGCTGGCATCAAATTTATAGGAACCCTCCTGCCTCAGCCTCTAAATTTTTTGGGAAGACAGGCGTAAGTCACCACACCTTTTAGGAAAAAAAGACTTGTTCAAAGTTCAAGAATGGGAGCCCCAAGCTCCAACATGCTGTCTCTATGTGCAGCCTCTGCATCAGGGAGCAGTGGGCTCCTAGCATCAGGAAGTACAGGCCCAGAACAGGAATGCAACATGCTCAGCACATCAGGTCCTACACAGAAAACACGACTGATCGTGACATTTTCCTAATCTTCCATGATTATAAAGTGAACAGCATTAGTATGAAAAACACATGACCTTACTTCATAACAGTGAGAAGGGAAGAGATAAATACTGCAGACATAGCATTCTGAGCAATCATATTTTCTTGAACACTCTCATTATTACCAACTTCCCCCAGGCACTCTTGTCTGCTACGGGTGTTGCCCTCTCTGAGGCACACATTGCCAGAGCTGCCTGGACAACAAATTGATGAGGCAATAGGGTCTCCCTCTGCTGAAAAGACCCAGCCCAGCCCTGATGCTGCAGCCCAGGAGTGGAGCCCAGATCTGGATGTTCAGGTGCACCTGCTCAGTGGCCAAGACTGAACACACATTCTCTGAAGTTTATGGTGAGCTCTGGTTCCTTGGCAGATATTTTTAAAGTTAGTTTATGGAGAATAACAGATCCTGAGAACGTAAGGACACGTGAGTGGGATAAACAGAGCACACTTGGGACAATTTCCTTTGTAAAATCTCTGAGTTTGCATATGTACGGTGTGAGGTGAGGCTGGTGGAGTGTAGGAGCCTTGATGCAGCCTTCAGGGTCTTGAGAACTCCTCTGCAGCTTCTGGTTCAAATTCAGGGGCTACAACATGTGTGGCACTTGCTAGATTTGGTCTTCAACTTAGGTGTTTAAATTCACAGATACAAGTATGCAAATTTGGTTTTAAATAGTCATAAGAAATTTTAAAAGAAAACAAAAAAATTAAGCATCAACTGTTTCTTTCAATAGATATCTGCGGCAGAATTATCCAAATTATCTTCTACAGATACTTAAATACTTCTTTTCCCCTTCCTTCTTTCTTTCTTTTGTGCTTTTCCTCATCCCAATTGTTCTGTGAATTTGAACAGATGCTTTTTAGTTTTTTGACCAATCTTGAATGCTTATTTTCCTAAAATAATTTCATTGAGAAACAAATAGCAATGAGAAAGTTTCAAAGCAATTAGTAGGACAGGTTCAATAATTAATACGTCGCATATTTTTGTCCAGTGGTTATTCATTGTACAAGATGCAGACATGATATCCTGTCCACAAACACTATTATAACAAATCTTTCTATTCATCGAATTAAGATAATGTAGCTGTATATCTATTCTATTTTGAATATACAGATACAAAATCATTGTTCATTTGTATCCCCTTTTTTGTTTAGTTTTGTCTGAGAAGGGTATTCTATTATCATTTAAATATTGTAAGTGCATGATTTCAGCAAAATATTCCAATATAGCCCAGTAGTCCATAGTAGTAGTGGGTTTTCTGTAAGACTGACAATATCAGAAGTTGTTGACTTGAGCCTTCTACAGCTCAGCATATTAATATGTCTTTAATTTTTATACTTTTTTATACTTTTCTGCTGCTTATATCTGGTGATCTGAACAACTCATTTGAACATAAGAATATGCAACACAACAACCATTGATTTGTTGAACTCCTATCATTTTCTTTAGTAAAATTCTGTAGTATTTCTAATTTTTTTACTATTTCTTATTCTTTTTAAAAAGCAAAAAAATGAAATATTTCAAAAAATTCATTTGCTTTTATGTTCTATTCCCTTTTCTTTATATTTCCTCTTAGTTGAAGTATTGAGATCACTCTTACTTTCTGAATATAACTACCCACAGATTATTCCAGAATTCTGTGCTCAATGAATGTTATTCTTATTCAGAACAAAACCTGCTGAAGCCTGGGGAGACCCTGTCCCTCACCTGCACTATCACTGGGGGTTCCGTCACTAGTAATGACTACTGGAATTGAATCTACCAGCCTCTTTGCAAAGCTCTACAGTGGGTAGGGTACTGGTCTGGAGGGACAAGATAAAGCCCAGCTTTCCAGGGGTGCATCTCCATCACTGCTGACACAGCTAAGAACCAGTTATCCCTGCAGCTAAAGTCCATGACCGTGGAGGACATGGCCATGTGTTATCATGCAAGGCAGAGTGAGATTGTATCAGTGTAAACCCTGACACAGACCTCCCTGCAGATACACTTCAGACCAGCAGAGGGAACTCATGATCGCTAAGCACAGACGTTTAAACCAGAGACAAACAGGAAGGCCATAGATCACTTCTGTGATCCCAATACCTATCAGATGCAAGGCTGACACTCACTACCCATCAAGACATTCCTGGCTCTGTCATACACACTCCCTAAAACTTGCCACTTAGGAATTCACAGGAGTGACTTCTTACTTTCCGTTTCACTTAATTCTTATGGACCCCGTTTTCCCTGGGCTGAACATCAAATTTCCCTTCACTAATCTGCCTACTGTGCTCTGGGCTCCTTCATAGAACTCTTCACTCTGCATCTTCTCTTGGTATTGTGATCAGTGCCCCACATGTTTACACATAGGTAAGTTGGACACCAACTTTCCTGCTCTACCTGACCCTCTTCCTCACACGTACACAAAGGCATCTCAGTGAGGCCTTTGGAATCTCCCATGACATCTTTCATTCTCCACATCCACACCTATGGTAGCAGCTCCCACATTATGTTCCAGCTCACCGACAGGTTCACACACAACAGGTTTTCAGAACCCCTGAAATGTCCAGGCCTAAAGGCAATTTGTTAGCCACACTGGCTGCTCCAGATAATTGCACACAAATCCCATTTTCATACCTTTTCCACTTTATATGAGTTTCTAGTCTTCCTTAGCATGTGGCCTCCTTCTCCATCTGCAAAGCCATCGCTATAATCCCTGCTCTCAAAAGCACCTTGCCCTTCCTCTGGTCTCACTTAATTTTACTACCTATAAGGACAGCTGGGATTATGCTGAGGCTCCTTGAGTAGTGCAGAATAGTGACATTCCCTTCAAGGACTTTTATTATACTCAAGTTGAGACGTTCATTTTGCTATGTTCAGGTCACAGATTTGCAAGTTGTGGACATACAAAATGCTGACACAACTGGCCCAAGTGCTTTCTCCTTCTCACGTCCCTCCTTTCCAGGCAGAACCCAATGCTCTGCACAGGATCGCTGCTTTAATTCAGGTCCACCTAAATCCATGTATATGAATTTCCTCTTGATATTTTTGAGTATTTGTTCTTATTTCTAGTTTTTCCAACACAGAGCAATTGTTACATTGCACTTAGTATGGTGTATTTTCCTCCTATCTGTCTTTGAAAATAATATGACTTACTACACCTGAATTTTCAGTGTGATTTGATTCCTTCACCAAGAGTTTGCGTATTTCAATACCTGTGATGATACTCCATAGTCTGACATTTAAAATATGACAAATTCCTTCATTACAGTTTGTTCACTTGTTGATTTATTTGTTCTGCTTTTTGTTAAACTACTTTAAAATACTAGAAAATTTAGAGAAGTCCATACAGGTTTACCTCATTTGTTTGGTCTTAAGAGAGCATATAATATTCTTTCTTTATTTTGATGTGATTTCTAATTTCAAGAGGTCATTCAACACGTAGTGGATTCTGGGAAGCAGGCATCATATGCATGGTGTGTTACTCCTTGACCTAGGGTCCCTATCTTATCATAACACCTCTAAACTAGTAGCAACTTAGTTTAGCATTAAAATGCACATTATGGATTAACCACTTAGCCTGCTTTGTGGCTAGAGGGGCTCTGCGTTTGATTTTCTATTTGTGTCCAAGTCTGTACTTTCTGAGTACTGTTTCCCCTGGCTTCGTGTCTAAAGTAAACTTAGAATCTCTCTACAATCGTTACCATGTAAGTTAACGCAGGTATTAAAAAGATCAGTGGAGCCATTGTAATCTGCAGACACACTGTAAAACATCATGCTGTGCACAATAAATACCATTTTCCCTGTTCATTAAGAATTAAATTTACTTTCTACGAAAATATTCTCTGAGTGGAAAACCTCAATTCATGGCACTTCCTATCCTGTATGTGTGTTAAACATCTTTAGTGCATCATCTTTTCCAAATACTCTTATCATTTGTATCCATGTCTGGCATATGTTAAGCTCATTTTCTGGTTTAAAGTGTGAATAGGTTTCATTTAATGCTCAACCGTGTATATTCTAATAAGCACAACTCTCCTTTGGAAGATTTTGAAAAGTATTAATTATGATACTTAGAAGGTGAAAATATCAAGGAGGGTAAAATGCATAAGTATAGTACTATTGATACCAAATCTATAAATATGAAAAATTTGATATGCATATGGACACCTGACGATCCATACTTTACATGATCATACTTTAGACATGGAGAAAGAAAATGAAACAATTATAGTTATTATTTATGAAATATGAAATATTTTCTAAAAGGGTATTCACTATAGAGGAAAGAGTTATAGTCATGAGGCAAGGGTCACGTATTTTACACACCCATTAGGAGAGCCTCCTTAAGAGGTGTCACTAAAATTATCTTCCTTTGTCACAGTGGTTCAACTCTTGAATGCCCTGGTTTAGTACAAATATCATTAGTGAAAAATTAGTTGTAAATCTGTGAAAAATGGCAGTTGATCACAATTTTAACTTCCATAAATTTTTGGTTCATCCTAAGGAATATAGCAAGAGAATGGGCTATAACATTTTCAATATTATTGGGAAACCATTCTTCAACTCACTGTGATAGGTTGGTGTCTGTTTCCATTTTCTAGGTTGCCACAGAATGCATGGAGCAGATTGATCAGTTTATAAAGTATAGTGATTAATTTACATTAGGCTTATAGGTGCCCAAGAGCTTGGCCCAAGCCACTTCTGGCTTATGAAGAGGTCCTCATATTGGGTCCGTGCAAAGTAGTGTTAAGACACTAAGTGGACAAGAAAATAGTCACTCTTATAACAAAGTCACAAACCAAGAACCTGTTAAATCAGTATGCCATTAGTGAGTTATTCAACCCAGGAAGAGCTTCTCCTGAACCCATCACCTCCCATATTTACGTTGCCAAGAACTATTATTTGAGAACTGTATTTCCAACAGGAGAAACTGAGAGGAAAAATTCAAATGATTCCTCTTGGTAGAAAATAAAGTTTCTGTCACATACAACCTGAAAACTTTTGCTAAAATATTAAACTCGCTAAAAGATATTTGGACAAAAGGGATAGACTCAGAGTAGAACTCTGTCCCCATGTGAAAGAGCAATGTCATGTCTGAATAGTAACATGCTTCCTCTATGTAAGAAACAAGACCTGGAATGACATCTAACCAGCAGTCAGGAAAGCATACTGGCACAGGGTCATACACTCCATTCGAGAGCAGATCCATGCCAGATCAGACCCATCGGGCCCCAGTTGAGAGAGTAACACATGCCAGAGAAGTCCCAGCCCACCTAGAGAGACGCACAGCTCAGAACATCAGAGTAAAATTAGGATCAGCTGACTTGAGCCTGGATGAGGACAGTACTAAAGAGACAAGAGGCTGTTTGTGATTCTCATCTATCAATTAGAGGAAGGACACACCCTGGCTTGAAAGGATGACACAGGCTGTGAGAAAGCAATGAAAAGGACTCTAGTGCAGAGTGGATACCTCAAAGACCCACAGATCCTACAGTTATGACTAGAAAAGTAAGATAATTTGCACCCCAAGACCACTGATCATGGGAAGAAATCACTCATTAAATAGCATATGAAGTATTGTTTTAGACTCAACCTTATTTTTTCTACTTTTGCTTTTTTTTTCTTATCAGATTTTTGGAAGTTTGGGTGTTTTTTACCCAGTATTTTATTGTACTCTTGTAGTTTTGCTTTTGCCTTTTATTTTTTTCTTCCAACATTTTTTCTTATCCTTAAATTCATTTCATCATTTTTTCTGTTTCTTTATTAATATTTCAATCCACTGTGAGACTCCCTGTCTTATATTTATCTTTTCTTCACATTCCATTGATCAATAATTAAAAGTTATTTTTCCTTTCCTTGATCTCCCAACCTTCCACCTCTCATAGTATAACTGTTAAGCTTTATGAACTTCTGCAAAAGCACAACATATTACAACATTGCTATTCAGTAGTGTTGTAATTTTGTAGATATAAAGATATTTCATTTAGTAGATACTTCCTATAGGTTAATAACTTGTTTCCCTTAGAAATCCTACTGTAAATATAGATCTCTTATAAGCATAAATGTAGTACTTTGCTTTTTCCTGTGCTTTGTCATTATTCAGGTTAAATTTAGTGTGATAATTGATATTGATATTAGTTCTCTAGCCAAGGTGACAAAATTAATGTTGTTAACTGGCTTTTTTGAAATGACTATATTAATAGAAGACCTGGCTACTAGGCCCAATATGATAAAAATTCACATATTAATTAAATAGAGGTTGTTGAATCCTGTCCATATTTGCCAAACATCAAGAATATCACTGAGAAGACAAAATTAGCTGAAGAGGTCTCCACAGTAGGAAAAAAAAATTTGCACAGCAATGAGCCAACTAATCTGAAAATAAGTAAAATAAATAAATAAGAATAGAAAAGCAAGAAAATAATTCAAAACAATGCTTCCCAGAATGACAAACTCTCCCAAAAATGGATCCATCTGGCATTGAAGAAGAAACCAAAACACTCATTCTTAATGATCCAGAGTGCTTGCAGGAAGCTAAAAAACTATTCAATGAGGCACTTAGGATGCTCATAGGAGAACTAGATACTGTCACTGGCCAGAGAAAAAAAGTGATCAGTAAGTCTACAACACACATTAAAAAGAAGATAAAAGAGCTGAGAAAATGTTGCAAAAGAAACATAAAAGGCCAGGAAATGAATTAGGATTCATTAAATGGCTGCAAATAAAACTCAGGAGCTTCAATATTTTATGCATAGTAAGGCCCAAACAAGTGATTAATGTTAGGACAGAGTTATAAAACTAAAACAAGGTAAGTGGTAAGTGGCAAACTAAACAGAGATACATTAAAAACAAAAAGAGAAGCTGAAAAATGAATCGTACAAGTCCAAGAAAGTGCAAGAAAATGAACTTAAGGTTAACTGAATTTAGGGAAAAATAAAAAAGAACATAGATGATAAATGGCATAAAATCCTGTTTACTGAAATAATAAGCAAAAACATTCAAGGCAAGGTAAAATATAAGGCTTATAGATGAATGAGGCAAATAGAAGTCAAATATCGATGATTGGTAAAGAATCTCTCCACAAAAGATCACAGCTGATTGAGATTGAGATGCCATAGAGGACAACATGAAATTTGAAAGATCCATAGCTGATGAAGGGAGAGCATGAGTCTCGGGCTGGTGGGCCAAGGCATGATTTGCACCACCACCAGTAGTAGACCTGAGATGAAGGGTTCTCCAGAAATTTCAATTTCACATGTGAGGGTGTCTTAGAAGACGGGAGAAACTCAACCTTTTTTTCATACACCCATCAAGAGCACCAACGATGCAGGCAAAGTCTCAGAACAGAGTTAAGATAATCCAGGGATAAATTCCACAGGTTTGATGCCAGTTAAGCAGCTCCCTTAAAAAATATCAGATCTCGGGCACCAGAGACAGTCACCCAGGCTCAGCCTCCTATATGCCTCCATCAAACACACATGCAAATTAAGCTAGGTGCTAGCAGAATAAATGCTTATCATCAGCTACACTGCTGTGGAGGTCTTCATCCTGCAAGCAACATGCAGACAATGTGGATTCTTTTGTACCTGTTGGCTGCTCCCCTTGGTGAGGGTCTTGGGGACTCTAGAAGTTTAAGGGTGTGACTGTGGGTAAGGAAATACTCACCGTACCTCCCCTTTTCCTCAGGTGTGCTGTCTGATCTGACACTTCAGGAGTCAGGACCAAGCCTGGTGAATCCTGGAGGGACCCTGTCTCTCACCTGCACGGTCACTGGGGGCTCTGTCACTAGTAGTAACTACTGGCATTGGATACGCCAGCCTCCTGGGAAAGCTCTACAGTGGATGGGGTACTGGTCTGGTAGTACAGGCTACAACCCAGCCTTCCAGAGCCGCATCTCCATCACTGCCAACACAGCCAAGAACCAGTTCTCCCTGCAGCTCAATTCCGTGACCACGGAGGACACGGCCATTTATTACTGTGCAAGGCACAGTGAGAGAACAACAGTGTGAGTCCAGACATAAACATCACTGCAGGTTTGCTTTTACTCCAGTGGGGGGCAGCCATAGCCAAGAAGCTCAGAAAGCAGTTTCTGGAGGAATTACAGTGTGACTATGGCTGTTCTTTCAGAGTCTGATGTGGCCCTCGCTACTCACGCCATTTCACTGTGCCATCATCCATCCCTTTAAGTATGTCCTTTAGTATTTACAGGAATCTCTCCTTACCTTACACTACCTGTGACAGCTGTGGAGATCTCTCTCATCTAGCTCAAAAACTAATTTCTCCTCATCGACCTAGCAGTTCAGCTCTAGATTCATCCATCAAGCCCTCACTTTGCGTACCCACTTGGAAACCTAGTAAGTGTTCCACATGTGCATGTATGCTAACAGACCTCAGCCTCCAACCTTCTTCCTCTATCTCATCCTCCTGAGCTGTTGAAATCCAGACACCCAGCCTCTCAGTGAGGCCCTTAAAATATTTCCTGACAACCCTTTCATTCTCACATCCACATATATGGTCAGAGATTCCACAACACAGTCTAATTTAGAAACACATTCACACATAAATTCTTCTCAGGGCCCTTGACATGTCATTGGTCTAAATGACACACTGAGACTGCTTTGCTTAACTGAAGTCATGTTTTCCTGTCAAGATCTGTGATTTAACCATGCCCACAGTTTCCCAGGTAGTGTGATCACATCACAGAGTGGCAGGCATTGGTGGTGAGTGCTTGGACACATAGGGACACTGACCCCAATGGCCCAGGTTTTGTCTCCTGCTCAGCCTGGCTCCATCTGGGTACATCCAGACTCTAGACATGAAGGACATTGTTTAGGAGGTATGGCTGCACAGCGTGCATATCACGCTCCTGGTGCTTGTCTTTCAATTTTTCTTAACTTTTCTCTTTTTGCTATCAGGGCAGAGAAATTATTACCATAGCATTGCACGGAGTGTATTTCCTTCCAGCAGTCCTTTGAAAATATATCTAATATCACGTGTTTCCTCCTGGATGTTTAGAGTAATGTGATTCCTTCATTAGGAGAATGCACTTTCAGTATTGACAATTACAATGCATGGCTTGTCGCTTTGCACAATAGAACATTCTTTTTCCTTAAAGTCTGTGGTTTAGTCACTCATTCTTTTGTTTATCTTTTTTCTTGATCCATTTTACAGCGTTTGAAAATTCAGAAAGATACTCAATCAGTTGCCTCTACATGTTTACTTCCTGTCCTTGGTACTGAAGCTGCCTACAATGCCTGTGTGCCCTGCTTATCCCATGGCTTTAATTACAAGACTCTACTTGGTTTGGGCCCCATGCAGGGAGATCACATGGAGGGTGACTTACTCCTCACGACTAAGGTCCCAGGCTTCTTATGGCCTCTCTCACAGGTAACACCTTAACTTGGCATCACTGCTCCACACAGTGATTAACCTTTCCCACCTTATGAGCAGTTGAGTGTGAATGTTTCGTTTTCTACATTGTACACCCTTGTACTTTGTGAGAAATTCCCATTGGGTTTCATGCATGAAGCAAAATAAGAACCTCTCCATTCATGTAAACGTGGAAGTTAGGGCAGGTTTTTAACAAGCTCTGTTGGACTATCGTGCTACACAGGCTTGTTTTAAAACACCCTGTTAAGCAAATATATATATATATATATATATATATATATATATATATATATGAATTTATAGTCATTAGCTAGAGCCATTTAATAAGAGACAAATAAAAGGAATAATAAGTTTTTTTAAGAAAAGTTAAATTATAATTATTTACAGATGATATGATACTCTACTTAGAAGACCCAAAGACTCCACCAAAATTTTCCTAGAACTAGCAAACAAATTCAACAGCATAGAAAAATACAAAATCAACACCCAAAACTAAATAGCATTCCTGTACACAGTAAACAAACAATCACAGAGAGAAATTAGTGAAACAGTGCCCTTCACAATAGCATCAGAAAATGAAATAATTAGGAATTAATCTAACAAATGAAGTAAAAGATCAATGCAATGAAAATTACTATGCTATAAAGTAAGAGATTGAAAAAGATTTCAGAAAGTGGAATTATATTCCTTGCTCCTGGATAGGAAGAACCAACACTAAAAATGACAATATTCCCAAAATTATTATACCAACTGAAAGCAATTTTTTTCAATATCCCATCAATATACCTCACAGATACAGTTAAAACATTCTTATAATTAATTTTGAACCAGAAAAGACCTAGGATAGCAAAGGAAATTTTGGCCAACAAAAGCCAGCCCAAATGAATTACATTCTCTGACTTGAAATTATACTTGTAACCTACTGTGATATAATCAGCATGATACTGGCAAATAAACAAACCTGATAACCAACGGAATGGATTAGAATATGAAAGTGCAACTTCAAACTCATTTAGCGATCTTATATTTTTTTAAAAAAACATACTAGACCTGGGTCTATTGCTATGCACAAAATTGAAGTGTAAATGAATTTATGATCTGTACATTAATACGGAAACACTAAATCTTCTGGAAGAGAATGTAGGTGGAAATCTTGAAGACATAGGAATAGGGAGATGGTTCATGAACAAAAACCAAAGTGTACAGGAAATAGAGCAAAGAATCAACAACTGGGATCACTTCATGATCCCAGTTGGCATGAGAGGTTTCTTCCTGCCAAAAGAAATCATGAAAAGACCACCCACAAATGGGGAAATACTATCATAACCAACAATCACCCAGACAAGGAACTTCTATCTCAACTATAAAAAGAACCAAAAAAAATTGATCCAGCAAAATTGAAGGACCCAAATCAAAAATAGGCATCTGCCATGGATAAACACTTCTCAGAGTAAGAAATACAAGTGGCAAATAAATACATGGCATAATGGTCCACAGCACAGGCCACTCAAGAATTGCAAATTAGAACAAAATTGCAATAACATCTCACCTCAGGAAGAATGACTAACATAAAGAAAACAACTAATAACAAATGCTTCAGAGGCTGTGGGGTAAAAGGAATGCTTCTCCACTGCTGGTGGGAATGTAAACTGATAGAACCACTATGGAAATCAATATGGAGACTACTTAAAAAAGTAGGACTGGAAATTCCATTCAATACAGATATTCCCATTTTTTGATATTTTCCCAAAAGAACTGAAAACATCATAGTATAATAATACATGTGCACCCATGTTTATAGCAGCACAATTTGTTATAGTCAAATTTTAGAAACAACCACAATGCACAGCACTTTAAAATGGATGAAAACAATCCCATCCAGCCTAAGCCACAGCCCAGCATGTGTGTGAAACCTACTGTCACACTTTCTGGATCCCTTCCAGGCAGAAAACAGGCCCAGCATGAACATGAAACCTTCCGCCATATTCCCCGGATCACCACCAGGCCAAGTCCAGCCCTCACGTGTTTGTGGGACCATCTGGACACTTGTAGGAACCTCCTCCATCAGACATGCTGGACTGAAACTCTACAACAGAACTCCCTGCAGAGAGGCTAGGGGCCTAGTTCATTGCACCCAAATAATCTAGGAACTAAACATCTTGCAAGAGGGGCACAGTGGGTTCATATCTATGGGCTGCAGCAGGAAGAAGCTGAGCACAGTAGCCACACCCAAGCCAGAAACATCTGGACACACTCAAATTTGGAAGATCCAGAGCTGGTAAACTGAGACACTTTGCTAGACCCAGACCTATGAGAGCATTTTCTCTCTTTCTCTATTGATTGAGAGAGGGGAAACAGGCAACTGGGGTAAAAAGTCTTCCTGGAAGACCCCAGACCCATCAAGGGGAGGTGATCAGACAGAACTTAGGGTACCTAACTTAATTGAAAATTCCCAATTTAGTATCTGTTTAGCTACACAGATATAATATTTGCTCTTCTGGTCTAAAATACAAACCCATTAGTTAGAAAAGTTTGTCAACTGTGAAATATCACTATCCATTATGAGTGTTCCTAATTGTAGTTCTGTAAATACAAAATGTTAAAGCCTTAACCACATATTGTCTCTTGAGTAAGAATTTCGGTAGTTCCTAAGGTTGTAACTGCACCAAAGCTTTACAACAAAGTTCATGGGACAGTGCTATACAAAATGACAAACAGAAGGAGGAAAATGCATTCTCAGGCCCAGAGCCACACAGAACAAATGCAGGAGACACTAGGATAGAAGAAATTGGGAATCACCCAAATGAAATCTCTGAATTAATAGTGTCTGAAGTAAAGAAACAACTTCAGAAAGGTATAGACACCATCAGATAAGAAATAATCTTCAAAGTGAAAAAAGAAATGATAACTATAAAGAAAGAATTACTAAGTGCTTTTAAAGAAGAAAGTTTTTGGTGTTTTTTTTTGTTTTTATTTTTGGGGGGTTGGTGTTTTTTTTGTTTTGTTTTGTTTGTTTGTTTTTGTTTTTGTTTTTGGAACCTGAGATTGAACTCAGGCTCCTGCGCTTGCCAGAGAAGCGCTCATTCTACTGAGCCATCTCCTCAGCCCCAAGAAGAAAGTTATTTAAAACAAAGAGAGGAGAATAGAAAAATGATGGAATCCTTCAG
Organism: Octodon degus; assembly: GCF_000260255.1. Lineage (NCBI taxonomy): Eukaryota > Metazoa > Chordata > Mammalia > Rodentia > Octodontidae > Octodon > Octodon degus. Next base: position 1,448,834 of record NW_004524860.1, read on the forward strand.
TTAGCAATATAGGAAAGAATAGAATGCATGAAGCAGATTGAAAGAGATATACAGGAAATTAAAACCTCAACCACAAGCGGGTAAAACTGTTTAAATGAAAGGGAAGATAGAGTATTGCATCTTGAAGACACCATTGCAGCTAGTGAAAAGGTATAAAATTATCTCTTAAAAGCAATGAGGATGCAAGAAAAATAATGCAACATCTTCAAGATGATGAAAAGATGAACAACGTGAGATTAGTAGGTGTTAGTGAGAAAGAAGGAGTCAATACAAATGATATAAAAAGAGCAAGGGCAGAAGTAATAGCAGAAAACTTAACAAATATAGGGAAACAATCTGACACTCAGGTAACAAGCATATAGAACTCCAAGTAACATCAACCTAATTAAAAACACACTGAGATATATAATAATCAAGATCCCAGAAATCCAACACAAGAACAACATACTAACAGCCACTAGAGATAAGAAGCAGGTAACACTTAAAGGAAAACTCATAAGAATAATGGCATATTTCTCTTCATAAGCCATCAAGTCAAGAAGAGCACTGAGGAAGTATACTTCATGTCCTCCAAGAAAACAAATTCCAGCCCAGAATACTATATGCTGAAAAACTCTCTTTGGAAGTTGTTGGAGAAGTGAAATAGTTCCCAGGCAATGAACAAGTAAAGAATTTCATGATGATAACCCTACACAAACTACTAAAAGATATTCAAGAGAGGACCAAAAGTGACCACAACTCCATGAATGAGAACACAAAGAACCCACCAAGTAGGGTTAACAATTAAACACAGGAGAAAAAGAGATATATAACATCAGGTAAAAAAAAAACATGTCAATCTTAAGTCAATATATCTCAATTATAACCACCAATGTAAATGGACTCATTTCAGCAAGTGAAAGAAAGGTACTGGCAGAGTGGATTAGGAAACAAAATCCAACAATATACTGTATAAAAGAAACATGATTAGTTCATAAAGAAATTCATAGACTGAAAGTAAAAGGATGAAAAACAGTACTACATGGCCCAGCACATCAGAAAAAAGCAGGGATGTTTGCAGACAGTCTGAATTTCAAACCAAGAATCAGAAAACAAAATAAAGAGAGGCACTAAGTACTGGTTAGTGGAAAACTTCAAGAGGAAAAGGCAACAGTCATAAATGTGTACTCAACAAACAGGGAAGCACCCAACTACAAAAAACAAATTTTTTAAATTTATTTTTTAAATTTTTAATAGATTGAAAATAAATTATTTACAAACATAAATGAATATAACAATAAAAATTGTCCAAAATAAAAATGAAAGAATTTACAGATCAGTCATAATAGTTCACAGTGTCAAAACCAAGAAACTTATATTCATATAATTAGGATTCTCAAAGTATAAAGGAGTAGGCAATAAATATTTAAATATTTAAAATTTCTGAATTTAGTTCAACTTATAATACCCCATTTCAAAGAAAAATGAACCTTTTACACAAGAAATTAAAATAAAATCATACCAAGATACACAAAAATGAGATTGTTCAAAACTTATTGTAAAGAAAAAATCATTAAAGCATATACATAAAAAATATTAGCTACGGAAGAAAAAATTAAAAAGCACCTTATTCTACATTAGAAAGAAAAACAATGACCAAGTGTGTAAGAAGCTAAACTAATTAAATGACTGAAAGAAAAGATCTGTCCTCTTTGAATTTTATACTTAGCAAACACACCTTTGAAAACAAAAGTAAAATTTTCTAGTTATAAAACATAGAAATATATTAATACCTCCAGAAGTAGCTTATAGGAAATAACAAAGAGTAAAATTCAAAAGACAAGAGAAGTTGCAGTATGCTCCTGGATGAACAACAATGAGCTCTCAATATGATACATATGCAGGACTATATAAAGAATATATTAGATTAACCCTTATTTAAAAGTCATTGCTGATTTCTATGAAAGAGTACCAAACTTATGTTGGGTTATACACGTATTTTTTTTCTTTTTAAAATTTTTATTTATTTAATTTTCATTTATTTTGAAGAGTAAAACAAAAGCAAGAACAAAAATCAGAAACAAAGACAGAAACGGGGCAACATACAAAAATACATATATTACAGATTTTTTGAAACAAGAACAGCTGATCAACAATGGTTGATATAATACCCACTTTTTTCATCAAATCTATTGCTCAGATTAGCTTTTTTTCTTTCATAATTTTATTGAGAAAAAAATTGCAATGAGATATTTTTAAATCAAATTGGTAGGACAGTTTCAATAATTAACATATTGCATACATTCCTCCCAGTGGTTAATTGCTGTACAAGATGCAGACATGATATCCTATCTACAAACACCATTAGAATAAATCATTCTATTCATTAAGAGAATGTAACTGCATATCTATCCTAACCACTTTGAATACACAGATACAAAATGGACATTCATCTGTATAACCTTTCTTTGTTAAGTTCCGTTATTTGAATATTATAAGTGTATTAACTCAGCAAAATAATCTAAAACAGTCCAGTAGGACATAATACTATTGGGTCTTCCGCTTCACTGGCAATGTCAGTGGAATTGTTGAACTGAGTCCCCTACAGCTCAACATAACAGCATGGCTTTATTTCTTATATTTCATTTTTATACTTTTCTTCTGGGTGCTTAAGACCAAGGTAAAGCACGACCTATGCAACAAGAATTGTAGCTTTTGGGTCTGATAAGGTCAGTGAAATCCCCTCAGGATTTATCGTGAGATGCTCTACCCCAGATTGTTTGTCAGTGTCAGCCATGTGGATGAGTCACAGCCATTGCTTGGCCAATGTACTTTCTGTGAAAGTCTGAGAGAATGTTTTCTCTCCATGTGACTCTCCTTAGGCACCCTCTAAATCATCGATCACTTTCCTCTTTGGCCCCATAATCTCATTGATCAGAAAATTTGGGACACTACTGAGTTACATGACGTTACAGTACAAGTGCTCATATGTCCTGAGTCTTAATTGACCTGGGAAGGCTAGGGCCAAAATGTTGACTTTCTTTGCAGCCCTCCTTTTCATATAATTTTGGTCTGCAAAGTTAGGTTGTTAACCATCCAGAAGACAAGCTTATTGTTATTACCATACAACTTAGGCTATTAAGCTTAGCCTCACTATCTGTCTGCATATCAAACATCTTAGGCATAATATGGAACAGGGAAGGGTGTGGAGAGCTTCCTGCTACCCTGCGCAGACGGGTCTAGTCCCAGCCCAGGGAAAGAGTGGGCCGGACCCTCTCCCACCCCCTTGGGCAGCCCACCACCACTCCTCAGTACATCCCTCACACCACCCGCCGAGTAGGAATTTCTGCTGCGTTCCGGGAACCCCAGACCCAGTCCCAGCCCAGGTCCGGTGAGTGTGTGGAGAGCTTCCTGTTACCCTGCGCCTGCAGGACCAGTCCCAGCCCAGGAACAGCATTGGCTGGACCCTCTCCCGCTCCCATGGGCAGCCCAGCACCACTCCCCAGTACATCCCTCACACCACCCGCCAAGTAGGAATTTCTGTCGCGTTCCGGGAACCAACAGACCCAGTCCCAGCCCAGGTCTGGTGAGTGTGTGGAGAGCTTCCTGCTACCCTGTGACCACGGGACCAGTCACAGACTCAACTGAGGACTGGCTTACATGCTTGGGGAGTAAACCTGCAGCTGCAGTACCTGAAGAGAGTGCAGAAGATAGATCTGACCAGCTAGGCCAGGAGCAGAACATCTTGCCACAGGGGCACAACAGGTTCACCCTCAAGGGCAGCAGCGGGAAGGAGCTGAGCACAACAGCCAGACCCAAGCCAGATGCACCTGGATAAGTCCAAACTTTGTAGAGCTGCACCTGAACTTCAGTACGTGCGAAGGTTATAACTACAGCAAAGATCTATAACAAAGGTCAGAAGACAGTGCTACACAAAATGATGAGAAGGAACAAAATGCAAGCTCAGAACCCAAGTCCACCTGTAACAAGTGCAGAGGTCACTAACACAGAAAAAAATTGGAAATCACACAGCTGAAAGCAATGAATCAACAGCTTCTGAAATAAAGAAACAACTGCAGGAAGATATAGAGAAACTAAAATTGGAAATAAAAAAAGAAATCCCTGAATTAATAACATCTGCACTAAAGAATCAACTGCAGAAACATATGGAAGAAACCCAATGCCCACAAACAAAAAGTGCGGAGTACACTAGCTCGGCGCAAATGCATGAATTCATAGCGTCGATAGTAAAAAAGCAACAGCAGAAAGATATAGAGGAAATCAGAGTGCAATTCTTTTCTGAAATAAAAAAGAACACTCAGAACTCATAGTAGATGAAGAAAAGAAGCAACTACACAACCATAGGCAGTAAAACCAATCTGAAAAAATACTGCAGTAAAAGAATTGCTAACTGCTTCTAAAGAAGATATTGATTAAAAAAAATGGAGGACATTAGAAAAATGACGGTTTCCCTGCATGAGCAATACAGGAAAGAAATAGATCGCATGAAGCAGAGTCAAAGAGATATGGAGGAAATTAAACTCTCAATCACAAGCTTGCAAAACCATTTAACTGAATGTGAAGACAGAGTTTCAGATATTGAAGATGCTGGTGTAACTAGTGAAAAGGTAAGAAAGGATCTCTTAAAAACAACGAGGATGCAGGAAAGAATAATCCATCACGTGCAAGATGATAAAAAGATGAACACTGTGAGAATAATAGGCATCAATGCAAAAGAAGGAATCAACACAAATGACATTAAAAAAATATGGGCAGAAGCAATAGCAGAAAAGTTCCCAAATATGAGGAAACAATCTGACATTCAGGTAATTGAAACATACAGAACGCCGAGGAACCTCAAACCAATGAAAAACACAGTGTGACATATAATAGTCAAGATCCCAGGAATTCAGCACAAGAATAATCTACTAAAAGCCGCTAGAGAAAAGAAGCAGATAACATTCAAAGGAAAACCCATCAGAATTACAGGCGACTTCTCCTCACAAACCATGCAGGCAAGAAGAGCATGGAGCAGAGTAGTTCAGGTCCTCTATGAAAACAAATTCCAGCCCAGACTACTATACCCTGCAAAACTCTCTTTCAAGTTTGATGGAGAAGTGAAATACTTCCATGACAAACAACAGCTAAAAAATTTCACGATGACAAAGCCAACCTTACACAGGCTACTGAAAGATGTTCTAGAGAGGGACCAAAACGATCAGAACTCCAAGAATGAGATCGGAAGCAAACAACTAAATAGGGCAAGCAATTAAACACAGGAGAAAAAGGAGTAAAGGATAACAGGTAAATAACATGGCAACCGTAAGTCAATGCATCTCAATTCTAACCATCAATGTAAATGGACTCCATTCCCCAATTAAGTAAAATAGACTGGCACAGTGGATTAGGAAATAAAATTCAACAATATGCTGTATACAAGAAACACATTTAACTCATAAAGACATTCATAGGTTGAAAATCAAAGGATGGAACAAAATACTACTTGCCCCAACACCTCAGAAAAAAGAAGGGGTAGCATTTCTATTCTCAGACAGTCTCAACTTCAAACCAACAATGGTCAAGAGAAATAAAGAAGGCCACTATATACGGGTTAGGGGAAAAATTAAAGAGGAAGAGGTAACACTCATAAAGATGTATGCACCAAACACGGGAGCACCCAACTATATAAGCAAATCTTAATGGGGAAGAAAAATATAATATTCAATACCACAATTTTAACAGGAGACCTTAACACACCCGTATCTCCAACAGATAGGTCAACCAGA